>NC_047631.2:2127500-2727500 GCF_009650485.2 Drosophila albomicans | reverse complement strand
CGGCGCCCAAACAAAGCAACAACAGCTCCAAGAGCAAAAGAAAAAAACACGAAATGAAGAAACCAGAAGATGGCAGGGAAAAAGTTTTGCCGCCACTTACATATAAGAAATAAATAAAGCCATTTCTTCTAATATACAAAAAGCCTCGAACGAGAACAAGAAATGAGAAAATTACTTTTTTATAAGTACGACAGGCAGCACGCGGGCTGTGGGGTAGGTGTTGGGGTTGGGATCGGGATTGGGGAGTGGAGAACAGAGGACAGAAGAGAGAGGAGGGCGACACCATCCACCATCCACCAAAGTCGAAAACCAAACGAAAAGGACAACGTACTACAGCCAAGTTCGACTAACATCGCCCCCTGAAACACCTTGACAACAACAAGCATTGAGAGTACTTGGCCCACATAGGAAAGGGCCAGATAATGGAGGAGAAGGAGGAGAGAGAGAGAGAGTGGGGGCAAGTACAACATTGGCAAATATTGCCTAATTTGGAATTGCCTACAAAATGTGCATTAAAATAACTAGAATCTACTGTCCCTCCTCCTCCTCCTCCTCCTTCTCCCTCCTTCATTTCTATCTCTTTTTCTCCCTGAGTTTCCCTTCAGAGTTCCACTTCTCGGTAGGATAAAGTGAAAGCCCCAAAAAGGTGTGTAATAAAAACAAATGTCGGTCGTTTGTTTATATCAGCAAGCGACAACTTCTACTCTCGTCTCTTTATATTCCACTTTTTTTTTGCGGCTCTGTTGTGCCATTTTTTTGGGCTTATACGATGTCGTGCTGTATGGTGCGTGGACTGTGTGAAATAGTAACCCTTTGGAGCACCTGGTGTGGTCCAAGAGACAGCAATATTAATCTAAGGGGAGGGCAGAGCAATGCTAGTTGCAATGACATGCAATGAAATCAAAAGGCATGCAGCAAGAAAGCTACAAAAATCACAACAACAACAACAAAAAAAATAACAACAACAGAACACAAAAATCGAACTAAATTTTACGACATAAACATAAATTTTATGACAGACGAACCTGGAACCTGGAACCTCGAACCCGTTCGAAGTTAGCTGAGGAAATCAATTTTATGTGTTGGCCAAAATAGCAAACAACAATAACAAATAATTTCCTTCAAAGCGCTGCTGGCACACAGCGAATGCCGGATAGCGAAGAGCAGCCCCGGGAAGAAAGACCGCAAGAAAGCGGGCGTAGAAAAATCTATAAAAAATATGTGAGAACTATTAAAAAGTCGTAAACTCAAAACCGAACTGAACTGAACTGAACATCCCCTCGTAGAGAGGTTTGGGGGAGCATAAAGTGTTTGGTTTTTGCTTTTGCTTTTGCTTTGCTTTTGCTTTTGCTTTGGGCTTTGCATGTCGTAAAGTAGCCATCAGCAGAAAGATGAGACGGAGATAGAAGCACAGACAGCAGATAGAGAAAGCGATAGTGTCTGGAATAGTTATAGTTATAGTTATAGTAGTAGTAATAGCTATAGCTATAGCTGAGGCCCCGGAAATTGAGTAACGCGTCGAGGGAACATCTCTTGGATCTATTTGAATGTGTGAGTGTGCGGCATTAATAATGCCATTAATGGTCGCATTACAAGTGTAATAATAATTGTCCTTGATAGATACTTGCTCCATACATACTACATACGCTCCTCGCACACGTCAGACGTTCAGGTGCAATTAGGCCAGGTCTGTTGTCTCTTGTCTGTTGTCTGATGTCCAACTTGTCCGACTTGGCTTCGACTGCATTTCGGGCTTAATGTAAACGCATTTAAACGCAATTACTTTTCACTCCGTCTGTGTGTGTGTTTTCTTGCCAACGGACACGTACCAATCGTCTTTGTTTTTGTTTTCGTTTTTGTTGTTACTGATGATGATTGCCGCCGTCGCTTGGAGTGTCGTCATAAAGATCCTTTATCAAAATGTTAATGGATTGAGTTATATGGACAGGCCAAACACAAACTTGCCTTTGTCGTTCTGTTCACGTGTTGCCTCACTCGAGTGTCTAAACAATTGCATTACGTCGACGAGCAAGTTGTGGCCTTCCTCTCGGTTTAGGCCCGTACATCGCACTTACATACATTTAATGTAAAGTTAATGAAACGAGCCCGGCCTCATGTGCGTAATTGTTGAGCATAGAATGAGACGGAGGTATTACAGATATTAATTATGACGCACCCCAAATTTCTGGGCGACAACTGAATGGGTCAGTGCCTAGAACCGATGTCATAAACGTGCTGAAAGCCTATATTAATTGCATTTTAATGAAACTAGGAAATTTGTGTCCGATACCGATACGAACCCTTTTTCCTCGTCTTGTACTGTGTGCTTAAAAGCAGATCAAACTACTCGATACGACAAGTTGAATACAGTGAATTACGCATATTTATCAGGCCATTGTTAATGAACTTAATATATGTTATGTTCTGTTATGTTGTGTTATGTGACAAATGGTTCAAGTTTTCAATGCTGGCAGTGAGAGAGCTTCAAGAAAACCAGTTAAATAAGTAGTCTCTTCAATTAGCATATGCCATCAATTGCACAGACTCGTGGAGTGTTTTGCTCTAGGTTTTTGCCTCCTTCTCTCTCTGTTAGCCAAGCGACAACCACAAATGAAATTAAATACATATAGTCAGAGACAGAAAAGATGGGCATAAAAAATACATAAATCCAATGAAATAAATACAACGGGAAAAAAACAAACAAAAATCGCTGTGGTTGGCGCGGCTTTTTTGTTTTTATTCTATTATCAGTTGCCATGAAAAAATAAAATGAAATGAATTAAATGATGACTGCGCTGTGTGTGTGGGGAAGGGGGTTAAGGGGGTATAGCTTATATTGCATATTTGAGCAGATGGAGGCGGTGCAGTTTGCAGCGAGTACGTTTGCTGATAAAAAATTCATTAATTCATATGCAAAATGCAATTAAGCGCAGTGACTGCCGCAACAACAAATACAACAGCAACAGCAACATAAAAACATCAAAGCAACAAAAAAAATGTTAAATAAAATAAAAACAACAAAAATGACAATTAAAAAATTCGTGGCATAAATAAATGCGAAACAGCAAACGCAGCAGCAGTTAAATTAACAAATTGCATGCATATTTTAAATAAATATAAATATTTTAATAAGATTAAACTATAATGCAGCCAAATGTCAAATGCGCCACGCCAAACCAACTCGTATTCCCAGTGTGCATAAATTGCATTTTGCTTAATTTATGCGGTTTTCAATTACCCTTTTGATATGAATTAATGACCGCACTGGACATTTTTTGTTTCTCGTATTTGGTATTCTTTTTTTCTAGTCACATAATTTAATTAAACACAGCCCAAACCAAAGCAAAGCCCCGATTGACCACCCAGCAGGTGAGCCTCTCTCCGCGATTCTCAATTATTCGACATAAGCGTGGAGCATGAAACTCCGTCTCTTTTCATTCTTCAGAATGCTTTCTTTCTTTAGCGCGTTTTGATTGCATTTCGAATATGCTCGAATTGTTGTTGTTGTGTTGTTGTTGTTGCATGCTGCACTCAATCATTTAATCCAAATGTTTTGCTTGCAACTACTTTGAGCTATGCGCATTCCTTGAACAACACAAACACCAACAGACGATGGCAACAACATTCTTTTCCGGCCTGCACAATTTCATGCCCGTGTAAACTATTTGTCGACAATTTTGTCTGCTACAAAAAGTCGGCGTGCCACAGTCGTGCCACAGAGCAACAACCAACAACCAAGAGCCAACAGCCAACAGCCAACAACCAACAAGCCAACCAAGCAACATCCAACCAACCATGCCAAGAGCAAGCCTGCAATGAGTTCAAGTCCATGTCCAAAGCGACTGAAGCTGATTCTAATTCAGAGTCCAGCAAAGCGTAAAAGAGCACGCTAGCATGCTGATACCAAAGCTCGTTTAGAGTCTGCTCAATTGCCGCTCTAATGACTGCAATTCAGTTGGGCATCGAGTATTGAGTCTCTGAGTATCGAGTCGTGTAAGTTATGTGCCACAGAGCACATCCTCGCCATGAAAATGCACAAAATATGCAAAAGACAACGATTTAAATCAATTCTAAGCGCTATCAGCAGTCACATTGTTGCCCCACCGAGGCCGAAGCTACCATAATCAAGAGTTTACGCGTGTAAAGTAAGTTTACGTGTAGCTCGGCAAAGTGCATTGATAAGCCAGCCAATTTGACTTTCGGTCTCTCTGTCACAGCTCTCAACTTTCTTTGCACACTGCCCGTGTAAACCCGACCCAGACCCCGACGTTGCTTCTGATTAGTCGACGGCTCTGAACGAATTCAGACCTTTTAAATATGGCAAAGGAGTTGTGAGCGAAATGAAGTAAAAGGTTGGGACAGGCATTAAGAGCCTCTCAAGAGCCAAAGTGCGAATTCTGATGCTTGTCTCTCTGGTTCGGGCCTGGCCAACACCATTGTAGCTCATTATCGCGCCGAGCAGCGTCTTACATTATGTTGATGGGTTTCTTCTCTTTTCTCGCCCTTCTGCTGGACATTCAAATAGAAAAGCCGTTTGCTAATTTCTGCGGCAAAAGAGTCAGAGACAGACAAAGGCAAAGGCTTTTGCGGTAAGGGGCTGTTCATTAAAAGGTTGCCACGCC
Source organism: Drosophila albomicans (assembly GCF_009650485.2). Classification (NCBI taxonomy): domain Eukaryota; kingdom Metazoa; phylum Arthropoda; class Insecta; order Diptera; family Drosophilidae; genus Drosophila; species Drosophila albomicans. The sequence continues at coordinate 2,722,878 of NC_047631.2, read as the reverse complement.
TACAAAGACTTTCATTAATTGTTGACAATAATTACCTGGGGCGATGGCCCCAAGAGCACCAAAACACAAAGCACAAAACGAGTAAAGAAAAAGAATCGAAGAACAGAGTTCGAGCGAGCAACAAAGCAACAAAAAAAAACAGGTGAAGTTGGACAACAACAACTGTCGAAGTTAAAGTCTAAGTGGAAGACATGACGACGGTCCCAACAAAATGCAATTTCAATTTCCAACGACAGGTGATAAATAAATCGAAACGCAACGAATTGAAATGAATCGGCAATGGCATCGGCATCGGCATCGGTGGCATCGCCTCAAATCGGCAATCGATTCGATACGTTGCGAATGAAATTGCGCCATATTTGGGCGTTATTTGTGGCCGTCGCCACTGAGTTTTCGACTGGTTCTGAGCTCTGTTGAGGCGTTGGCAATGCAATGAGCGACCCAAGGCATTTAATTGCCACCACGGCGTATTTGACGTCCAAGCATCAGAAGTCTGCTTGAGTGCATTTAGAAAAGGTGTTGTTGTTCTCGATGTTCGGTCTTTAGTCTTCAGGCAACAGTCTTCAGTCTTCAGTCATTCATTCTTCAGCCCTGCTGCGAGTGCGAATTTGTATTTCATTTTATTTCGATTGGCATTTTCGGGAGCGTTGATCACTTAGCCATGTTTAGCGTCCGTCTCTGCTGCGCTTTTTCATTTTCATTGGCCGCTTGGCCAAGTGTCAACTCTCAGGTTGGGAGAATCTCGTTTCTCGGTTTCTTCTTTTGGCCTGTGGAAAAAGGAGAAAAACGAAATGATTTAAGATGTTCGACTGTCAGTGCTGACAACATTGACAGTAAAATTGTTTATACCCACTGCAGCAGGTTAATTATCAATGATTTATTTACAACATAAGCCAAAAACAGTTCGGCCCCAAATTCATGTTCGACAACATCGAGATGCCAACATCGATGGATTCGCTTTGGATAAGAAATTTTATGCAAATCCCATAAAATAATAAAACTTTGGAATAGCGACGTATGATTGGCTTAAATTGCCATTTAATGCGTCATAAAATGACAAAAAAATTATGCACAAAAACGAAAGCAAATAACAGAAAGAACTAAAATGAAAATTAAATAATTTATTTAAATGGAATGCGTGCAAACCTAACAAAAACAGCATCGAGCGAGAGTGGGGAAGAAATTAAGCATGACAGCTATAAATATTTTAAAATAGCCAACGAAAAAATATAAATCTGTGCGTTAATTTGCATTTTTGTTGCATGATAACATAACCAGCAGCAACAACGATAACTATGGAAAACAAAACAACAAAAACAACAACACAAATAAAAGCGCAGAAAATTGCCAGCAAAATTAAAACACGAGACAATGTCAAAATATTAAATTAAAATTAACATGTGGAAATGGGAAAAGCACTGCGTCAGCTTGGGAAATGATGTGGGCGTTACGGGTTGGAAGAGGGGAAGAGGATGAGGAAGAGGATGAGTAAGAGGCAATGTGGTCAATAAAATTGCTTGTCAAAGTGAATTTAAAATAATTATTGTGCATAATGCGGCGTGGCGCGTATTAAATTAAATGCTGCACAATAAACGAATTAATAATAATAAGTATTATAAGCAAACAAAATGAATAAAATATGAAAAGCAGCGGAAAAGGTGTGCAAATTGACAAAAGGCAACGCGATATAGTAATTTTTTTACATTATTATTATTATTATATGTATATTTGAAGTCTGTAACTGGTTTTTCATGAATTCCTTTTATCGATTTATTTCGTTGCAGATGGTAAGTTCTTATCATCACTCAATCCTTCAGAACTAACATATGATGGTAAGTCACATTCACATTAAGTCATTTAACACATTATATTGAATACATCGTATCGTAGTAGCTTTAGGTAACCCCTCCCCCCTTTCTCTCTCTCTCTCATCTCACTTTGCGTCAGTTCGCACATTAATCAACTAACCAACTTGTCATGCGATCAAACTTTAATACGTCTGACTATCTGTCTGTCCGTCTGTCTGTCCGTTTGTCTGTCCATCATCTTGTCTGTCACGAATCCAACAGCTTATTGTTAGCTGCTACTGCTGCTGCTGCCGATCACGTTTCGGCCTGGCCCACGCCCAGTTTACGCGCCGTTGGCCGCATCCTGTTTTGCCGCTGCGCTCAAAATGAGAAATTTCTTTTTAATTTAGACTTAAACAGACTTGGCGGCTGCACCGCAATGAAGGAGCTGCCCAACAGCAGCAGCAGCAGCAGCTGATAAAAAATCATTATAAAGTTAAATTTTAATTAAAAACTACAATCGATTATAAAAAGGGACAGACTGTCTGCGGCTCATAAATTGAACACTGGCGGTCTGAGAGCTTTCAACGTTCATGTTACGCCTTCCCAGCCTCCAAGACCGAAGAAAGAGAGCAAAAAAAAGAACAGCACGCTCTCGCTTCTTCCTCTTCCTTTGACGATGATGAACTTGTGCCAGTTTCTGACGTGGAAATCGATGTCTGCTTTATGCTCAGTGGCAGATTTCTGCCAGTCGATAGCCGCCCCAGATTGTGATTATACAATATAAGCAGCGCTTTTCGCTTTCATTAATAAGTAGCAACAACAACAGCAACAACAGCAATAACAACAACACGATCAACAGCAACTGTCAGAGCAAATGTTTGCCTGGCACGTGATTTTTGCTGGAAATTTGATTTATGGCTCTGGTTGCTGTCTCGGCTAAGTCGGCAATCATTGACCGACCGCCTGCAGTTCATAAAAAGAAAGAAACAACTGGTAATGCAGATGTCCGGCGTGTTCTGTTCCTCGTCTTCGTCCTCGTCCTCGTCCTCTTCATCATCTTCATATTCAGAGTCATCATCATCATCTCAGTTTTTATGACGTCACGCTGTGTTAAATTGAAAAATGGTGTGTAAAATCATAAAACTCGTTCAAATTAGCGATAGTTGTAAAAAATGTACCCCAGTAGCTGATGTCCACTTATGGACAATACATTTGCTCCTCTTCTGCCGTTAGGCGCAATTGATTTGGGGACCAGAAAGAGGACCTACTAACCCAGTAAACGCAGCCAGACACATTTACTCACAGCGCAGACAGTGCAAAGCAACAACCACAACAACAACTGCGACTGCGAGAAGAAGTAAAATGAAAATGATATATGCCAAAAAGTGTAATTTGTATTATAAGCTACGTAGAATGGAAGTGGAACAACGCTTTTGTGTGTGACTTACATGCGCCCCCAACAACAACAACAACAACGACGAAGAGAGCAACAAGAACAACTGCAATAGCCATGACCATGGCCAGACACAAGTACATACACAAACACACAAAGGGAGAGAGAGAGAGCGCGTCTGAGAGCGAGCATTTAAGCACAACTTTAAATAATCGTCTGTCAGAACTGTCAAACAAGCCGGCGAGCGCTAGAATTAATGGCACAGCGAAAGACAAAGAGAGAGGGACAAAGACAGCAGTTGAGTGTGTTCGTGTGTGTGTGTGTGTGTCTGTGTTTGTCGCTTGCAATTTGTTTTCCATGCGCAGGCGCAAAGCGTGCATTGAACCTGTCCCTGTGACTGTGACTGCGACTGTGACTGTGTCCGTATGTGGAGCACACACACACACACACAGACATACACAAGCATAGTCTCCAGCCACAAGTTGAATTATTGTTTTTGCGCGTATTCGTTATCCATTGAACGAGAGTGAGAGGAAAAGGGCAAGAGCGAGAACGAGAGCGCGCTCTGTAACGGGACACGGGACACGGCGACGCAGTCGCAGCGATGTTAAAAACAATGTCTGCCCAGGCGTCGACTGCGCTGCCAATGTCGCTGTGGTGCTTTATCACTTTTGCTGCGCCTCCTCCCGTCTCTCTTTAGCTCCCTCCTTACTACTCTATGTCCGTGTCTGTGTCTGCGTCTGTGTGTGTGCGCGCGTGTGTGTGTGTATAAAGTTTACACAAAATTAATGCGATGTGCCGCAGCGGGCGAACTTTCAACTGTTGCTGCTGCTGCTGCCGATGTTGCTGCTTCTGCCTCAAGATGAAAAATTATTGCTTTTAATTTATTGCATAAACAAAAGCGGCGTGTGTTTGTATGTGTGTGTGTGTGTGTGTGTGTGTATAACGGCGCTCAAGGTCATGGTTAAACTGTGCACACAAATACTTTGACTGAATCGTCGCCGACTGCGCTGCTTGGGGCTTTCCCCGGCGTCGCTGTCGCCGTCACCGTCGCCGTCGCAGCGCTGCCAACTGTCAAAAATGATTTAGTAGTTCAAAGCCACGTTTTGTGTGTTGTTGCCCCGCCGTCGCCTTTGCTCACTTAATTTTTCGCACTTTTGCCGACCACTGCCTGTCAGAAGCAACTCCAATAACTGCAGCAACAACAACAACCACAACAGCGACAACAACAACAACATTTGACACTTGCAGCGAACATTTTGACAGCTGGCAAAGGTCAAACTGAAAGCAAAAGTGAGACAATTTTTTGACAGATTGCCGTTTAATATGCGCGTCACTCAGGCGATTTTAGAGTGTCCGCGAGTCGGTCACTCAGTCTACCTATCCATCAAGCATTCATCCCATCAGGCCATCATTCCATCAAACCATCAGTGAGTTGTCAAGTGCAGCGCAGTTTTTGAAGCATTCGCTGTTTTTATAGTTCATTGCGCCCCCCTCGAATAAAAGCGAACGAGCAATGACAGCAGCAACAATAAAATGCCAAATCAAAATCAAAAACAGGCTAAATTAACTAGTCATAAAAGGCGAATCGAGGAGACGAGCAAAAAGCCATAAAAAATAAATATGCATACATCACACATAGCTCAACAAAAGCAAAAGCAAACGCAAAACAAAAACCAGAAACATCAACGCCAAACGGCAACTGTTGATAGATCATTTCAAAAATAAATAGATAGTTGTTGGCGTTGTTGTTGTTGCTGCCATCTGCCAGCTGACAAAGTCAAATTCCAATTCAAAATCAAAACTGAAACCGAAACCGAAACCGAAACTGAGCTAAAAACTTTGATTTATGATGTTTGATAAATGATAATTTAATAAATTTGCTTATTTGCTCGCTTCGATTTCAGTTTCAGTTTCAATGTTCAGCATTAAAGTATTGAGTTTGAAAACACAACTGAAATCGAAACATCAATTAAATACTGCTTGAGGTCGCTCAGACTGTATCTTATGCTTGATTTGATAGACAAATGATGGCGCTTATTTCAATAGATTAGCAAAAGTCTTAATGTTGTCTGTATTCATTTGTTTTTCCCTGTCTGTTTTTCCATTAATCGATAATCTTTTCTTCGCCAGTTACTTGATTTATATTATGAGTTTTATTGGGGATTTAAATATCTGAGTTTAGAATTAAGGATGTTCGCTTTAACTCATCATAATTCCATGACATACGCTGGCCAGAACTTATTTCAAGTGGGGTTAACAGACACTCTCACAAATAACGGCTGGAATACATAAATCCACCGCAATATGCGGCTGATGCTCACTCTTGATGCGTCCGAAGTCGAATCGACTTCGGCGATTGTCCTACTGAATTATGCATGCAACAAATTGTATAAAAATTTGTGCAACTTTGCGAAGTTACGTGCCGAAAATTTGGAAATCAAGCAGAGAACCCCAGCGAAATTTGAGGCATACTTGTCAGGGCAGAGCGGACAAGCACCCAGAAGAGGGCAGAGAGCGGCGAGCGGAGAGCAGAGTGAGACATAGACAGGCATACGCCTTATCCTCATCGTAATCGTCAGGTTTAAGCTTGGGATAAGTCAACCCCCCCGAGGAATGGAATCGACAAGGTTGCTGGGGACTGGCTTTTGGAAGTGGAAGTGGAGTGGAAGTGGTCTCTGCACCGTTTACAAAGTGATTACTCGTGTTTAAAAATTGATGACTGCTGTTGGACACGTTTTCAATTTGAAAACGGTCTGCATCTCCATCCCCACTTCTTAGGAGGAGCGGCACATTTACCGAAATTGAAACTTGTTAGAGGCATGTTTCTTTCTTTCAGGTGAAATTGTCCCATAAAATCAACTGATGCGACCTTTAACAAGTCGTTAAAAGGCGAACAATACAAGTTTGCCCTTTTCGGTCTCTCTGTCTCTCTGTCTGTTTGCTTGTTTGTTTGTTTTGGGAAACTGGCAATTAAACGCTTTGCTGTGGCATCGTTAAATCATCACTGACTCACTGATCCACTTGACTCGTGGCTGCTGTCCGGCCTTGAAGATTTACGGCCGTTAAATGCTACACACAGTCGATCCACAAAACTCGCATTTCGTTTGTCACATCATCGATACAGTGTCGTATAATCGATAAGCGAGCGCAGCCTTTTATCATTGTCCATAAAACTAGCTTGTCAGCTCGCTTCGCTTCGGTGTGGATTAGTGAACCGGTCGACAGAAGATGACTACTATGGTAAATGGTAAATAAATATGTTAATCGAACGAAGAGCGAATTGTTAAGTGTGCTATATAGAAATAGCACCCAAAGGTAGGCAACGATTTTGGCGAAAGAGTTTTTGAAGTTGGATTGAAAGTTTAGACAGGTTTTTATTAGCCAGCAGCTGGCTTAAAGTTTGATTAAAAACTTCATGCATTGATACGAGGGGAAGCAACAAATTTATAGACAAGCGAGCAAAGTATACATGACCAACTTTGATATAGCTCGACAGCGAGTAACAATGTGGGAGCTAGCAAGAAGTGGGGGGAGTGCAGGGAGGAGGGAGTAGGAATGTGGCGTATCCATTTGCCAAAATAGCAAAACTTGCATAAAAACTTTGCACAACAACTTGGACTTTTTCATCAAACAAAACAACAACTAAAACTAAAGCGAAATGAAACAAACTTTTAATGCAGCCAGAGAGTCATAGAGCCAACCAGAGGCAAGCAGCAGCAGCAGCCACGTAGAAACTCACACACACACACACATACATTGAGAGTGAGTGCACTTTGTTCGGCGCCCTGGCACAGCTGTCAGTCAGTCGAAAATATTTTCACTCACACAGAGACAGAGCTTAGAGACACACAGACACACACAGAGAGAGAGAGAGAGAGAGAGTGAGAGAGGAAAATAGCAGCCAACATGGCGAACAAAAGTTTCCACGCTGCGGCAAAAAGCGGAAATGCATTCAAAATCTAATATGGCAGCCATGGTCATGAGCAACAACAACAACAACAACAACAACTGCGACTCTGCTTGCCGTGGAAAGTAGCAGCTAAACAAAAAGACTAAAGAGTGCCAAAGAAGAAAATGCAATTTTCTGAAAAACCCATTAAATGTTCGCCAGCAAAAAAGAACACAAAATAGAGGAAAGGCAAAGGCAAAGAAGAAGAGGACTATGAGAACTGCAAATAAAGCAAAACCCCAATGCAAAAGCCGAAGGCAAAGCTGAAGCTGAAGCAGAAGCAGAAGATTGGGGCGCTTCTGAAAGCGTGAAGTGGACAGCTGGTAGCGGGTTGTGGGTGGGTGGGAAGAGGGGGTAGGGTGGAGGATGGTAGCAGGCGGAGCTAGTGATAGACTGGCTATGTACAGAAAGTATTTAGGTATACGTATATATATATTTCTGTATATATATAGCATCGCATGACTCGTGTGTTTTTTTAAAAGCGCCTTCTGCATGAAGCCATTAAAAGCACTTTAAAGAGACGACCTTAAAGCGAATAACCGCTCACACGTCATAGTCAGGAGACAGGAGACGGGAGAGGAGAGAGGAGAGGAGAGGCGACTCCTAGAGCAGCAGCACACAAAGCGCTGATAGAGCCATTTACGCCGTCAGCACATAATGATGACAATGCAGGCGACTCTCGGCGAGCATTTTGTGGGTGTAACTCATGCAGCCAAAGCAGGAGAAGCTTGAGGAGGAAGAGGAGGGAAGCTGCATTGTCTGCTGACGGATTTCGATGGCACATAACAAACAGTGCCTCAGGCCGCGGGGCGCGTCTGGCAGTGAAAGGCGCAGACGTTGCTGCAGCTGCAGACGCTGCCAGCCAGAACGAAGGGACAAAAGGACGAACGGACGAATCGATGAGTGAAGCAGCCTCCCAAGCAGTCACAGATACAAACACAGACACAGGCAGAAGCAGAAGCATAGGCAGAGACACTGACACAGGAGCAGCTGTTGTTATTTCTATGCCATGTCCTCTGACTGTCTATCCATCTCTACCATGTATGTGTACGTGTGTATCTGTGTGCGTGTGTGTGTGTGTGCATGGCAAGGATATATGTCTGACGATGAAATTTAATGGGGTGCTTTGATGCGATTGGTTTTCATATAACGCAGGCGCTTAAAATCATCGAATCATTCAAAAGAAAAGTGAACTGACTGCTCCACACACACACACACTCTTATACTCACACACACACACACTATCACGCAGCTGGAGCAGGCGCCAAGAGAGCGCCGAGTACCGAGCGCCAAGCACCAAATGTTGCCTGGAATAAGCGAGGCGAAAATAACAAAAAAAAAAAAAAGAAAAAAGGAAAAAAGCACGCAGCTCTCGTGTATAAGAATATTTTTCTGCTGACTGGAAATAAAAGAAATGTGAAAAGGAAAAAAACGAAAACGAAGTATAGAAAAAATGCTAGCTGCTGTATGTGTGTTTATGTGTGCGTGTGCGGCATTCTCCTTGGCTGCTCGACTCGCTGTCGGTTTTATATAAAAGGCACAAGGCAACCACGAAGCTGACGCTGAGTCTGAAGCTGAGGCTGATGTTGTAGTTGTTGCTGTTGGTGTTGCTGTTGCTGTCGCCTGACGCTGATGACGACAACAGGATTCAACTCAGCTTTGAGCTGGAGCTGAGCTGAGCTGTAGATGAAGCTGAAGCTGAAGCTGATGTTGGGCACGACGAGCACAACGATGTTCGAAACGAAGAAGTCGCTGTCCCTCTCGTAGTCGAAGTCCTCCTCGCCAATACGCACACAGACAGCTGCCACATAGAACACACTCACACTGACACTCACACATACACACACACTCACAGTCGCATACTCTCACTCTCACTCACTCACAAGAACAGTGAATGCGCAGGGAAAAAGTTGTTCTTCATTTATATGGTCAGCATCTGTACGTATACGTAATTTTTGTATGTATCGCAGCTGTTTCATTCATTAGTGATGTACATTTTATTTTACGTTTATTTTTACAAATATTACAAATTAATTGAATTAAATGTAATAATAAGAATTTAGGGAACCTCTTGAAAATTAAAATCGACATTCTTAAGATTAATAGTTAAGTTCTAAGCTGAACGATATTCGTAGCCCAGTCCACAGATCTGCACTGACAGCCTCTTGTAAATGCAGCAACTTGACTGCAAGCTAAAAACTCTGGAAGTATTCCTTATTGCCAAAGTATGCTAATATTGCAATATGTTAAGAAATTCGAAATATTCTTTTAAACAAAATTGTATTCTAGCAAATAAGATAGATACAATCGAGTGTGCTTGACTGTGATATTTCCACTACCCATTAAATTTACCAAAAGGTATACAGAATATACCATATACAAAATAGATTAATATAACTAAGACAAATATACCGAATATTGAAATAATAATACATTCAAAATATAGCTTAGACAAAATATACCAAATTGTCAGCCAAACAATCTAAGACCCGATGACAGAAAACGTTTTTTGCGATACAGAAGTACTTCTTAAAGATCTTCTACAATTTTATGTGAACGCAACCAAACTGCAGTTAAAATTTATTTGATTTATTTGTATTTGATTAATGTTATTGGCATCTTTACAGTTTCATGTTTTGTTATAGTGTTGGAAACAAGTTTATCGGGAAGAATAGAACAAATTATAATAAATCGATTAAAGTAAGAAAATTTTAAAGCGCAGTTAAGCAAAGTAAAGTACAATTCAGAGTTAACAGCTGTTAACTATATTTTTGGTCTGTTGTGTAGCATTTCTGTTGTTGAACTGATGTCAATGCTTTTCATATTGTTCTCGATTCATCCGTCAACTAAAAGCTCGAGCCTAGACGCGACTCAAGTCCTCGATTTGCCGTGACAAATCACATAGCTTTCCTCTGTGTGTGTGTGTGTGTGTGCAGTCAAGCAACACACATTACATTCACTCTTAGGGCGCGCACTTATCGATTATTGTAGCATAGCATACTTTCTGGCGTCATTTTGTGTGCCTTAAAGCGATGACGACTTGTTGTGGCGGGGAAAGGGGAAAGGGGAAAGGGCTAAAAAGTCGGCAGAGCTCGCAGAGTTTTGCCTCGTCATGCCCGACTGCAAGTAATGGCAATTTGTTGGCCAGTCTAAAAATGGCAATCGCCCACCTTTCGCACTTTTAAAGCCGCTTGCCGCACATGAACTCAGCCAGGAGTCTGGTCAAGAACTCGGCTTAATATAATACACACAATAAGCAGCCACAACACACTCGCACACACACACACACATACAGAGGATGGCAAGTTGCAGGCGCAATGACAGCGACTATTTAACACGCATAAATTTTATGTGAATGTGTCTCTCTCTCTCTTTTTTTGTGGGTGGCAACACAAGTGGGAGAGAGAGAGAGGAATACTTGTGTGTGTCTGGGACTGTAAAAAAGGAAAAACCAGTGTCAAGGTTAACGACCAATGAATTTATTTTGCTTGAATAAATTTTACGATAATGAGGAAATTGTCGTTGTCGTTTTGGGTATTTTTAATGGTCGTAATGCTCTGGTGCCTGCTTTCGTTGTTGTTGTTGTTGTTGTTGTTGTTGCTGCTCTTATTGCGCCTGCGTTTCGCGTGTGCAAGCGAGATGCCAAATGACGCCACACACGTACATAGAGACATGTGTGTAGGTGAGTTTCGTTATTAAAAAAGTGCCAGACAATTAAGCAAAATGATGTATCTTGTATCTTGCAGTGAGTTTGCTTTGCTTTGCTTTGGTTTGGTTTGTTTGTTTCGTCTGCTTATCAGAAATGCCGCAAAGGTTTTTCAATTTCCGGCCGGCACAGTTTCCTCTCGCTTCAAAAAGCAAAAACTCTATTTTGATTTCTGGCTTTCAATCCAGTTTTGTGTGCTCTGATATCCTGCGCGAATGCTTGAAGGAAGGACCCTGCACAACTCCATTTTACGTAACATTAATTCCGTGATTTATTAGGGTCACGTGACCGTCGTGACGGACGACTGAGTCACGAGGCATCCAGACGTCCGCTGACCACAAGCCGCTAAGCAGGGACAAGGAAAGGGAAAGGGGAACGAGAAGCGGAAGGCCAAAGGGGATGAGAAGGAGAGTGGCCAGCAATTCCTCATCATCAAATCGAATTCATTTCAAGCAACACAAAGTTATTTTTCATAGATTAGTTGACTTTAATCTTTTATCTATATACCGCTGTGAACTTTAAAATAGCAGTGCTTAAGAATTACGCGACTACGAAAATACTATTTCGAGACAACATTTAGTTATAACAGCTTGATTTATTTATTTTTTAAGTAATTCAATTTCTTAGCATGATTTTCTTTGAAATAACAGTATACATATGTATGTTGTGTTGGTCATATACTCTTTGATTATTTAATATCATAATCTGTGCAATAGTTAAGTTGATTATACTTAAATAATAATAAATGACCGCTGCTCTTGCTACTGTTCTACTTCTCACGGCTCACGACTCACGACTCACGACTGCTACTACCGATAGTTTAGTGCCTATCGACTTGCTAATGCCAACCGATACCGATAGGGTCTATCGGCTTGCCGCCACCTCTGTTACATATGCATACATACATATAGTATTTGGAGGCTTTTATGCATATATACACATGCCATTATTTTTGTACACGGAATTCTTAGCAGCAAATGAAAACAAGTTTCGCTGTTGTTGTTGTTGCTGTTGCTGTTGCCTGTGTAGGTGTCATAAAGTGCATTCACATGAATGCGATAAAGTTTATTGTCAGCTTGCAAGCGGCTGGCAACAAGAAAAATTAATACCAAAACATTTGCCTCGCAACGTTGTTGCTGTTGTTGTTGTTGCTTTTGTTGTTGTTGTCCCGGAGATCGCACACGCCTACGCAAACATGTCGCAACTGTCATTTCAGCTTAAGTTGGTCCATTGTACGTTTATATTAGTCGCGCTGTCCCCTGCATACAGATAAGGGGGAGAGAGAGAGAGAGATGGAGAGAGGCGGAGACTCCTCCAAGACGTCGACCAAGTGCTGATGATGCTGTTGTTGCTCGCCGTGTGTGTGCTCGCTGTGTGAGAGGCAAGAGTTACGGTCTGCGTGTCTGACTTTCAAATTCATTTCAAGTGTAAAGCGATATGTCGTCAAGCAAGCAGGCAACGAGACAGACTGAGACTGAGGCTGAGGCTGAGGCTGAGAGTGAGGATGAGGCTGAGGCCATGAAGATGAATACCAAGGTGCCAAGGGCCAACGAGGACATCAGAATCTTGTCGAGCTGGTGACAAACTTTGCTTAAGTTACAAGTCATGTTGTTTGCCTCTTCCCAGTTTATTTCGACTACGACTTGTTTCACTTATTCTTTTTTCGCATTTGCCGAAATGTTATTGAATTTGCAAAGCGACAATCGAAAATGCCATCAAAGCCTGGCCATATGCCAGTAAAAGCTGCCACGCCCACTTCCAGCACTAAAATATAAATGAAGCCTAAGCTCTCGAAATCCAATTTTTTGGGGCGTTTTTTTAATGCATTGTCAGCCTCTCCCCCTCTCTCTTCCTCTCTCTTCCTCTCTCTTGCTCAGTTTAAGCCTGCCATTATTTTCATAACTACGCGCGAAAAGGTTTTTCATTTAAATTTAACAAAAATGTAGCGAACGTCGCGTCGCCATGGAAAACGTTGTAAAAATTGCAACGGAAAATGCCAGCAGCAAAAACAACAGTGACTCATATAGACAACTCTGGTTGCTGTTGTTGTTGTTGTATTTGTTGTTTTCGCATGGTCATAAAGCAGCTGCAGCAACGCCACCTTCCGGCCACACACAGCACATACATAGGTGCCTGAACACAGGGTGTTGCTTGCTCTGGCACACCCTGTAGTTTAGTGTATTGCATTAAATGAATATAAACAACAGAAAATAGTAAGTTTAAAATGAGAAATTGAAAAATAGTTTGCTTTGAATTTAGTTCAACACAAGTAGCATATACCCCAAGCACATAGGTGAGGTTACAGGGTATGCGAATGAAATAAACAAAAAGTTACGAAAACGTTGCTCTTGCATTTTAGTGCTTAAAAAATGGCGAGCAACAACAGCATATAAAATTCGTTTGTGCACGTGAATAATTACGAAAAAAGCGGCAAAATGTTGCAGACAAATACGAAAAGCAGCAACATGTCCACAGAGCGAGAGGGAGCGAGAGAGAAAGAGATGCACTGAGGAACAAAATGTCAGCTCATTTCAATTCAAAGTTGTAGAGATTTTTTGACCAAATTGCAATTTGAAATACTCTAAATGAAACACGTGAGAAGGAAATAAAGGCTATTAACACTTTTATTTAAATAATAAAAACATTCTATAAGAATTAAATTATAAACTACAAATTCTTAAAAATTGAAAATATAATTTAATAACACTTAAGAATGAACAATTTGAAAATTAATTTTTTGAGACAACATTTGTTGCAATCATTTGATGGCGATTTGCCGTCGGCTCTTGCAACAGATTCTGGCCAAGTTTGTTGGCTTTTTCCGTAATTTTCTCGCCAGACTGCTAAGTAAATTCATAATGCTGGCCACGCCCCCTTTAACTACCCGCTCAACCCCCTCCTCCACCTGTATTCAAAAGTTGGCTCGCATTTCACGCGTTCAACCAATTGGAAAATTTACACGTGCAAAATCATGAAAAATTGCTGCGGTTTTCCTTTCCATTTTCCCCTTTTATTTTCATTCGATATTTGTTGTTGTTGTTGTTGTTGTCGTGTTTTGTACTTTTTACGCTGTTGTTTTTAACGCGCCGCCGTCATTCGAAATTGTTTGGCATAAAATTGGAAAAGCCAACAGATATTTTCTCTGCAACATTTTCATTTAAAGTTTAAAGCTACACACACACACATACAGACAGACAGGCAGACAGAAACTCACACACACACACACACACAGAGATACATTTGAATTTTGCTGTTGCTTTCTTTTATTTGTTGTGTTCATTTTGTGTGTTATTTAAATGTGCACATTGTTGTCGTTTTGTCAATTGTTGTTGTTGTTGTTGTTGTTGTTCTTACTGTTTTTGTTGCTTTGTAATATTTTTAATTTTGCGCAGGCAGCGACATAAATCATTTTGTCGCGCATTGCAAAAATTCCAAAAGAGCAAGGCGAAAAAATTACAAAAATTTTTAAATTAGCTCGCAACACACACACTTACACACACACACACACACACACACATGTGTAGGGAGAAAGATAGAGAAAGACATGAAATGGAAATGGGAATGGGGCATCGGAATGGAAATGGGGCGACTGGGTGGCCAAGTTGGGGGCTGGAATTAAATTTTCATATGAAAAACTCAGAATAAAGCAACAACATTGTTGTTGCCTACTGTGGTGAATGGGCGGGGAGCGTGGGGCGTGGGGCGTGGCGTTGTGGGGCCAAAACAAAGCCAAATAGTAGAAAATTGGAAAGATGAAGTTGATTGTGATAGCAACAATGTTGTGGAACGTAGGGACTGAGCCAAGGAGGCGCTGTGCCGGAGAAGAGGGTGAGGAGGAAGGGTGAGGGGGTGAGTATCCACTAGTGCTGTAAACGAAAAAAGCAATTTTCAATTTTTCTACACAAAAATGCGAGCGACGCTGCTAAAAACTTTGACGACAGACAGCAAAGACGAATGGCCAGGGGAAGAGGAGGGATGTGAGAGAGCAGGAGAGAAAGGGAGAGTGGGTAGGGGGAGGAGTGGGGTGGGGTGGCAGACATTTGCGCCTTACAGTAGTCGCTGGCAAGTGATAAATCATTTCAACTGTCACTTTCGAAGCACAATTTTATCTAAGCACAAACACAGACACACACACACACATACAAACATAGAGAGACAACAGAGAAACAGAAACAGAAACAGAAACAGACGATGGCAATGGGGTTCAATTGTTGTTGTTGTTGTTGTTGTCTGGGGTGGCTTTCACTCCTGCTAAATGTCGAATTGTCGGCAATATGGAAAATTCGATGTTTACACACAGACACACACACACATCTATTAATGTGTGTCACTCGCTGTTATTTTGAATGCATTCGAACTTTGTCCCATTGATAAGAGGAAAACACATTGCACTTCGATGTCGATGCCGATGTCGATGTCGATTTCGATGGTTTCCCCATTTCCCAATTTCTCATTTTCGGCTCTAATCAATGCACAGGCCAAAAGTGTCTAGCGCCATTTATCAGCACTTGAGTGCCAGTGTTGCATAACACGCTGGAAGGGAGTGGGAGAAACTGACTGAGAGTGGGGCGGGGCGGTGCGAGACGGGACGGTATGGGAGTGACTCAAAATAGTTTCACTATAAATAGCGACAGAAAAATGGGGCTAACAAAATGTCGAAGGAGAAAAACCATACAAAAGTATTAGTTATGCTTTTGTTGTTGTTCTCGCTCTCAATATTGTTGTTGCTCCGAGTATGTGAAATTGTGACAAAAACGCGCCGGCTATTTAAAATGTCATAAATTCAACAACAGAAACAGCAACAGCAACAGCGACGACAATGAGAAGCAGGAAACTATTTGGAAAACATTTCTTTATGCTTTTTGGCGCTTGTTAAAGTTGTGGCGCGCACATTTTTGTCAATTTATTGATTTAACATTGCATAATAAACAGAAGCAACAACAGCAACAACAACCACAACAATAACAACAACAGCCAAGTCAGTTCACAAAATCATTAACTTGGCTTTGACATCCACAAACAACAACTACACACACACACATACTTGCAGCAACTGCGAAACGAAAACGAGTCAAAAAAAAACCTTAATATTGACTGGTCGCTTCGTCTCGCAACTCAATTCGCCTTCAATTCGCCTCGCCTCTCACACACACACACACACACGCACACATTCGGCCGAACGTATTTATGAGCGAACACACAGCTAGACAGAGAGGGAGAGATAGCGAGTGCGAGAGCGAGAGCACGCGCGAGAGTTCGTATTTTTGTAGTGCCGTTTCAGTTGCTCAAGTGTGACAGCTGCAGCAGCTAAGCAATGGCGCTGCCTTCTTACGATATAAGCAGCCACAGTGAGCGTGCTCAACTTACGATATGCTTACGATACGACGACGGGGAAATTGCTTGTGAATGCAAGTGTGCGTGTGTGTGTGTGTGTGTTTGTGTATTTGTGTGAGAGCGCTTCAGCGCAGACTGTTTGGCTGCTGTTGACGTCGCTGTCGCTGTCGCTATCGATGTCGATGTCGCCGCCGAAGTTTTCTGCTGCTGTCGTTGCGTAGTTTGTGCCGCTGTCGCCTTTTTATTTTATTTTTTAACTATAAAAACGACAATAAAATTTTTAGTGCAAAGATTTATGTGCGAACAATTTGGATTCGGAGTCTCTGCCGACGCCAACGCCGACGCTAACGTCGATGCTCGACTCAATTAATTTGTTTGATTATGAATTTGCATGGCGCGATCGCAGAAGACAGACGGCAAGCGGCAGTGATTGGACAGGTGCGACAGCTGTGCAATTTAATATGCCATTAATAATGCGATTTTAAAAACTAATTCGCAGTCAAATTGTCAACCCTCGACTGCACTTTGTGGGCATGGCACTGGGCCTGAGAGGGGGTCCAAGTTGGGGGTGAAGTCCATCCCCTTGTGTGCGCCATAAACACCCCACAAAAGCGTCCATAAAACGTGCCCATTACTACCAAGAAAATTGCCCATTAAGAAAACGAAGCAGACGCCTTCATCTTGTTATTCCTGTTGTTGTTCTTGTTGTTGTTGTTGTTGCACTGGCCAAGCTTGAATTTAAATAAAGGTGCGCCGCCCTCGCCAAGTACAAGTTTAAGAATAAGAAGGAGACGGATACGGGGATAAAAACACAAAATAATAGAAATCGCTGCTTGGCACCCCTCGAAATACAAAAAAAAAAACAGAAAAAAAAGAAACGCCTTGCCACTTGGCCCAGTGTCTTCATTGTGCTTTAGAGCCAATAAACCAAATTATTATTAGCGCCATTTTCATTCAGCTCGTTTTCCATGCTTTTTCTCACTTTGTTCTTTAAGGTACTGCGTATTTCATTTAAAGTTTTATGCCCTTAAAGTGGTCATTAGATCGCCTGAGGGGGGGGAAGTGCGGGGTGAACGAGCAAGAGGCTTAACGCGTTCCGCTTGTGGGCGCACCTGTCAGTCAATGTCTCTGTCTCTCTCTCTCTCTATTCCTCCCTCTCTTTTTGGAGGCTTAAGATATTTAACATACTGTCAATATGTTTAAGTTGACAACTGCTTCAAATGTGAATTGAGTTTGTGGCTTTGTTTTGGCCAGCAACACACGGCTTAAGCACTTAAATCGATAAGAGATAGCGACACATTGCTATCTCTCTCTATTTCACTCTATATTTGTTTATATTTACTTTGAATTTGATTTCTAATGTGCGGCTTCTACGTTTCCCTTTCAGGACGATGGTGTCGAAGAGAATGGTCCTCACCTGCCGATGCTCGCAATGCAGACGCCTCGCGGCGATTGTATTCCTCAGTCTTCCTTGGTAGTCCTGGTAAGTATCTCTCTCTTTCTATCTTATACTTTAATTATATATGTGTTATATACATACAGCCAGTTATCGTCGAGCAACTGACGTCAATGTTTCCATTAGATTTCAATGATTTACAATATTGATTTCAGTTTCATTTACAGTGTTCTTTTTTTAGTTTTTTAGGCGGTTAAATAGAAACCTGCCACATGACACTTGCGTAGCATTGTTGTTTCTGTTGTTGTTGTTGTTGTCGTTGTGGTTGTTGCGATTGTGCCTCGACCGACACAAGAGAGATCCGTCGGCCAGATTGTGCCAAAGAGTTAACGTTAATGGCAAACTACTAACAATGGCCGCTGCCTCACGGCCCGGCGCAGTAGGTAATTTCTATAATGATATACGAACTTGCCACAGGCCACAAAAATGCCAAACAAAGGCAGCTAGTCAACCAGTCAGCCATTCAGCCAGAGAGGCAGTTGGCCAACTGGCCAACTGGCTGCCAGCAACAACCTCCACAATATGATGCCGATAATGGCGTTCGCTAAGAGAGCCAATGGATCAGGATCAGATCCAGACAATTCGCTTCTACCATTTACCATTTGCCATTAACCATGGCCAACTTTGTGGCTAAACGCACCACAATAGCACTGGCCAACAAAGTTGTGGCTCAAGACTAAGATTATTTAATGCAATTCATTGATGAAAAGAAAAGATAAAATTCCCAGATTTCTGAGCAGTGAATTCTGCGGGGCGTAGCCAGTCTTGTCAATGGCAATGCGTGCCAATTATGATGCAGCTTTCTTCTAATATTCCACACACTCGCTCCTCGCCCTCTCTCTCTCTCTCTCTCTCTCTCTCTCTCTTTCTTTCTGTTGCAGCTATGTGTATATGCTGTAATCAAAATTCCAAGTGCCAGCAGGTTGCTCACTCGAGCAATTCGTTAAAGTCAATTTGCAAATCATTTTTCCATTGAAACTCAATCTACGTCCACGTGAAAATACCCAAAAGGAATGAAGTCGCGGCTGAGACTCAGATTCTGTCTCAGTCTCAGTCTCAGTCTTTGGCCCAACCTCAAGCGTCTTCTGTCTTCTGTCTCCTGACTCTCTAGTCTTCAGTCTCTTCAGCTTTCAGCTTCACATCCACATCCACAGCTACAGCTAAAGCCACATCCGCGTCGTTGCCTTCTCTGCCGCATTGATAATAATGATTTTCTTTGAAATGCATACTTGAGCTTGGTCTTCGTCTTGGCCTCGTGGCTAAGACTGTGGCTTAAAAGAACTGAAAAAATAACTGACAGACAAGTTTGTGTGTGCTCCGGCTTTGCTGACTCCTTGTCCGTCCGTCCGTCTGTCCGCCAGCTTAGACTTCGATGGCTTCGAACGTGGTGTAATAATACTAAATTGTTGCTGATTATCCTTTTGGCGGTTCGCCTTTAGACAAGTTCTTCGACATCGGCTTCGTCTTCGGCCTCGACTTGGATTCTGTCTACGCTTTTAGCTCTGTTTTTGACTCTGACTCTGACTCTTTTGCATACTGTTGTTCATTCTGTTGTTGGCCTGCAAATGGCGTCACAGTCAAGTGAACAAGAAGCAGCCAGGCAAGCAGAGTGGATCTGCATCTCTATTTTGGCTGGAACTCCGCCTTCGCCTCTGCTGTTGCCCTTGGTGTTCGGTTCAGTGTTTTGGCTTGATTTTGAAAGAAATCAAGCAAAAATCAAAGCCAAAGCCGCCAAGACACAAGCCACTTCAATAGAGTCGAGTCGAGTGGATTCGAGTGGAGTGGAGAACCCAGAACCGAAAGCCGAAAGCCGAGAACGAAGAACCGAGAAGCCTAAGACCACTTCAATGGTCACATAAATAGACTTCGAGTCGCGCGTTTGAGTTTCTGAGTCTTTTGACCAGGCTTTCGGTTCGGCATTGGGAAAATCGTGTGGTCCGATGGCTTTCCTACCATATTCTATACGCTTTTTGGGGTGCTTCATTTTTATGCTTCACTTGGCCGGCTTTGTCGGCACTCGAGATGGAGTTGTGGTCGGAGTTGGAGTACAACTTGAAACACACACACAGACACACACGTTTTTCGCGGAAAATTGTATGTTGCAGTGCTTTGGTAATTACCGTCAAATGACCCAAGTTGCCGGCCGCTGTCAAACGGGAAAATGAAAATGGGAGAAAATGAGAGACTAGGAAAGAAAACGCTGCAGCTGCCAAGCGAAGCGACTTCAAGCAGTCCTTGACAATTGTCAACTTCTCTGGCAGCCTCAAGGCTGAGAGCTTTAACTTTGCCTCAACTTCGCTGTCTGCAAATTAATTGCGCCCAACAACAGCAACAACAACAGCAACAATAACAGCAACAGCAGCCCAGAGAGACCCACAAGTTGTCCAAGTCGTTGGGACCAAACAAATTTTGCATACGAAATGTTATTTACTTTTTGTTATTATTTTGTTTTTTGCCTTTGGTTTTGGATTTTGTGCTTTGCGCTCGGTCGAAGTTAGTCGAAGTTGCACTTTGCATTTTAACAGACGGCGACAACTTCCAGCAAAATCAATTAACAAACAATAAACGTTTGTTGGCCAAGCCAGACACGTATTTTATTTAAGTATCTAGAATATTAAAATGGGATCAGACACGACCAGTTGTTGGTGTTGGTGTTGGTGTCGGTGTCGAAGAAGGGGCAGCAGGAGGAGGGACAGGGACAGCGACAGCGACAGAGACAGTGACAGGGACCAAAATTGAGGCACTGCGTCGGCGACATTCATTGAAACGTTTTTGGAATATTTGAGAGGCTTCAACAACGCGTCAGTTGAGCTGAGTTCAGTTCGGTTCGGTTTGCTTTCTTTAATGCACAACAAACATCAGCCGAAAGATACTTTTTGTAGTTGTTGGCTCGTCTGTCTGTCTGTCTCGGGGTTTGTTGCATTGATGGGCCAACCAACAGCAAGCCGAGCTTAATCTGTCGCAATGCGAGAACCACGAACCACCCAGAGGACCAAGAGACGAAGCGGCCAGCAAGCAGAGAGACCAAGCGACGACCGCCGACAGTCACCGCATCAACTTAAGACGATTATTTATGAACTGCGCACCTCTGGATTGCAATGGAGACAGACAGAGGACAGAGAACAGAGGGCAGAGGGCAGGGGAGAGCGGACTGCAATGTCCGCTGCAGGACACTGACATCCAACTGAAGTTGGTCATCGACACCAAGTGCGAGGAAAGGAAAATGAGGAGGCGAGGCGAGGCGAGGCAAAGCAGCGTCACCTCGATGTGCAGATACATGTGTGTACAATGTTGCAATGCGTGTTCGATGACTTAAATGACATAGCGGCAGATGCCACGCTGCAGTTGTATTTTTGTATTTCTGCAGTTCACAAAACACTCTTAGCCATGTTATTACAAAGTGACTAAACGACTGCTAAAGCATGAAGGCCACCACACAACACACAGCACAGCGCAGAACTCAATCAGCTCAGCTCAGTTCAGATGATTATCTGGCATCTCTTGCTATATTTCTGTTAGTGGAGCTCCCTCGAAATCAGCGACCATAAACTAAACACGAAATGGGCCAATAGCAAATGGCCAATGGCCAATGGCCGGACTTAAAGCCGAAACCAAGCTCTGCTCAGCTCAGCTCAACTAAAAAAATAAGCAACCTTTAAACAGATGAGGTTGCGAGACCTCGAATAGGAATTTGCATAATACCCCGCGGCTGCAAATGGGCTATAAAAGCTGAAAGCAACAGAAAACTGACGGAAAAAAAAACACAAAAAGTTCAGCAATTTGATTTGCGTGTGAAAATGCATAAATAAAAATATGTATTTCAAACAACATTTAAACATCACATGCAAATAGTTGTTGTTTTATTTATTTTGTATTGTATTCACTATTATTTTTGTATTCATTTTTGTTTTTGTTTTTTTTTTTTTTTTTTGTTTTCTTCGCGTCGATTTGCTGCATTTGATTTGCTCCAAATATTTTTGGTTCACACTTCGGCTTGATTCCGGAGGCTCTAAAGTTATTTGATTGATTGCCGGCGAAGCCTGCACAATGCGTGCGAGAGTGTGTGAATATATATCATATTTTTATGGCAACAACAACAGAGACATGTTGTGGTCAAATTCTGCATGAAAATTTAAAAAATGTTGGACTTTGGTTTTGTTTTTTATGTTGTTTGTTTGGAGCCTGTGCCTGGGTATCCACACTATCCACAAAAAAAAGAAGGAAAAATATGAAAAGATTTATTGTGGTTAGGATTTTTGAGGCCTGAGAAATTTTGGAATGCCAACGGATTGAACTTGTTGAGAAAGATAATTCATTTGGTGTTGTGGTTTCTCATCGTATTGAGTTAGGTTCGCGATTGTTTTAAGCTAGTTAATTAAATAAGCGTCATCTCTTAAATGCGATATTAATTTTGTATTTTCTCTCTTCATTTGCAGACAATTTCGGAACGAGTGCAAGTGGTAAGTTTTCTATATATCCTAATTCTATGCTATATAGTATCTGCGATTGACCAATGAAAATCCCCCAGACGCCGTTTCAAAATGGCCAAAAAGAAAAAAGAATGCGAATCTTGTCGAGCAAGAAGAATCTGCAGCATAGCGTAACGATCATTCTCTCTCTCTCTCTCTCGCTCTGTGTGTTTCACACACACGTGTATCTCTCTCGCTTTCTCCCGCATTGTCTGTGCAAGCTAAAAATTGTACGGCTTGTGACTTGCTGGGTGCCTTTTGATGCGCCCTTCATTTAGCATTTGACAGGACCCATAATTATAAACGGGCATAACCCATCATCAGCATCAGCATCAGCATCAACAGCAGCATCAGCAACAGCCAGAGCAACAGCAAGAACAAGGGCAAAGGATGGAACTACAACAAAATGCTGGGGCCATATAAATTTTCTGATTAAGAGCCATCTTATCATTATTATAGACTGTGCGCACGCTCTCGGGCCCTACTCCGGACTCTTCTGCTGACTTTGACTGTGGGCTAGAGAGAATTGGGCGGCATGTGGAGGGTAGAGGTAGGGAAGCCAAAAGGGGGAACGAATAAAATAAAATACCAAAACATACACTCACTCAATGTGTTGTGTGTGCGGGTCTTTTGGCTGTCTCCCCTCCTCACTCACTCACTCACTCACTCTCTTTCTCTCTCTCTCTCGAAGGCATTATAGGGATTTAGTTTTTGGGATTTCGATTTCTCACACAACGCAGTAAACGGGGCGAGCATTCAGCCCAACAGCCGCAGCTACAGCGACCAGAAAAAGAAAGAACGAAATAAGAAATGTGTAGAACATATTGTTGCCTGGGTCTCGTTTCCGAAGATTTCCTGTGAAATACTTTAAGCCCCGGCCCTGGGCATGCCACCGAGAGACCCAACGAACAAGAACAAGAACAAGATTGTGACTGTGACTGCGACTGAGACTGAGACCCGGAATAAGAAGAGAGGCCTGCGGTTCGGTGATTCTGTTCTGTTCAGTTCTGTTCGATTCGGTTTTGGGTTAAGCATACTTGAAATTCTTGTTTCAACTCAGCGGCGAGTGTTGCGTGGAGGGGACTGAGTGAGGGCGGGGGTGCACAGTCGATGGTTGTGTGTGTGTGTGTGTAATTTAATACGCTTTCGAAATTAACAAAAATACATACAACATATTTTTATATATGAGTGTAGATATCTTCAAATGTGTACAAGTCCCGATATGGTTGGTAGGCATGAAAGGTCACAGAGAAAGATTTAAATTTGAAATTAGTATGGCCGCATCGAGCAACATAAATAACACCACACAACAACAGCAATAGCAACAGCAACAACAACATCGACAAGCATGTCTTACAAAGTCTTTGTCGCCGAGAGTCTGGGGGCATCTTTTAGGGAAATATTTCATTATTATTAGACAGTTGCCGAACAGTCGAGCAGCGACTTCTTCTAACGAGACTCACAGGTCATTGATTTGTTTTTTGTTTTTCTTTTTTTGAGATTCCTAAGATCCATCCAATTTTTATTTCATCTCTTCTCTGGCATTATTTTGTTTTTACTTTATTCCGATTGTTTTGATAATTTATGCAGCAGTTGCTTCGCATTATTAACTCTAATTTGCATATCATAGTTTAAAGCAGAACAGACTTATTAATTTATTTTCCATTTCGATTCAATTTTTCTTACTCGTTTTTCTTTGTGATTCATTTCGTTTCTTCTTCCATTTTCTCTCGCTTTTTGTTTTAATTTCTGCTGAGGTTTCTATTCCCTGAAATATAGCTCAAACCTTTGGCGAAAATGTTTTACAATTTGCCGTTGAAAGATTTTCTCATGCCACAATGAGGGGCAACAACACCGAAAAGTGCAGCATGATGAGGTATCGTGTCGTGACTGATGCTTTATAATATCCATGCAGTTAAAAAAGTATTTTCAGTGTATTATTAAAGAAAAGAACACAACAACAGAAGCATACAGTCTCTGTTTTTTTTTGTGGGGTCCGCCTTCAAGTTTTGTTTGCTGCAATTTGGATGTCAAAAATCAACGGCAGACATTTATTTTCGATTTTGCATTTTTTTTTGTGGTAAACGAAATTACACGCTTATGAATTGTTTAATATCATGTTGAAAATAATAATAAGAATTGTGTATGGAAAGACGCCAAATTATTATAATGCGTCATAGATCCCAAATTAATGCGATGTGAAGATAAAAGTCTTCTCTTTTAGTAAATAATTGTTTATGGATTTCTTTAGTATTGTTGTTATCATGCTTGTTGCATTATAGTAGTAATATTTAATATAAGAGAAGTGCCCTCGAAACAAAATACAAATTTGACATCTTAAACTTTTCAAAGTCTCGTCACTGATTGCAATTCACTGTGATTTTTTCAAGATGTCATTCGTAATGTTAGTATATTCTTAAATATACATGTAAGTATATTTTACAATATACCACAGTGAATTGCAAGCAATCATTGTGTTAAACAACACTACACTAAATTAATCGATAAAGATTTCGATGTTTTCAAGCCGATAACTTCCTTTGCGATGCGGTTTATAGTTTCAATTGATTCTAACTCCTTCGAGTGTGATAAGTATGGAATAACTCAGATTGGGTCGCATTTGCAGATCGAGCAGTTCCTTTGCTCGAGGAGACAGAAAGAACACCCAAAAACAAATTAAACGCGACTCCATTAATCTTTAAGCTTGCGAGACGCACATCATCAGGCAGGTTTTGCTCTGTGCAACTCTTGGGGTAGACGGGGGCGGGAGACGCAACTATGTTTGCAGAGTCTTTGGTGGCTCCATAATCATGGTGAGATGCATTTCAACATGTCTCATAAATTCGTGCGGATTGAGCGCACAGCGCAGCGCACAAAAATCTTGTCCAGGCGGTTCGTTCGTCGTCTGCGGATTTGCATAAAGTCCGTGAGCGTTGCCCAGGAGAAGACTGCAACTCACGCACGCAACACGCGAGTGTGTGTGTGTGTGTGTGTGTGAGTTTGAGTGTGCCCATATACATTGTATATGCGTGTTGTGTTGTTGTGTATACTTCTCTGAGTGCGTTCATAAATTTGCCAAATTTGACAATTATGCGCATTAATAATAAATAAAATTGACAATAATTGAATTTGAATAATTTGATTTTGCATATGTGAGCACGAGTAAGTGGAAGAGAGACACACAGAGAGTGACAGTGACTGTTATAAAGACAAAGACAGATATGTACGTGCATATATTGGGATGGGACTGAGGGAGGGGACGACACTGGGAGGGCTTCATACGATACATATGGCTAATCTGCATATAAGGCGGTTGCTCTGACAGCCTTTTATTCTGGCTGCTGTTGTTGCTGGTGTTTTTTTTTTTTTTTTTTTTTTGGTGGTAGGCGTGAAAACATGTGTTGAGCTTGTTTTTTTGTTTTTCGTTTTTTTTTTCATTGTTGCTGTTGCCATTTACGCTCGGAATTTTAATAAACTTTTGAGCACTTTGGGCAGCAATGTTTTTTTTTGTGAGTTTGCTGCAGTTTTTTGTGCGAATTTTGTTCAAGCAAAAAAGTTAACAACAGCCTCAGCCTGAGAACCGATGCCGAAAGTACAAGGCGACCAACCAATCTCAGCGGACCGCAAAAATCCGTATAAAAATAATGAGGCATGAACATGTTGCAGCATCCAACCGACAGCGGCAGCGGCAACTGCAACAGCAAGCAATGCTATTATTATTATTATTATTATATTTTTTGTTGGCAGGAAAACAATGCAATTGACGCTGTTGTTGTTGTTCGGCCACAGACTCGGCTCAAAATATTGCAGGGGATCACACAAATCTGCCATAAAAAATACATGCGCATATAGAAATAAGAGAGTGTGTCAGTGTGTGTGTTAACTGGTCAAGCGAAGAGAAAAAAAGCTAAAGCCGCTTTTGTGTTAATACTTCAAAAAGTTTCTTTCTTTTCGTTTTCTCTCACTCGCTCTCTCTCTCTATCTCCATCTCTATCTCTTGGTGTCTCGGTTATTGCAGCCTCCGCTTGACGGCGATTGGCAAGCACAAAAAAATGGCTATATATGAGTTGGGCTCTTATTGACTTGTTGCCGCTTTATGGCGTTGCCCGATTGGTGATCCATCATCATTCTAAGGCCAGCACATAATTTGCAGGTTTTCCGCACATGAAAATCGTTTGGGAAATTGGGCACATTTAAGTGAGTGCCCATGGAAAATAATGGCGGTTGAAAAGTCATCTATTGAAGACGAACCTTGAAGAGCCTGGGAAAGAGTTGAAGTTTCAGTTTGCCAAGAAATATTAATCTATGCTACAAGTCAATTGTTTCTAAGCCCCATTGGCCTCATCAATTGCAGCGCAGTCATAAAATAAAAAATAAATAAATATGAAAAACAAGCTGACAATGTTGCCCATCAATTATTCAGGCGCCGTGCAAATTTTCAACATTTAATTAAGTCATATGGCAAACACTTTAAGCTTTATTAATTTGCCGATCGTATAAAAGTAATAGCTTTTTATAATTGTCGTCACTCACTCTCCACTCTCCACTCCACTGCACTCAGTTCGTGAGATGTGCGACAAATCCGAGCGAGCAAAGTGTCGGGAAATTAATTGTCGATGTTTATCATTCGCGTAATATTCAATAAACTTTTCATAAGCAATGAAAAGCGCTTGGCTTAAAGCAGCGCAGGCGCATAAATCATTCCCCAGACAGCAGCGACTCGATGTAGTGTGTGTGTGTGTGTGTGTTCGTGTGTGAGTGTGTGCTTAACTTGGCTAATAAGCGAGATCAGGCCAACACAGAAGCAACACCTTGGAGGTCTCACTTGGCTAGCGAAGCCAAGTGGTTCTTGTTGTTATTGTTGTTTAGCCACCCACTTGAACAAACCTTAACAACAACAACAATGACATCGAAGACGCCCCTTTTTAAAGCTTTTGTCATGCGTGAGCTGGCCGCGTCTTAGCTTGAAGTGGGCAAGCCGAGATCTGGTCTGCGGACTCTCTTGGGTCTTGGCAGCTTCTTGGCAGCTGCTTTTTGTGCCCACACTTGAGGGCACATGGGGTGCCCTCAAGTGTTTGCATTTCTCGACTGTTGAACGCTGAATGCTGAATGCTGAACACTGAATGCTGCAGCGCTTCTTCCGTGGCTCCGTGTGACAAAAGTAGCTAGGATGCCACCCAAGGCGTTGACTGCTGATTTCTCTCTTGACATGTTTTCAATTCAATTAAACGACTCGAGGCACGTCTCGCAAAAGCCGCAAGTCAATTGCCGCCCGCCCGAGTTTACGAAAGCCGCTGCTGTTTATTATTATAAAAAGCAAAACTCAATTAGTTCCATCCCTAGCCAAATGCTGCTCGCATTCTGAGCTTAAGCAGACTTCCGCCATGTTCTCTGTTCAGTGTTCAGTCTTCAGTGTTCCATTGGAAAATGATTGACAGACGATTGGCATGATTTTGTATAAACAAAAATGCGAGGCGAAGGCGCAAAAATTTATCGCATCGCACCTCGCGTGAAAATGGAAAGTTTTTCGTGTTACTTTTCATTTTGTGTGAAGCACAGCTAGGAAAAAAGTTTATTTAAAAACTAATTGAAAACTGCTTGGCTGTCTGTTTCTCGTTGTTGTTGTTTCTGTTGTTGTTGCCACGGTTCGTTTCAGCTATGCTTCCCCTTGCCACAGTCAAGTGTTATGCGTCTTTAGGCCAAAGAGTGAAAAACAAAAACACCAACACAACATTTTTGTATTTGTATTTTTCTTTTTTGATTTTCATTTCGATTTTTTTCGTATTGTTGTCTATTTGAAAAGCAATTTGTTTGTTTTTCTTCTGCCTCGTCGAACAGTTTGTAAAAGTGCATTTTGTTAATGAAATGTATAAATGCATTTATCGCATATAGTTATTCGATTTATTTTCTTCTGGCTTCTGCTTCGATTTGTTCACATTATGCGACCATTTGTTTCACATTTAACATGCTCAAAACTGTCAAATAAAAATGCACATACCAGATATATATGGAAGAGTTTTTGTTTAATAAAATAAACTCGGAAGAATGTCACCTCTTAAAGTGTTTTCAATTGCAGTCGTATTATGCTTTGTGGCCCAGAGTTAAATCACAGGCTTGTCAAGTGGAATCTCTTAGCAAATGGTCAACAGTCTTGCATTAAACCTATTCACAATATTTATACGCAGTCGACATGCAACTTTGTTAGACTTCTAGTCCAAGATGGGTTCCTCCTTTCTCCTAGCTCTGGGTTTAAGGGGCGACAGCTGTGAATGTGGGTGGTTTTCCTGCTTTCTCTGTGTGTGTGTGTGTGTGTGTGTGTGTGTGTGTGTGTGTGTGTGTTTGTGTGTGTGTGTAAGAAAAGCCAGCAGGAAACTAAAAATGTTTTGTATGTCCGTATAAAGGAAAAATCGCAAAATTTACTGCAAATTGGAATTTTGCGCAATTGTAGAAAAAATGTGGCAAGCAGAGCAACCAAGCAACCAACCAATGGCAACTGTAGCTAACGTTTTCTCTCTTTGTCGTGAGGTGGGGGACGTGGAAGGGGGAAGGGGAGCGGAAGAACTTGGGGTATTTGCTGGCAATAATAACAACATACGTCTGTCTGTCTCTCTGTCAGTCTGTCTGGGCCAAAGACGCTCTGGCTCCTGCATCCTTTGTACTGGACTCTTCTTGCTGATGCCAATGCTATGGCTGTTGCTATTGCTGTTGCTGTTGCTGTTGCCGCCATTTTAAGCCAATAATAAATAAAAATGCTTGTTACAGCACCACCCCAAACTTCATCTGCAGCTCGAACTCCTTCCGTCTCCTATCTATCTGCGGGTGAACCACCCAACTTGCCACCCGCTACGAAAATTGCGATGGCTGCGAATTTATTTCCCCAACACAAACTTATGAAGGAGTCGTGATGGGATGATGGGGGGATGGGGGATGGGGCAGATGATGTTGCCATAAAGTCGCCAAAGTTATAGTGAAAATTAATTAAGTTTTGCGCTGCGCTTAACAATTCAATTAAAAAATGCTCGTCGCTTATCGTCGCGCATAGTAAGTACTACAACCAAAAGCACTTTGGATTGGATTGCGTTGTATTGAAATGCGTTGTGTTCCCTCCTACCTCCTCATACCTACTCCCACCCCCCAAACCCCTCCATCATCATCGTCATGCCTGACCGATATGCTCTCAATCTCTGTTACACGAGTGTGCCGCCGCCGTTCAAGTGCCACAAGTGCTTTTGCACATCGTTATTATAACAATAATAAGCAGCGAGCAACGGAGCAACAAGAGCAACAAGAGCCACAACTAAGCGGCTCTGGGCAGAGATTAATTGTGTGTTTTGGTTTGCCAGATCCCTGCCACGAAGTGAATGTAAAATTGGAGCACACTGCCAAAGAAATGACTTCGTTTGGAAACTCGAGAGTGGAGAGTCTTTGGCGCAAAGTGCAATCCACTTGAAGGAATTTACATATCAGCAGCAGATACCGACGGCACCATCGCAGCCTCCTCACTCAACCACAGAGAGAGGAGGAGAGTGGTGACTTCTCCTCTTTCTGCAGCAGACTCCACCTCCGTATCTGACGTTGCCTCAATGTTGCAGCCAAATGCATTAATCAATTTCATGTTTTCTTAAGCGCGCGCCCGGGCGCGATTTGAGTGCTCCGCCTGCTCCCCGTCAGCCTCAGCCTCCCCTTCTCCCTACCGTCTTCTGCCTGCTGCCTGCTGTCTTCTGTCTGCCGGCTGCATCTGGGGACGCTTTACGTATGAGTGGAATAATCAATTTCGAGGATCATAAACAACTTTTAATGAAGTTGTTAAGTGCCAGCAGCTAGTTGCTCAATGCTCCTCAGCCTAAAGTGCAGTCACAATCGCAGTTCGATAAGCGAACCGCCAAACCAAAGACTGCATCCATAATGGACTCGAGCTCTTCACATCTGAATGCTCTCTCTCTCTCTCTGTCTCTCTATCTACGGTTAAAGCAGAGCTAAAGAACCATCACCATCACATTCACGCATTTCCATAATTGCTAAATTATGCAGACTCCATGCCAGGGCCACAAGTGGACAACGCATCTCTAAGCTCAATAAAAAGCCCAAGACCAAGACGTAGACGAAGACCAACAAGTGCTTACTTTTTGGGCAACTTCTTTTGTTTTCGCCTGGTTTTCCTTTTTATTTTAATTTCTACTCTTTCTGGTAAATTAATTTTACAACTCTGAAGTGTGATGTGCGTCGGGCACATCGACTCCAACACATCGTTTGGCAGCTCGAAGAGAGTGATTTGAATCTGCAGAGCACTCTGAGTTCGTTGCTATTGTCACGCTGCTGGATTTATTTTTATGGTCATGTTTAGAGAATCAGGCAAGCAACCAGTCGACTAACAACAGACCAGCAGACCACTCAGCGAACGTCTCCATCGGCGACTAAATTAATCAAAACGAACTTCCGGTTTACGCAAAATGGCGTGAAGTCTGCCACCAACAATGCGCATGTGTGTGTGTGTGTGTGTTTGGGGCATGTGCTACTGTGAAATTTTTCAGCGGTGTTGAAAATTAATGAATGAGTTAACTGAAAAATTAATGAAAAGCGGGCGCAAAAAGCAAATGCCAAGCGAAAGCAACAACAGAAGAGTGATTGGTGAGGGGATTGGAAGGGGCCATAGGTAAAGGTGTTGTGCAAAAGATAAAGCAGGGAAAATTTATGAAACAAACCCATCGAGAGGAACTCGCTGCTATAGCTTCTCCAAGTTAGACATTCATAGACGCACTATGTTTGGTGTTGAGAAATATTTGTTTTGGCACACTGTGCAGAGTGGAAAGGAGGAAGGTAAAGAAGCGGGGGGAAGGGAAGTGGGTACAAGCGTGAAATTATGCAATATTAGGGCAGTGTTGCTAGTCGTAGATTGGGAATTTAGAGCTGGTTTATTTTGTTTGCATGTGCTCAGCCATTTGGGGCTTCCTGTTTGAGATGGCCAAGAAGAAATTGGAAAGGGGAACCCAAAGGCAAAGGCGAAGGCAAAAGCATTTGAGTTACTTAAGTGTAACTAAAACTTTAAGTAAACACACAAATAACATACTTAATATTAAACAAAAATATACAAAATCATCGCGCTTCATGATAATGATTGATGATGATGACGATGATGATGATGCTTTGGATGCCATGAACGGAAATGCTCTAGAAAAAGGCTGTGAGAATGGAAGTGGAACTATGAGTTGGGGTTGCTTTGACTTGTTTCCCAAGCAAACAATAGATAAAAGCTATACAAAATTTAAATTAACCAAAAATTATGCATGAACATTACCAAAAGCCAGAGGGGGAGGGGCAAAGCCAAAGGCATAGAGACTACGTATGACAAATATTAATTTTGTTTATAAACCACAAGCAAGGAGATAGATGGAGCAGGCAGGAGACTCTGTCTCTTGTCTCTTGTCTCTTGCACTGACCTGGCTTGTCTTAAATGGCAACCACAAACAATGTCATTCATACGATTATCATTATGTTTAAGCAGCAGCAGCAACAGCAGCAGCCCAGAGTTAAGTAAAGTTATTTTATGCCCACTTGACAAACAGTCATAAACCAGAATAACAATCACAACAGCAACAACAACAACAACAACTTGTACTTTTAGACATAATGAGTACACAGATGCGATGCCTAGAAGAAGTGCTTAGTACCTAGTGCTGTGACAATATTGACTTAGACCACAAACTGAACTTGAATTTTCTCCGTTTTCCACAGGTGATGCAAGCAACGCCAGCATAGGAAGCGGCGAGGGAACCGGCGAGGAGGACGACGATGCGAGCGGCAAAAAGAACCAAAAGAAACGTGGCATTTTCCCAAAAGTTGCAACAAACATATTGAGAGCGTGGCTGTTTCAGCATTTAACGGTAAGTCTCTATCACAATCGCAATCTCGATTAAACCATTTAAAATCAACACAATTATTGGGGAAGCGCGATAAGCGCTTAGCCTGGCCCACATTTTGGTTTTGGCCAATTCGGTTTTAGTTGGCAGCTCGATAAGATTAGCGACAGCCAACCAAAGTATCAGTTATCGAGGGGCATGTGGGCGTGGCCACAGTATCTGTAAAACAATGCAAATAATAAGAGCACAACTCGGTATCGGTATCGGTATCTTGAAGAGAGATAGAGCGAGTCTACTACAAGATAAGATACTCGCTTAGAAGATGCGAAACAGTGAGTCAACTACGCAGTTAAGGTTTATATTTTATAGTGTCATACACTTGGGATACGGACGACTAAATCGGTAATGCCGAATGCTGTGCTTGGGCAACCATTTAGACCAGTTTCGTCTCTGGCTTATTGCCCGGTCAACGCGTCCAATTAGATTTCCATTTGGCCCATCAAAGTGCTCAGATAAATGGCATTTCGACTGTCCCAAATACAATAAAAACAAATTGCAACTGGCAAGCAAATACTAGATACCTAAACCAAACAGTCAAATCAAAGTTCAAACTGTTTGCAGGAAGTCCTGAGAATACGGAATACAAAATACTCGTAAACAGATTTGTTATGCGCCACTTTATGTTAAGCAGACTCGTAAAGGATTGTCCAGCACATCCCAAATAAAAAAAGGGAAAAATAAAACTATAAGATTTTATGCGCAACGGTCAAGCGGCTGTTAAGGAAGTTCAAACTGCGGGGCTACGTTTGGGCCATTAGCCACTTTTTTGTAGTCTCTTTTGCTGGCCAGAAGTTGCGGCTACTGCTGCGTATGTAAAATGATAAAAATCTAATGGAATTTTCTAAATGTGAGCGAGTGTTTGCAAGTATTTCAGTGTGTGTGTGTTATGGAGGGGGGTGGGGGAGGGGAGAATACCTAACGACCAGGCGTCTGCAGTGACCAAGACCTCAGGCTCAGGCTTAGCCTCAGATTCCAAGTGAAGGCGATAAGCAAACAAATCGGAAATTAAAGTTGAAGCTGCCGCTGTTGGAATGTTTATCTGGCTTGGTTTCTGAATGTGTCTGTGGCGCAGTTTTAAAATAGCCAAGCTGATATGCCACCCCCAATAGTCTCTTCCTGCTGCCTGCTGCCTGCTGCCTCCTTCCTCCACTCCCCCTAAGTAGTGCCCACCCTCTGACATTGATGGATTGCCGTTTAAATCAGCGCATCACTCATGTTTACCCAGCGAAGGCAAAGGCAAAAGCGTCGACGACTGCGACTCGACTTTCACAGCCTTCTCCGTCAGCATATCCTGCATATCCTTGACGCATTTTTTCCATGTCCTTTTAGCTGTTTAATGCCATTAAGCAGTTTTTCACAGGGGCCGAGGGGGAGTGGGACACATTAGAGAAATTGTTTTGCGTTCGACATGCTCTGGAAATTGAGTCGACATTTCTGTATGCCACATTCTCTTTGGGGCTTTTTGGCTAATGCAAATGCCGAAGCCGAAGCTGATGCCAATGCAATGGACAGCGAATTTGATTTATCAAGCGCCTTTTCCAATTGGCATAATTAACAGTGGTATTTTTTTGCTGCCAAGAGAAACTCGATGCCAAGCTTGGCACGTCAATCTGACGGGGGCAACAACTACAGCTATAACTACAAGCACGGCCATGTTGACATGGTCGATGCGACATCGATGGCGTTTCCAAAGTCGTTAAAAGCCAGACCCCAAATAAGACAACCTCGACGACGACGACGATGGTGCTAATGAAGTGCACTTCAGTTCGTAGAGACTGCGTCTGGATGGGGAGGGGGAATGCAACGGGGGCTGGGTTAAGCGCACTCTCTGGCCAACCAAAAACAAAGGAATGCCTGATAGGGTGAGGAGAGGAGCGGGAAGAGGGGACACTGCAATGCATGGCTGGTTTGTTGTTTCCGATTGCTTGCATGCATGTTGTAGTTATGGTTGTTGTTGTTGTTGTTGCTGTTACTGTTGCTGTTGCTGCTGCCATAATTATGGCAGGCGCGCGAATATTTTGTTTACATTTGGCGCGCATTGCAGACAGGCAACGGCAACGGCAACGGCAACATGCAGCGTGCAACGTGCTACATAAAGGGGGAAAAAGACTCATTTCGCGTGCTCCGCCTACTCTTGGCTCATGCGTTGCCAGATCCCTCTTGTTGCCCCACTCCCTCCCTTACTCCGCGAATCGCATTTGCCAGCTCCCATGCAATTTTCTTCGTCTGGCTTCGCTTGACGTTTGCTTTAGTTGCCGGTGCGCCGGTGCAGTTGCCACAGTTTAAAAGTAACCCCCGAAAAAAACAAGGCGCAAAATGGCCTAAATGGTAGGCGAATGGCAAATGACTGGCACGCCGAGGCGAGACAGACAGCGGGCAGCTGGCGGGGGGAAGGCGCTGTGGCAAGACCGTGGCGCAAAAAAGTTGCATTGTTGTCAGCGCTCATGTTGCATGTTATAGCCCACAGCGACGGCGGCGCTTAGTGTGTGGCATGTGTAGTCAACAGACAACAGACAGTAAACAAAACATTCGGACAACGACGAACCGTGGATACTCTGCAATAATTAGTTAATGAGTTACGAGTGAATTGTGGACTGTAAGAAACGAATGTAGAATACTTTTCTTAATAAAGATGCAGTTCGAAACTTCGTTGCTTACCGCAAGAGCCAAGAAGCAGTCGCCAACTGCTTGTGGCACTTACTCATTTTAACCCTTGGCCAAGTTGCCACAATGCCTGCTTCCTCTTCCTATTAACTGCAGTTTGGTTTGCATACGTAATTCTCTTTCCTACCTTTGTCAGTTTCTTGACCCTATCGCATTGTGGCAATGGCCACAGGGCATCTTATAACTTTGTGCAAATTATTTTTTTCCGTTGTTCGCTGTTCGCTGTTTTCTGTTTGCTGTTCGCTGTTCGCTGTGACGACGTCGTACTTACTTTGAGTATGAGGACCGAGTTGCGATTAGTGCGACACTCTCTTCCTCTCCCTCTGGCGCCCGCACTCCCTCACTCGCTGACGCCTGTCGTCTATGCTTCTGTCCCTTTCTCGCTCCCTCGCCCAGTGGATACACTCATTTGGCTCTGTTTAGACATGTAGTGCAACTGGAAAAAATCTTCATAATGGCTGCCACAGGCCGACGTCGCAATGCAATTTTCACCGCTGACGCCGTCGACGACGACGACGCTGACACCGAAGCAGCCGCAGCCGCAGCAATTTGCAGTTAGTTGTTGTTGCTGCTTGTTTCACAAATGGCGTCGCATTTGGCGTTGTTAATGGCGGCGGCGTCGCTGGCGTCGTTGTACGTGTGCATTACCGAGCCATGCTCTTGTAATCGTTGTTGCTGCTGCTGGAGCTGGAGCTGGAACTGGAATTGGAGCTGGTGCTGCAGCCGACGTCTTGAGCTTGTTGTGCCATGTGTCACGGCATTGCAGTCATGTTGACATCATGTGACCAGAGTGGAGAGTGGAGAGTGGAGAGTGAGGGAGAGAGAGCGGGACAGAGACATAGGCCTATGCCTGTGGTTTACTTGGCACTTGTCGACAGGCGGCGGGGAAGAGAGCAAGAGTGGGACAGAGTGTATGTGTGCTGATTGTTTTAAATTCATTTGCCAAGTTTAAATAAACACACAACACGAGCGAAAATATGTGGAAAAAGTGGAGCGAGTTAAGCGACTAGACAAAAGGCTCAAAGAGTAGCAGCTGGGGAGTCGCTACTGGGAAAGAGGGAGCGGAGGGGCTTAGGGGACAAGCTGCAAGTTGACAGCAAAGACACAGAAGAGTGCAAAAGCAACTTAAAGGCGTGACAGTAATTAATTATTTTGCCGTATGGTAAATTAATAAACCAAATGGACTTTGTTTCACTTGACATGTTTGCACTCGTTTGCTTGGTTAGTTTCTCGACTCACTCTTTGCCCGTTCTGCTGTCGATTGAATGAGTGTGAATGCGAATGAGTGTGAGTGTGAATGTGAATGTGCTGGCCAAAATGCATAATTGCTTACATTAGCGTAATTAGAGCTGAATGAAAGAAAGAAGCACCTCGAAGATTGGGACTAATGCATTCTTGATGCGCTCCAGATGCAAAAATCAAAAAGATGTACTGAGGAGGGCGAACGAAAATCAATGAATAGTTAGGAAAAAAACAAATTTTAGGGAATCATCTTCTCCAACTGTTGTCTTTATTAATATCAAACAGGTAACTCAATGATTTCATATTGTAAATCTCTGTTAATTAGTCAGGTTTCTATAATACGTTGTTCCTAATTTTATGCTTATTCCATCTGTGTGGCTAATCAATGAAGACTAGTCGATTGGAATTGGGTTCTTAAGCAATCCAATTCTTAAATGTGCAGGAAACTCGATGTCACTATCAATTCTAGCCACAATAATGTTAGCTCGGGGCAACTGGCCCAGACTCTGGAATGAAAGCATTTCTCTGAATAGATGAGCGCCACAAAGTATGCAATAAATTCTATTTTAATTTACCTGCATGTAATTTATGCATTTTGACTTCTTAAACATTTTATAACCCTGCCAACAGAATGGGCATGGCAAGGGGATGACGGGGGTCAAGAGTCAGGCATGTGGCTAGGGGAGAACATTGCTTTTGGCATGTCCATTGTATTTACATGGACATCTACGTTTATTTGTCAATACACAAATTTCATATAGTAGTTTTAGTATTGGCTGTTGTCAGGACTTGAATCGAGGCAGAAGCAGAGACAGTGGCAGGAGCACGGTATTGGGCGTGTCACTGCAAACAAATATTGCTACCGGGCATACACACACACACTAATACACTCATATCTATAGTACAAGAAGGCAACACGCAAAATTTATTAAACACAAACAATAAGGAAAATGCATTTAAGGAGCGTAGGGCGGGATCGAAAGGGGAAGTCGACAACAAAATGGGTGTGCACGGCAAGGACAACAAGGCAACTAAATTGCATTACAGACACTACGCAGGACATGCGGGCAACCAGACAGACAGACAAACAGACAGACAGACGGACGCACAGACGGACGGACAGTCAGAATCGTCGGTTGGCAAGACATGCGACAAGGATGTTGCAGCGTTGCACATTTCGAATGGAATACCAAATTCCTGCCACTTGAGCACTTGCATATTGAATACCGAATGCACAAACTATATGGAATACTATATATATACCGCAAAGCAATATATACATTTATATACTCATCTATTCGAGCACATGTATGTGTGTGTGTTATTATACATATACTAAGCAGCAAGTGACAGTCCATATATTCTGGGCACAGTCTGGTGGGTGTGGCTAAGAACGGTAAATTTCTCAGTGCAATAACAGCAGCAGCACAACAACAACAGCAACAGCACTTGCTTCCTGAGTGTGTGTGTGTGTGGCAAATTGCATGTGCAGACAACTGCGAGGACATTGCTCAAAAGTTCAATTGCCAGCAACCGCAAAATGACAATAGAGACAGAAGGCAGAACGTTTGATGGGGCAGAGTCCTTTTGTAGAGAGTGGTGGCACGATTAAAACGCCCACAGCTGCCGGAAATCTGTAGTCGCATCACATCACATCACAAATAAATAATAATAAAAATACAAAACAAAGCGCCAAAATGAAAAGGGTTGAACAAAAGCGATTACAGACGCATGCGCCAAGGGATCTCGAGAGCTGAACAAAAGGCGAAGCCAGAGATTGACAGCGATTTCCGCTCTGAGCTCTAGAGGAATTGGGCAATCCAGGTGTCAAGTCTGGCTTCCCTGCTTTTGGTTTCGTTGTTGTTGTCGAGGACTCGTTAAGTCAATATTGAAAATCCAACACTGCGACTACAACTAAATCAAATAGAAATTTGTAATAAGCGCCAGTCGCCGATTAGATTAGCTTGCCACTGCCACTGCCACTGCCACTGCCACTGCCACTGCAACTGCACTCCTACACATGGGTTGGGAGGTATGTTTACTCACTGACGCCACTGTGGCGGCGTGCCGGCTGCAAGATTTATGAGGAGCAGCGGACAGCTCTCACCATCGCACATCACCCATCACGGAACCCCGCCTCCGAATGTTGTTTGCCCATTTGGCGCTATAGAAAATGCGTTGCAATTGCAGACAGAGACCGAAAAATTGAGGACATTTTGAGTGGCAGTGGCGATAAGGGAGAAAGGGGTTGGGGCTGCACTCACTGGTCAGAGATCCAGATAAACATTTCGAGTGAAGAAAAAGAGAACACGCGACTATGACTGCTAGTGCGAGTGCGAGTGCGAGTAATAAAATAAACACCAAGGGGCAACAGTTTTTTGGGTGCCACATTTCAAGTGCAGCAGTTCAGTTCCGACAGGTCTCAAATATGTTCTATTCTACGGTTCCCCATATATGTTTTATTAGAGTCGCAGCCGCGGCCTAAGCTGGCAATGATTGATCGGTGGCTGGCTTGTTTAACGTATTTCATGTGGCTAGATTGTAAATCTTCGTTGTCTTTGTTGTGTTAATTGAATTGTGCCAGCAGTAAATTTATTTACGTGATTTTTCTCCTCTCTCTCTACTTACATTCAGCATCCCTACCCTTCCGAGGACCAGAAAAAACAATTGGCGCAGGACACAGGCCTAACGATACTGCAAGTAAACAATTGGTAAGTGTTCTTCACCTTTTATTATTATTAATTTAGAATAAAATGTATTTAATGAGACTACTTTCTCATTTAAACTAATATAAGATCAAGGCAAAGCATTATGAAAAAAGTTAGTAGGAACATTAGACACATGCTTTATGCTACTTTCTGTTGCTGATGGAAAAGCGAATCTCACGAAAGAAAAGAATCTGAATCAAAATCAGATCTCAGAGCCAGAGCACACACAAATAGATATCAGCTTACACCAGTAAATTTATAAGGCAGCTTGCGCCTACAACAAAATTTACTGCAGTTAAGAGAAGAACTTTGAAATAACCTGTTCAGGCAAAACTGCAGCATAGCAAATGAAATGCAAATAAAACTATGGCCATGATGCCCTGGTTTGGTTGGTTGGTTGCTTGGCAATTGGCATGAGGAGAGACAAACAGAGCTGAAGCGTAGAGCCGAAGATCTGCAGACTTGGCATGAGCTTGAAGGCGACTTCATCAAATTTTGCACATTATGCGACATGCTGCAGAACTTGACACCTGGCAGCCAATGCAATGCAATGCAGGAAAAAAAAGAAGACTAGGCAAGCTTCTAAGCCGTCTGCAGTTGGCTGCTCTTACGAGTAGTTGTTGTCGCACGAGTTGCAACCAGATCCAGGAAGCCCCAAGATGTAGAGATGTAGAGATGCTGAGATGGAGGGGCTGGCAACGAAAGTAAAGCAAAAGCTTGCAGAGAGCCAGTTAAAAGCGTTGCTGAATATTTTATGCAGTTGCCGTTCGGGTAATGATGCGACAGGGCGGGAACTGTGTCTTGTGCTTTTGCTTGTGTCTGTTTCTGTGGCATGGAATGCTTTTAAGCAGAGACAGGCCATAATAAAATCTAGCGAAAAATGTGTGAGCCACAGGAGCAGGACAAGGATACGGACAAGGAGATGGAGATGGAGTGGGTATAGATTGGGTTACTGAACTGGTAGGGAGGAAGTGGTCCTTCCACTGCTGCTAACGGTGGCACTGGGACTGGCACTCAGCTCAATTAAATTGAATTTCGCGCTCACTGAAGCACACTGCAAATTAACAAATACTAGCAGAGGCAAGGACTATGGCAGGGCTCTTTGGGTGGTGAGGGGGGAAAAGGAGCCCTGCTCGCTTCGCTTAAGCACGCAACGCTGCGTAGACAACACAGCTTCAAGGAGAAGCAAATGCTGACAGAGAAGGAACGAAGGAGCGAAAAAAAGAATACAAAAAAATAGAGGGAAACCTTTGCAGAAAATAGCAAAATAAAATGTTGACACTTTTGGTTATTTATGGGCTGGCAGACGACACCTTCGCCAAAACACTAATCCATGGGGAATGGCCAAGGGCTTCTTCAGCTAAATGTGTATTTATTTTGCGCAATTTGAGGAGTGGCAGGCGTAGAAATAGGACAGGAAACTGCGTAAGAAGCAATTCAAATGACCAACAGATAGAGAAGACAAGTCCTGGAGGGAAAGTGTGCAAGGAAGATAGAAGGAAAGTCCATTAACACCCAATAAGAAGGAAAAGTAAAACTCTTAGACAGCCAGACAGACGGACAGAGTACACTAAGAACTCAGTGAATTCGGTTCTGTTACTGTTCTCTGCTGTAATCGAAAAAGTTTTGTTGTAGCCAAGTTTTAAATATTAACGCTTACTTACAGCTGCAGAGTGGAAAAAAGTTATAATTATGGCGTAAGTACATAAATAACGCCGCAAATGTGCGCCGTTCTTGTGGCATTACCAGTGCATGCCGCTTGCCACATGCCACATGCCACATACCACATTTCTCTGCCACTCGGTTCCTTCTCTCGCCATTTGCAACGCAGCCAATCAAGTCAGCAGCCAGCGGCCAAATCGATTTGCAGCTTACAACATGGCAACGTCTCACATTCGAATCTTCTTGAGCCAAAACGTTCCCCAAATCGTTTGCAACGGAACTCAATTCCATTTTGTCGTTTTGATAAACGATTCCAGGGCGTTGCAACAATTTCCGCCTCAAAATGAGCAACAAAACTGAACTGCAAATTGAAAAAAGGCAACACAACGCTCGCTCCCAACAAAGACCGAAAATCGAAAATGAAGTGTCTTCTTATACATATGTAAGGAATGAATTTCAGGGGCTGCTTTCAGTGCATTAACCTCTACTAAATCGCAAAGAGTTCTGTTTTTCTGTGTTGCTTTTTTTCATTTTTGGCTAATGTCTCGTTGTGTTCCTGTTCTTATAGTATAGTTTTCCCTTCATTTTTTCTGCCTCTTTTTTTTCCTTAGTAAGTGTCTTTGGGTATCTGTTTCTGTTTGTGAGCTTTCTGTGTCAACCCAAGCGGCTAAGATCGCTTGAACTGAGCTGACTGTCACTCCTGTGACGCGACGGCTGCGACGATCTCGATCTCGAGCTCGAACTCAAGCTCGAACTCGATGCCGATGCCGATGTCGGCTTTTTGCTTTAATCATTTCATTTCTTTGGTTGATCCTTCACGCTGCGGAAGGATCAGCAACTGCCTGCTTATTATTTCTTATTGCATTTATTAAACGACAATCATAACCAAAGTCGGCACTGGGCTTTGTAAACCAGGCAACCATTCCCAGCTCCCATTCCCCATGCCTCATGCCCCATGCCCCATGCCCCATGTCCCATTGATGTGGCCCGACTCTCGTTTGGCGAGCAAAAAGTGTGACTCTGGCAAAGATTTGGTTTAGTTTATGGCTAAGTTGCGCACATAAAGCAGGCTGCTGAAAATCTCGGCAGTCACCGTCTAAAATCATTTATAAATAATTCATAAATCCAACTGTTGTCTTCTACTTAATTAAAAAATAAGAAAAAACTCAAACTAATATCCATTGCTCTCTGCTTTTGTCTCTTACAGGTTCATCAATGCGCGCCGAAGAATTGTGCAGCCAATGATCGATCAATCAAATCGAGCAGGTAAATATCACAACCAACCAACCAACCATGCCCCCAATCCAAAGCCCCATCCTCCCTCCTTAACAAACCAAAAAAATATCCATAACTATGAAATGGCGCAAAGCAAAGAGAAAGAGCAATTAGGAGCTTTGTCTAATTTCGAACGCAATTTCTAATTATTGACATTTTTTTCTCTCTCTCTCTCTCTCTCGATCTCTGTCTCTCATTGCAACATCATCAAACGCAACTCTCAACAGTTTATACACCGCATCCAGGTCCCTCCGGTTATGGTCACGATGCCATGGGCTATATGATGGACAGCCAGGCGCATATGATGCATCGTCCGCCCGGCGATCCCGGCTTCCATCAAGGCTACCCCCACTACCCGCCCGCTGAATACTATGGCCAGCACTTGTAATGTAACGTTAGCGATGGATACGCGACGCATCCCGAGGCCACAAACGCATCGCAGTCCGTTGGTGGAGTTGAAGTTGGAGCTGCAACCGGAAGCGGAGCTGAAGCTGAAGCTGAAGCTGTTACCAAATCCATCAACGATGGACGAGCGGATGTGGAAGGGAAACCAAATGCAGACGGAAACCAATGTTGAGCAGCAAGCTGATAGCGACAAAGCCAAAATCATAGCTTAGAATAACTACTACATAGCAGAGGAACTGGAATAGGACTCGGAACCGGAGTTGGAGTCGGAATCGGAGTCGGAGCTGGAACCGATCTGGACAGTTGAACAGAAATGACAAACCGTGTGGCAATATCAATCATGTAATAGATCGCAGTAAAATCGTAGTAAAATCATAAGAATAACAAAATTATAATGAAAGTGATGATGATATTAGCAAATAGAAAGAAAGGCATGCGCAACAACAGAACCAACAGCAACAACACCAACTGCAGCAGCAACAATATTACCAACAACAACGTTAAATGAAATTTTTGTGTATACCTTAAAATTAAATAACTTCAAGAAGCAACAATAGAAGAGGACGTCGAGCACGAAGATATTTATGCATAAAGCAAAATGAAACGCTTAGGTCTAAGTTAAATGAATACAACAACAAAAAATACAGACATCAACAACAACAACAACACACACACACATGTACACACACTTAAATATTTGACAAACAACATGGAAATATTTACTAATTGAATTCTTACATGCAAATCAGTACGTCAAAAGCTACAAAAGGCAATATTTCGAAGCATGAATTTAGGCGCAATCCAAATCCAAATCCAAAACGAAAACATAAGCTACAGTTTGAACGACTGCAAACAATAAAATAATAATTGATTTGTTTGTTTTATAAAACTATTTTTTAATTTGAATTTAGTAAAGAATGAATTTCTTAGCAACCAAAATTGACCACAAGCTGCGTACAATTCTTTTCAATCCATTTTCAAAAATGCAACAAAAATAAAAATAAATACAAAACACAACAAACAGAACAGAACAGAAAAGAACGAATGTGAAGCAGAGGGGGGAATAATGTTCTCTAGATTTAGTTTCTTTGTTTATTAATGTAAGAAGTCAGTTGAAGTAAACGCTTTTGTTTTCTTATATGTAGTAGATACTTACCTTGTTTGTACGTATGCATACAAATGTACATATATGAACAGAACGATAACTAATTAAAACTAATGATAATTGATTAAATACCAACTATTTACTTACATATATATATATACATATGTATAACCACGTATCTATATATGGAAACATATATCTTAGTTTTAACATTACATATTATTTAAATTAATTAAATTGTTTTCTAATTTTACGCAGTGCAAAACTTACACGAAAGCAAAACTGAAATTGAATTTAAATTGGATCACTACAATTC
This sequence comes from Drosophila albomicans, assembly GCF_009650485.2. Lineage (NCBI taxonomy): Eukaryota > Metazoa > Arthropoda > Insecta > Diptera > Drosophilidae > Drosophila > Drosophila albomicans. The sequence continues at coordinate 2,679,484 of NC_047631.2, read as the reverse complement.
TTTGATTATTTTTCTTTGTGGAATGTATTGAATTTCCTATTGTGTGTGTATTTTGTAGTATTATCTCCAAGAAAATCGCATCTTCGACAATGAATAAATACACTAAAAACCGAACACACAACTGAGGAGCTACACATAAAAAAATTGAAAAACAATAAACCATAAATAACAAATGATAAATGATAAGCTTGCGAGTACACATAATCATATGTACACACATACATACGTATACACAAACATACATTTACATAACAAATACAAAATAATAAATAAATTATGTATAATTTTAAATTCTAATTTAATTTATGTATTTTAATTTGTATGCGTTATATTTAGTTACTATTATGATTATTATTATTATTATCATTATTATTACAATTACTTAATTTAATTTTAAACACAATACAAAATGGAAAGATTAAATGATGAAAATACGAGTAAAATGCATCTTTGATAAATAATTGCAAAAATAACATTTCTTGTGTTTGTATTTGATTTTTGATTCATACTTTCTGCAGCAAGAGGTCATTTCCAGTTTCTTATTTTATTTTTCCGACTCGCAATGCAGCTTTGGGTGAAGCTTTGGGGTTCGCTTTCCTAAAATATTAAGGCAATTGAACTGATTTCAACTAGAACAAGTGCGTTTAAATTGAATTTACACAGTTGAAATACCAAATCTATGAAAACTAATATCGAAACGAATATACGTAAATGTAAAGAGAAACAAACTGAAATTTAATTAAGTGTTGTACAATTTCATTTTGAATATACGAGCACTGCTACCATACTATTAACAATGTGTGTGAGCAAGTAAGTACCTTTTTATAGCTCTAAAACACGAATGTACTATATGTACTATATCCTTTGGCTTTTTACAAACAAATTAACCGAGAGCTTCTTTCCTGTAAAAACTCCTGATTTCCTTATACTATTTACATCACACATAATAGTATTGAAAACACACGCACACTCATCTAATTATAACTACTATACTGGAAACAATCATTCAAACGTATACGAACTTCTTAAAGAATACCCCTGGACAAAATTATATTATTGTTTTGCACGAAAAGCAACAAAAAACAAGCTATACAAATTTATTTACAAATTGCTAATGGCAAATGTTTTTCAGCCAGACCTAAGTATTTAAAATTAAAAACAAAACGAAACATGGAAACGCAAATTGCAAAATTTTCATTAAATATATACAGAATTATACGATTTATGCATCGATAGTAATATATTAGACTTTATGGTAGTTATCTAATCAATAAAAACCATTGACTTGAGAAATAATTAAACGCAAATTGTACAGAACGCCTTAAACGAAAACCCCAAAATTAATTGAGCGAAAGATGTATACGAGTACTATATTCATATATATAACTTATATATTAATATATATGTGTGAATAAGAGAATATATTGAAAGCTATAAATATTTAGATATATTATTGCTAATTTTCGAAATCCAAAATAAATAATATAAAATATGTATGTATGCTTAATAACCTAAGCACAAGGAACCAAAATTCAGTAAGGACGAAGTAGAGCAGGAATGCGAACCATCGGTTAACATGTTGAGATCAAGAAAGAAAGAAAGGGAAATGGATTAAGAAATAGTTTCTAGAATTGACTGTTTCCTTGCTTGTTTATATTCGTATCATCTACTGAGTAGATTCGATATTCCATTCTTGTCCTTTCTCTCTCTCTCTCTTTCGCGATGCCAGCATGTTAACTTCTACCAAGACACTTTGAATTGTAACTAAAAGCTTGTAAATTAAATCCTCTGCACGAGAATTAATTTTGTATGTGGTGACCGCTTGGCTTGGCAGTGTCAGTTGTGTCAGTGTTGATAAGCGTTACTTGCAAGTAAGTAGTATAAAAGGAAGAAGAAGGGTTGAAAACTAATTTAAGAAAACCCAAAACACAATTAATTATAATAAAAATATTTAACAAAAAATTCAAATATTGTACATGAAATGAATTTTAAAGCTTTTTGTGTTTCAACCTTTTTTCGTTTAAGAATTTAAATTAAAATGTGATTTTTCTCGAAACTTTAATGTATACGCCGTAAATATTTAATATGATTATTAAGAACGACAGCAACATTTAATACGATGATTATATTTACATACTAATAATATATTTAATAATTATTGTACATTTTTGATAAACTCCCATTGAAAATATTTTGTAAATAGCGGAGGAACCCGCCTAAATTATAAAACCATCATAATTAAACGCAAAACTGAAACAAAAAACAAACAAACAACAAAAAACAAAAAATATACTGTATTTAAAGCTAGATTTTAATGACCGGAGACAAATGCAACCCTGAGCATAGACTAAAAGTGCATAAACGATCTATACAACTTACAACATACCCACGAGACAGCATATGATGATCTATGTACATAGCGTATGTAGAAGAGAGCAAAGAAAAATAAAAAAGAGTATGTGAGAGAGAGACACAAATACTCATAGAAGAAGAGAGGTGCGGGTGAGCGATTGAGCGAGATAGATAGTGTGCGCTCGATGAACGGAGTTAGAACAGGAGAGAGAACTAGCTCTGTAGTTGCAATAAATAATCAGATTAAACATAAAACACTAAATATTGAATCACAAAGCAAAGGCAAAAGCAAAACAAAATAATACAAAAACTAATATTTATATGAAATAAATAAATCAGTGTTTGTGCGTGTATAAATTAACTTTAACCAAATTTTTAGGATTAAATATAAAGGAAGAAAACAAAAAAACAGGAAGTAAAAGAGAGATGAAAAGTAAACTTGAATATATTTAAAAAAAGATAAGTATCATTAAATTAATAAAGTAATTGAAGCTTCTATGTAAAGAAATAAAAAACAAATCTTAAGATTATGAGAAATTGGAGAATTAACTAGATCAACTCGATGAATGTAATAAAAAAGTGAACGAAATAGAGATGGCAAGAAGAAGATGAAGAATATGAAGAAATAGGGAGAGCAAATGAAATGCAAAATATGAGAAAATATTGAACATAATTTTCAATTGTAATAAATTATGAATAAAAGATAATGAAAACCACAAATGTTCTTTCTGTGTTTCCATTGATTCTCAGCATGCGAATTCCCAGCACTTTATGCGATTTGCACTGGACATTTGATGTGGGTGTCTTTATGCCATTTGCCATATGATAGTCAGCTGGTCAGCTGGACAACTGTATACCAACACTTTCGTATGCCCCGATGACCAATGCGTTGCGTGCAGTATCTTCTTGAAAGACCCAGCCAATATAATTGAACAATAATTGCCGCGAACTTTCATGAGGGGCACACGCTTCATCGAGCTTCCTTTGCTCTCCTTTCGTGAGCTGGAGTTGGCATTAGTTGGTCATCAGTTGGTGTGAAGTGGACTCTTCTTAAGGCTTCCTTTTTTCGGCAGCCACTACTAATTTCAAAACAAATTCAATGGCACAGCAGCTGTGCAGATTACCACGCACCCTGCCACTACACTCACTTACTCACACATAGAGACACACGCACACACGCTTGACCAACAAATTCAATTAATATTAATTAGCCAAGGTGCTGAGCTGGTTGGCTGCTTGGCCGCACGCTGCTCTGGACGCTGTTGCTTCTCTCGCTCTTCCATACAAATGGAGTTTTAATCATTTTCCAAGTGTGAAAATTAGTTGCGTTTAAGTTCCCTATAATTAGTGGCTGGCCTGCTCGGCACACATAACATTAGACATTAGAAAGACGGCAGAGGGAGGCTCATTTGTGACACCACCGACGCAACGCAAACACACACACACACACACACACGCACATACCGCCATTTAGGCTCACCCCACTGTCCGCTCTGTCTGCAGCTGTAATTACTTTTACGAGCTGTTTACAGCTGCTCCAAGTGCCAATTATGCGGTGGCGTACAACATTCCGAGCTGTCAATTTATGCAAATTTCTTATATATTTGCCCAAAGTTTTTTCCTTTTTCTCGCTCGCGCATTGTCCACCTACAGAAAGTTTTTCTTATTTTACATTTGTAGGAATTGCAGTCGACTATCCACCCCCCCTCCATCCTGCTGTGTAGCTCCTCACCTCAGCGGCATCGCAGCAGTTAACGGTAATCTCCCAACATCCATCCCCTGGCAGTCAGTCTACTTTGAACTTGTTGTTTCTGAAACTTTAATTTATTTTCATTGCGCATTTTGATGCTCGTAATTCCCTCGTTATTGTTGCCTCCTGTCGCCTGCTGATGCTGCCCCTTCCCCCTCTTCCTTATCCTCTTTCCCCGTAGTTCTTGTGTTGTTATTGTTGTTATAATGTCACGCTTGGTGTTGGCATCATTACTTTTTACCATTGTGTTGTTGTTCTCGCTTTGCATATGAATATGATTTCAGAGAGACGGAGACAGAAACACAAAGTAAAAAATATATTGTAAACTGCGCTTACAAAAGCCACAGTGCCTCATCCGAGTTCCCATGCCCTGTCCTTGCCTTTGTCCCTGTTTCTGTTTCTGTTCCTGTTCCAGGTCCCGGCTGCAGCCTGACAAGCCCAAACCCAACCCATCCCAGCCCATCTCAGCCCAGCCCTTGCCTTAGTCTTTCCGTGGTGGTTGCTATTTTAATTTCATATTTTTTTGCAGAGACTTTACTGCGTACACTCCACTTTTATAATTTCAAAACAGATTAATGTTGCGCATATGTGACACCATTTTATGCGACGGGTTTATCTCTTTTATGGCATCATCATCGTCCTACTCTGAACGAGCCATATATACCAATGTGTCGCATATTTATTCCCACGTCTGAACAAGGTTCTAGACAATTCTGGACTAGATAATGTTAGTCTTGCTTCAATCATAATACGCGATTAGTAAAATCATCTCATTTTAGTGAAATGTTCAAATTTGTAATTATTATTTAAAATTATGCAAATGTAAAAGGATTAAAAATTTAAATGTGATATATAGTTATAATTTACTGTATTTACTTATAGTAAATTTGGTGCGAGTATTGCACAAAGTATAACCCAATTCTTATTTGTAAATATATACAAGATGATTTTAGGAGAGCATCAAGATGATTGTCGTATATATCCTAATGTTAGCAATTCTTTCGTTACGGTATTATGTAGAAAAGTATGTTTACAGAAGAAAGTGCTAAAGCAAGACTAAATTATTAATCAAGATTGTATGACTTCAAAATTGAAGCATAGACGGCACAATAAACCAGATTGTCAGCCAAAGTAACTAAGACCCTTAGTAACTTCGACAATTTTTATCTGATCGCAACCAAATTTTCAGGAATCATAACTACTATAGTAAATATTGTAATTCGCAACTCTAGCTTTAAAATTACGCTTGTTATTCGTTTTTTTTGATTTGCGGGGGCGGAAGTAGGCGTGGCAAACAAACTTGATCTGCGTGCAAACATAACAAATGCTGTCGAAAAAAATTATAGCTCTATCTCTTATAGTCTCTGAGATCCAGTGTTTTGTACGGCCAGAGGGATAGACAGACAGACATGGCTAGATCGTCTCGGCTATTGATGCCTCCTTCTATCTGTTACATACATTTCCTGCCGGCACAAAGTTATAATACTCTTCTACCCTATGGGTAGCGGGTATAAAAATTCTACAAATTCTAGATGCACTTATTATGTTTGCACACAAATCAAGCTTGTTTCAAATTTGTTGCCACGGCCACTTCCGCCACCGCAAATTGACAAAAATCAAATAACAAGCGTAATATTAAAGTTTGAGTCGCGATTTGCGATACATAATAAAAATTATAGCTACAGTATTTATGATTCCTGAAAATTTGATTAAAAACACATACAAATTGTAAAAGTTATTTACCAAATATAGCCTTTGGTATATTTTGGTATTTTTGCGGTATGTCAATTTGGTATACTTTAACAATAATACCGCACTGTTCTGGTCTTATTAAAAATCGGTAGTGGGTATCTTACAGTCGGGCAGAGTTGACTGTAGCTTTCTTACTTGTTTAATTTTAAAACAATGATTAAAGACTGAACTTTTGACTTAAGATTTTTTAAATCTGAAAATCTTGATTCAAGATTCTTTTTAAAAAGACCGAAAAGATGTTAAAACAAGATTTGCAATCTAGATTTTTTCCTTACTGCAACTTACGCAGAGTTTTTCTCATGGGATTTTAAAATAAAATCGCTGTATATTACAAACACAGACTCCAATAATACAATTTTATGATGAAATGAATAAATTTTAGAACATCTAATGTAGATTTGCCGAACAAATTAACGCACAACAACTGCATTATTTCATCAACAATAAAAGTCTTTTGTGCTGCGAATGAAATTTATACCCAATCAGCAAAAGCTAATTTGGTTAGCTCACTTTCAGTCAGAGCTACCAAAGAATTGTTCGGAGGCAAAAGCTATTGTCTTTTGTAATGCGATATGAAGTCTATTCATGGTAAAGCTGTCAAGGCATCCATCCTCATTGGAATTGCCTCGAGCTATGAATTTGAGTTCAGTCCAGAGCTCATTAATGCACTTTACATAATCGCAAAATCATTCAGACGACGATAACAATGGAAGACAGCGACTATTCAGGGACTATAGTACAATAAGAATGTGCGCCACACAGTTGGAGTCAAGTTGGTTTGCATTTTGAGAGTGAGTGTCAGTGTGAGTGTACTACAAGTAAGTATGAATCTCAATGGGAATGTGAACGTAAGTATGCGCGTGGGTGCAAGCTACAAAATGAATTGAAATGTTTTCGGATAATTTAAATGACTTAAATTATGTAAATTGTCGCAGCAGACAAAGACTTTACAATGCGTGATGGCGCGTCTCGTTTGCCCCCACTTCCCTTCCCCATACCTTTCTCCATCTCCTTCTCATTGCCGATCTCGATCTGAGTTACTAGTTGGTCGCATTGTCAACTCTTGTGTCGTCCGACGTCTGTCGTGAAATGCATCGCACTCGATATAAATAGTGTGGAGAAAGAGGGCAGAGTCGTAGCCGCGCTCATTGCCATCAGCATCAGCATCAGCCCGCACTAGATTCACTTACAAATTTAATTAAGTTCAATTGAAAGTAACACCACGGCAGTTGTCGTCGTCGTCATCGCCATCACTGGCATCGTTGTCTGAGAGTAAGAGAAGAAGAAGAAGCAGAAGAAGAAACGAGATGGAAGCGACATAAGCTCCACGCGGAATCGTCGGCTTGGGCAATGTGGCGACAATCCAAAAACTTTGTTTTGACAATTGATACAATGAAAAATTTAGTGCAATAAACGACGACTTGTCTGTCCTCTTGCCGCGTGGGCTGCCTGTTTGCTTGGCGGCTTTTCAGTTTGCTAGTCTGACTGGATTGTAGTTGCAATATCGCATCATATGCATGAATAGTGTGGCATGCGGCATGCGGCTGCAACGATCCGCTTTACACTTTCATCTAAAAGCGCATTGCATGTGTACTTGCCCCATTTAAGCGTTGCGTGAAAGCTCCTGGCATTGCTGTCATCATTTTTATGTATCTGTTTCTACGTATCAGTTGATGTCTAAATTTACATAATTGAATTTGTTTGCTTGATTGTCGAGCTGTCGATGCGCAGACCCGCCGCGGAGGCCACTCACAAAAATGACAATTACTAGTTCCGGTCGTTTGCAGTTTGAAGTGCCATTGACACAGGCCACAAAGACTGATGCTTAGTTAGACGAGAGTGATACGAGAGCCGGAGGAGGAAAGCGGAAGGAGGAGAGTACACACAACAGTCGGTAGTCGGTAGTCTGTAGTGAGAAGAGGGCAACCCTCATGCCGAGAGTAGTCAACGAGAAGCGCAAAAATCAACGCAATTTGTCAATAAAAATGTAACTCGAACAGATTGTGAAGTGTGCGAATGTGCTCGAAACAATAGCAGGGCATAAATTATAGTCCGCATACTCGAATGCGAGTTCTAGTAAACCACACTCGGATTGGTCTCGTTACTGGCTGCGGGCTTCTCATTCAATGCATTCCCCTGGCGGCATTTGGAATGCTCATTCTGCTTGACTTTAATGAGTATAATGATTTCCAATGCAGATTAAATGATCAGATTATGCGCTTCTTCAGATTCTCAAGTGGACTTTTGGGCTTGGATACTAAGTGAGTTAGTTTCGCTACAAAATTGTATCTCGATTTATAAAACTTTTCTAGTCTATGGATTAAAAGAACAACAAAAAGTTTAAGCGACATATATAATTCTGAATTTAATAAAGAAGGGATTTAAAAGGAATATTTCACAATAGAATTAACAACGTAGTAGATTTTGTAATAAAACATATTTTTTCGAGCGAAAGTGAGAAAATCCATTGAATCATTTTAATTAAAGTTAATCAATTGCAGTTTTATACAGAAATTAGCTCTCATTTGATATGCCATAAATAAAATTTGCAATCAATTTTAATGGATTTGACTGCAATCAAATGTGTTGTCTGCCAGTTGACTTTTAGACTGCCGTTCTTACTCGTAAAATCTTGCAAGAAGTTTTATACAAAACATTCGTAGAATGTAGACTAAGCCCCACCCTCTTGGAGTAATTTTGTGACGCCCACTTTTAGTTCGAGTGCCAGCAAAAATACAAAAGTAAATTCTATTGAAAACATGGCAGGCTGAAACGACAGTTGAGTTTTGTTGGAATGCATCTGCATTTGTTAAGATATTGCAGATGCGGCTAGCACAGATACAATGACTTTTACAATAAAGTAGAATACTATTGAAAGAGTATGAAATGCATGTACAAACAAATAAATGCGTCTAAACCGACTATTGGAATATTTCACAACAAATTTGTACAGCAGTTGGAAATGTGTGTGTTGTCTTGTGGCCAACATTTTGCGCATGTCAACAAATTTGTTGCAAGTGGGCAAAATTATAAAAGTCGCAATAATTTCTTAAAATCCTTGAATATTTTTGGCTGCCATGTGTGTGAGAGGGAGGGATAGAGAAAGAGAAAGATAAAGACCCATATAATACTTGAATATGTTGAAGGAGTCTCAGACTGCATTGTTGTTGCAGTTGACAATGATGATGATGATGACGTTGTTGCTGCATTTTATTTTATGCTTCCTTCCGTTTTTAAGACGAACGCAGAACTCAAACTCAAACTCTAACTATCCCAACCTCGACCCACGCATACATACATATTTCGGATTTGTGTGGGGTTGTTTATATATCCGCACTTAATGCTTAATTCAGTTACATCTGCTCTGTGCTGTGCTGTGCTCTGCTTTGCTTTTGCCGACTCGTCGAGTTGGTGCCGTAGCATTTTCAACGTTGTTGTTATTGCCGCTGTTGGTGATAGCATTGACAATGACATCATCATTATTGCGTGCTCCGAGCTTCTTCAACTTTAGCTTCCTTGCGAAAACATATTTGTACACATTCGAGTGAGTATATAGAATGTATGTATGAGATTGCGGTCGTCGTCTTCTTCTGTTCTTCGACGTCACATCTTTGTTATATTTTTGCACAAAATAAATGAAGTAAAGTAATATTATTGCACTTAGACCACATTAAGCTGTACGTGGCAATATGCGATGCTGCCACACTGCCACGAGGCGAGGGGTGGAAAGACATTGGGGCTTTACTTAGTTTTCAAATTTAAGTGCCAAGGATTTTCTACGAAATTAGCCAAAGAAATGCCAACGGCAGGCGAGAGACAGCAAGTTGCGACATCTTGCGCAACCCTGTGCTAATAAAACCATAATCAAGTATACGCACTTACGATGCTGCAGTTATTCCACTTCTGCTTCTATATCTACTTTCCTCTCCCAGTCCCATTCCCATTCGCATTCACAGCACTGAAATACAGAGACAACTCTCCTTCGCTCTTTGTTAACAATGGAAAATTGCTGTTGACATGATTTTGCACTCTGCCATCGACTGCATTCGGCAATTAGATTTCTCTCTCCTACTGAATTTGGTTTCAGATGCGAATCGTTTTGGTGGACACCATTGCAAAAGTGCAGCGTTGCAGTTCCCATTGCGTAATGTGCGGCTGTCAATTTGTTTGAATTATTTGCCAACCTCTTCTCCGTCCTATTCCTTCTCCTCCTTCTCCTGCTCCATTTCCATCGCCAACACTTTGTTTTGCTGGCGAGAGCCGACTCTCAAACAGCAAATCGAATCTCCTCAAATTTACCCCGATATTCCGGACTAGATTCCGGAGCTAAGTCCGATACCCAATGCCTGCGGCATCTAGGTGTCATTTATGCAACAGTTTGTGTTTTATGACTCACGGCCGATGCTTTGGGCAGGAACACTTGACCATTTTTGGTGGGTTGGTTACTTTTGCAGACCATAAAACTAAAATATAATTATTGCCAAACCTTTTTATGCCAGCGGGCTTTTCAAAAAGCCTGCCACATTCAGTAAGCCGGCAGGGTAAAGAGAAAGGCAGACTCCGACTGCATCCCAGACTCAAGCTTTCAAATGAGGTTTTAAGTCTTAATAAATATGTGAGGCGACGGACTTACCATCGTTAAATGATATATGCATGTGTCCGAGTATCTATAGCTAGCTGTGTAGGGTATATCCCTAGATTTAGCTACCTCAAGTACTATGCTAAAATAAGCGATTACTCAAAGCACAAAATTGAAAATGTACACTAAAAGCATAGTTGAAGAAGAGACAACATTTTCGACTACATTACAAGCATTGAAATATTATTATAAAATAATAATTAATTAATAAACATAAAAGTAAAATCACAATGTTCAAACTGCAACTATTGATATTCATGGTACACTTTCCCAACTTAGTATCAATATTGTATAAGTTAAATACCTTAACAATCGAAGAGTATACTTCAACGAACTAGCTGACTCAGGTTGTACTACTCTCCGAAGGGAGCTCAGAGGAATGGAAATAGTGTACGTAAGTGTTACGTCCAAAAAGCCACAAAAATCTCATAAAATCGCAAATTGAAAGAGGGCCCAAAGCGGCCAACAAAAGAGCCGCTCGAAGCAGAGCTAGGCGCTGAAAGAAGACAGAAAGAGAGAGAGAGAGAGACAGTCAAGACGGGCTCAAACACTTGAGTCTTGACCAAGTTCTCCAGATTGCGGACTGCGACTGAGATTCGTTGTGTATTTGGTAGGTGGACACCACTTTAATTAGCCTGTGTTCGCGCTCGCGCGTTGGCACTGAAATTGCTGACCCACAAGCAGATGAACAGATGGACATTCGTCTGGTTGGTTGGTTGACTGACTGACTAACTGTCTGACTGTTTAGTTAAATAGCTGGTTGCTTCATCATTCGATTACAAGAATAATGAATGAATGTTCAATAAAAGTGAACCAATAATGACTTGCTTTGGGTTTTTTTTTGTGCATTGCTCCGTTCTCAACTCTGATTCCATATCCTTGTGTAATGATTGGCTTTTGTGATTCTACATGCCTTTGGCGCGTAATTAATTTTTGCAACAATTTTTCATTTCGTATCACTGAATGAAACAAACAACCGCAGGAGAAGACCAAACGAAGGGAAAAGGAAAAACAAGCAAAAGAAATGCTAAGTTTGCTCAATGAAAAGTGCCAAAAGTAATTAATTTCATGCGAAATGCAGCGATGCGCACTAAGATCTCTCTTCTCCTCCCCACCTCCCGTCTCCGTCTCCATCTTGCGGCTGCTCGTTCTTTTCCTGCTGTTGTTTTACGAGTCGCTCCGACTGTTGTTTGCCACCGTGTTGCATGTTTTTGTCATCTGTGTTCATGTGGCGAAAAATTACTCATGCAGGGCAGCCAAAGTCGATTTCCTTGCCATATTTTCGCATTTACACTGATAATTGCTTTAATTTTCTATTAATAAGCATCGGGAGGATCACGGGAAGCTGCTAACAATTAGCCGCTATGTTGCATGCGACTTATGACATGGCACGGCCAGACTGCCGGACTGCCAGACAGCCAGACTGTCAAACTGCCAGACGGCTAGAATTCTGGGGAAAATACTAAGCGACGACAGCGTCAGGTTCGTGTTGGTTCGCTTCGTTTGTGGCATGCCCCTCCCCCTCGGTGCGGTGGAAGTGGCAGTGGCAACAAACATGGCGACAGTTGCCAGTTGTGGCAATTAATAATTTTGCGCCGCGCACACACGCGATTAATTATGGGGCTGGGACGAGCAGGATAAGAGCCCAGGAGGGGCGAGAGCGAGCCAACGAGAGATGAGGATTAATTTTTCGGCTTGCCTGGGCTGCTGAGTTGCCGAGTTGCCGAGCTGCCAGCCAGCCAGTCAGCCTGCGATGCAACAACTGTGCTGCAACTGTCACGCGTTGCATTTTCATTGAGCCGTTGGCCGAAAATAGACAATGAACACTGTCCCAGAAGCAAAAGCGGAGACGAGCGGAGCGGAGTGGAGCGGGGTAAACGATAGAGTGGAGTTTCATTCATTTTCCAATTAATTGAAGCACGCGCGTTACTTTCACTACCACTTCCACAGCCATTTCCATAGCTGTCATAGCACCATTTCCATCGTTTCGCTCTCACTTTCTGCCACATGCGGGCAGCTTCAGCTCCCGTCTCGAGCTCCGACAGTGGATGTGGATGTGGCTGCGCTGTGGCTGTGGCTGGGGGCGTGCCTGGCTTAATGGCACTTGAAAATCAAATTGGTAAAAGCAATTAAATGACGCCCCAAGGACACATTACAACAGCAGCCGCTGCAACAACAAAAGGCAGACACCCACACAGACACAGACACACACAGACGCACACATATGCGCGTGATTGCCTATAAAAAAGAAATTCTAATTATAATTTAACGCAAATATTCGCTGTCTGTGCAGCGTTTCCAATAAACGAGAACTGCTTGCCTCAGAGTGTGTGTGTGTGTGTGTGTGTGTGTGTGTGTGTGTGTGTTTCTGCTTGAATGCTTTATTTTTGCTTTAAAGGTACAACGCATCAAACCAACCATGGACAGGCCACCACCCCTCAAAAAAGAAATGAAATGAGTTGGGCGATCTCAGTATCTCCGACCCAGTCGAAGAGCCAAGACCACAAGCAGACGCAAGTTCCTGTTGCGCGACGCGTCGCTCGCTTTTGTTAGAAAATCCTAAAAACAGTCGCCGCACAATGCGCCCGTCAATTGCAGGCAACATCGCCGAGTGCTGTGGATGACAGCTCTTGGCTCAGCTCTCGTTTCATCCGTTCATCCATTCGCCTCTTCTCATTTTGGCTGTGCGAGTCATCGTCTCATCCAATTCGACAGCCACTGCTGCTTCATTCACTCGTAAAGTTATTCATTTTGTGCCAGATTTGAAGTTCATCTTACCGCTTTTGCCAGCTTCAACTCCAGCTCCAGCAACTGCCCTCTTTATTTTTTTGATATATCATTTTTAGACTTTGTTTCGCAAATTGCTACTATGACCACTTCTTATTCGCTCCTTTTCTGGTTGTCGCCATTATCGTCTGCCACACAGCTATGGCGCCATTCTATCTTATTTATGAAAATTAAATATGCATATTTATACCCGCTATACATAGGGTAGAAGGGTATTATAACTTTGTGCCGGCAGGGAATGTAAGCTTACAAGTAGAAGGTGGCATCTCCGACCCTATAAAGTATATATATTCTTGATCAAAGTCAACAGCCAAGACGATCTAGTTATGTCCGTCTGTCTGTCTGTCCGTCTGTCCGTCTGTATGAAAACCTAGATCTCAGAGACTATAAGAGATAGAGATACAATGTTTTTTAGAAAACATATGTTAATTTTGCAGACAGATCTAGTATGTTTCAAATTTTTGCCACGCCCACTGCGGCCCCCCGCAAATTGGCAAAATCGAACAACTTGTGTAAGTTTATGGCTAAAGTTGAATTTTGGTACATACAATAATAATGTTTGTTTCCGATCAGATACACAATGTCAAAGATATTAAAGAAAAACGTTTGTATGCAGAAAACTGCTACTTACTATAGGTCTTAGTTACTTTGGCTGTCAATCTGGTATATTTCGCACTCTATGTAGTACTGTATCAATATACTTAAAATATTATTTGGTATAATTTTAGCATTTTCGCGGTTTGAAAATATATCAAATTAATACTGCAATAATTTGGTTTTATTCAAAATGGGTAGTGGGTATCTCACAGTTAAGCACATTCGACTGTAGATTTCTTACTCGGTTATGTTTCATTCAATTTTCGCTTTCTTGCTCTTTAACCAATTAAATTTCCTGCTGTTGCCCTTTAATTTTATTATTAAGAAATCAAACATATTTTATCGGGGACAGCTTGGTGTACAACTTTAAATTTGTACAATCTAAATCATTATTTTACTTGCATTTTAATTCATTATGTTTTCATTTTAATCATGGTTCAGTTTAATGAAACTTACACCAATTAATATGGCATCAAGAATATACATATATCCGTGCAATCTGTCTGTCCGGATATTTAAGCAGCTTTATATCAATGTACAGATGTACATAAATGTTCAGTTATTATTTAAATCATTTTTTGTTTTAACTTATATACGATTAGATATTATTATAAATAGTCAAGGGCTATTAATATTTGATATACACAGGATGTACTTTCTAATCGAAATATTTCTATTCTATGCTGATATACTTCATAGTTCACTTTGTTGTTTTGGGGTCAACCTATTTTGTAAGCTGAAAGTAGTTCATTCCTTACTCATACTTCTGGAAAATTACAAAAAAATAAAGCAAATAACTTGCGATATTAGTCGTAGTGTATTAAATTATAGCACATACCGACGAAGGTCATGAATCCTTATTTTCCTTATTTTCTCATTTTACGTATTGCTTTTTGGAGCCGCACGAAGAGCAGCTCCAGCAGCAAATAAATGAAAATTGTCTAAAAGCACAAAAATAAACTAAACTCATATTCGCATTTTTGTCAAGAGGAACGTAGCAGCAGCGTTCTCCCCTCATCCCCTCATCCCTTTGCCACATTCACACATCCACTAGAAGCTATGACGAAGAACTCAAACCCAGATTCAGGGCCATACCCAACTTCAACACCACCAATGCCAAAGCGAAAGCCAAAGCCAACAACAATAAGGACACTGAAAAAGGCAACAAACAGCACCCAAAATGGGGGAAGAGAGAGAGAAATGGTCGAAGGAGAAGAAGGAGGACGAGGAACAAACAGAAAAACGCAAAAAGTAGCGGAAAAAATAAGAGAAATTGTATAAATTGAAGTCCTTTCGGACCATATATCACTTTACTTGACAGAGCAATTCCCTTATCTTTGAGAAATCCTGTCGACTGGAAAGTGCGCCAGGACGCGGTGCGCAGGCGACGGCAACGGCAACGGCGACGGCAACAGCAACGCAGGCACAGCAATGGCAACAATGCGAACGACGATGGGGACGATGAGGACGACAACGACCAGAATGAGACGAACGACAAATGCGGGCCATGCCCAGCTTGGAGCGGTCCTGACGATGCCAAAGCTGCTAAGCTCAAGTTTAGCAAAACCCACAATGGGGAAAAGTAGCGCCAACTGAACCTGAAGCTGGGATACTCTGGGAGCTCTGCAGCTGAGATGGAACTCAAAATGGAAATGGATGTCGAAACGAGGGCGTGGGCCTGGGCGTGTGCGTGGGCGTGGGCGGGGGTGTGTGTTGGTAGAAGGCGTGGCATAGCTTAAGATGACAGCGCGCGGTTTATTTGAATTTCTTATTATGGCGAATGCTGGCTCTGGATCTGGATCTGACTATGGCTATGGCTATGGCTTCAGGTCTGCATTGAAGAGGGGGGCAGGAGCCTTTTTTAATTTTCTCGGCATTTCCTGTGGGGCAAATCCTTTCGGCGAGCCTTGCATTACAGGGCCAGGCGTATTCAATTACAGCACCTTTTTATGCAAATGTTGTCAGTAAAAGTTCAATAATTGGCGATGTTTTACAAGTCGTATCAATGCGTCAGGTGAGCCAAATCATCCCAGTGAAACCACGCCCACATCCTTCGAACGGATGTCCTACAGATGGGTGCATAATTCACATCGGAAATTCAGACTCACTCCTGCCATGCCCAGAATGGAAGGGGGTTGCTTTGGAATTAGTTTTCTAACCTGCGGGCTTCGCGCTGATAATTAAAAATGCAATTTTTTATACTCTCTGAACTGAGTGAGTTGAGTAAGTTCAGTAAGCGAGGCAAAAGAGAACTCAAGACAATGACGGCGGCATCTTTTGCGTCTGACGCATAAACCAAAACGCAAAATGTCGCCCCAGGGATTTTTGGATGGGATTGTGGGTAGCACAACCCTTTGAATGTGCCACAATGTCTGTGGTGTATATATGTGTATGTGTGTGTGTTTGTTCATGCCACACACCAATCGTGGTAAACAAAACAACTTCATTTTGACTGGGGCTCTGCATTATCCTTGGCACTGCAAGCGACCTTATCTACCTTTCGCATTGCCTCGAAAATCTTAATGGCAATTTGAGCTGATTTTCAATGTTCCAATTGGGAGTTGGATTCTACTTGGAGTTGGGCTGTCCTCTTTCTTTTATCCCCTTATCAAGCCATTATTTTCGTCAGTGTTCAGCTTACTCTTAGACTCAGAACCTAGCCAGTGAAACATTCAAGGTGATTAGGCCATTGATAAGTTTTTAACAGTTATGTGACCGAGCTACCTTTCTTCAACATGCGCCAATATGTACATTTGCCTTGCCTTTACCTTAAAGTATCTCACAGTCTCAGCATCGTTTAGCAAACAAATTCACCGTATCTGGCATTTTCTCACATTTGCTGGGAAAACACACACAACAAAAAAAAAATGAATAAAAGTTCGAGAGTGTCCAAGTCGACCGACTGCGGCTTCATTTTAATGAGGCGTTAATTAATTGCTCCGCTTGCGAGTTTTGGCATTGGCCATCCAGCCCAACCGACGCGTCGGCCAACAAGATTTATGTCTTTCGCATTTTTAGCCCTGTCTTCGTGAAAGTGTTTATTAAAATATTACATTTGACATAATTGGAATTTATGAGATACAGTCCCAAAAATAAAGAACAATAATAATAACATCTACAGCAAAATAGAAACAATAGTGCGAGAAGAACTTTTTATATGTCTATAAGTTAGAGCAAAAAACAATAATATAAGCATTTTTACGTTTTTAACTTTTTAGCAATTTTAGTTTAAGAATGATGATCAAATTAAGGATGATACAAATCAAAGAAAATAAATTTTCAAACTATAAGTCTAATAAATTATAATAATAGTTTACAATTAAATCGATTGTGAATATCTCAATCCAGTTTGATACATAAAGTGGGCAGCTTTTATTATATAAGTACCAAATAAATATACAGAATAAATGCAAAAATCCGCCGAAGGCTGTGTGTCGTACATAAATATACTATAATACTTAAAATATGTCATATTATCAACCAAAGCAATTAAGACCAAAGATATGCAGAAGTGGCTTTTAACAGGAGGCATCTCCAACCCTAAAAAGTAAATATATTCTTGATCAGTGTCAACAGCTGAGACGATATAACCATATCCGTTTGTCCGTATGAACACCTAGAGACTATATAATAGGAGATAGAGATATACATTATTCGGTAGCATTTGTTATGTTTGCAGGCAGATCAAATTTGTTTCAAATTTTTTGCACACAAAATTCGGCCTCCTCAAATTGGGAGCAATCCACTAACAAGTGCAATTTTATAGCTAGAGTCCCCGACTAGGTATATACAATAACATCTACAGTCTTTACGATTTGGTTTGCGATCAGAATCGCCTTCTTACTAGGGGTCTGACAATCTGGTATATTTTGCACTATACGGTATATTCTTAATGTAGTACTGTATCAATATAACCAAATTCGGTATATTTTATAGTATTTTTATATTTTTCAGTATTGTATTTTTACATTAATTTGGTATACTTAAAAATCATACCGCAATATTTTGTTTTTATTCAAAATCGGTATGGGGTGTCTCACAGTCGAGCAAACCCGACTTTATCTTTCTTATTTGTTTCCATACAAAACTATATTTTGAATAATATTTATGATTTTCAACTAATCGCAACCATACTTTAAATTTATGGATCCAATGTAAAATATAATTCATCATCCCGGTGCTCATCCTCGGGTGACGCCAATTAAGAATATACATATGGGTAATTCTCTGAGGGATGTCGCGTGCGACCAGCTTTTCAGTTAATAAAAAAAACATATTCTGAAACAATTTTAATAATAAGTAAAGGTTATTTTCATAGCTCTAGATTAGTACTTTAATTAGAGCTAAGAATGGTTTTGGCATTTTTATTCTGATTTATTTTCTGTTCTGATAATTGCAAAAATTAACAAATTCGTACGCAAAACCAAAAAATGAACGAATTATATATTTTATGGTATAACAGAATAAGTTACTAAAATAAATCTTAGCTCTAAAAATAGTGCTAATCCAAAGCTTTAAGAAAAACCTTCACTTAATTTTAAAATTGTTTTAGTTTATGTTCTTTTTTGTCACTGTAAAACTGTTCGCACGCGACATTTACCAGAGAATTACCCATATATGTATAGTTTATGGGGTCGAAGTTACCTTCTTCTCCTTCTTTCAGAAGGATAAGAGGTATATAAAAAACTTGTCAAATGGACATTACTGTTTAAATACGTATTATTTTAATAATACAGAAGAACATTTCGATGGGCTACAAATTGTATGATAACTTAGTTGATAGTTATAAGCTATTTAACTTCTCTACCATTCCATTTCGCAATTAGAAATCATTTTAAGCCCCGTAAGCCAATTGAGATGACGACCACACAATGAGCATACAAACAACCTACAAAGCGAGCGACAAAGAACCAAAACAAAATAACCAGCAGACAACAATAAAACAAACAACAAGCCCAGACAACCCCATGGCCATCTTAAGCGTCTGATCTGTTGTCTAAACGCATATAAAAGTCATCAAATTCACTGAAAACAACATTTGGCTTTACGTTTACGGTTTGTTGTCATTGTCACCGGGAAACTGTGACGGGGCGCGTTTGGGCTTTTAACTTTTTTGCCAACCCGACGTGACCCCGCCCGCTCTCTTCCACCATCGCGCTGCCCTTCGGAGTAATCAACAAGAGTGGCAATGGAGACTACGACATGCACTGCGTCCTGGTGCGTCCCGGCGGCAGAGGCAGGCGACGCTGCCAGCCCTCAGGGAAACGTCAAACAAATGACAGTTGATTAGACAAACATCTCTACGGCGCGGCGGCAACACAAAACGAGCATCAAATGGAAAATTGTGAAATTATGCAATACGCTTTCGCACTCACCTCCGACGAGTGTCGTCGACGACACCAGCGAAAGCGAGAGCGAATCAAATGAAGTAGTTTTGGACCCGGGTGATCCTAGTACGCCGATAAGATTAAACTCTGCTGTACGCACAGCTCAGCTCTTGTCGCATACAAAAAATAAAGAAACCCACCCGCCTAGCCTACGGGCTGTCGGACAGATACAGTTACAGCTTCCATTCAACTACAGCTACAGCTACAGCTACGAATTCAACTACAGATACAAGAGAAGGCAAACACAATACCGAAATAATTGAATGCGATGAGGCTCATAGTCATCGTTGGCGTCGTTTTTTGGCATCAAGCCGTTAACCAACAGGCGTAAAGAGCAACAACAATTGTTACGGAAATGGCAATGGGATGAGAAAGGCAATGGGAATGGGAATGGGAATAGCAGGCGAGCCCTGAATGTGGCTCCAAATGGCCTCATAATAATTTGTGAAATAGGCAATATCAGTCAGGCCAAGTAGTTACAATTACTTAAGTGCCTGCCAGCGAGTTCAGCCCTACTTGAAATTGAAGAGTGCCTCAAAACAGTAATAGTTGATCCTTTGCTGGAGGCATCCATTGAAAGAAATTCATCCAATACTTTGCTAGTTACTGCATCACATTTAGCTCACGTTTAACAGAAGAATATGTGTTTGAGCATGAAGATGCGAGGGAAAAGGTTGTGCTGAATAGTCGAACAAAACCTTCGAAATACTTATTACATTTAATATAAGGACGTTAAGTGCAACTAATTGTCTGTAATCCTCTCGACTTTATTGTTAACTGAGTGTCAATGACTGACCACCAGTTCTAATTTCAACAGTCTATTGATGCTGTATGAAAATATGTAAAGTTCAAACCATAACTCAAGCTGCAGCAGTAACTATTTACCATTCCAGAAATATGCTTTTGTAGTTTCCGAAAGTGTGGTGGGAGTCGAGTCGAGTAGAAACTACAATTTATCATAGCCCAAACACATTTAGCGTATGTTTTCTAGCAAATTCAAATTCAGCTAAAAGAGGACCAGGTACGCAATCATCGGTCACACACTGCAAAACAAATAAACAAGCAAAAAAAAACAACAAAAAAAAACACACAAACAAACAAGCAAAAAAATACATAATAGAAAGTCGGCTGGAAAACGGAGACAGAGACCCGGACACGAGCCCGTGAACGTGGACGTGAGCCACAAATGAAAACAATGCAGAGCACAGCAATTTTCAGTTTTCTACCTTTGTGCAAGATTCGCTCAAATGAATGAAATGCAGGAGCAGCATCAGCATCAGCATCAGCAGTCAGGGAAGCAGTCTTTGGACAGAGGATAGCACTAGGATCAGAAGCAGAAATAGAAGCAGGAGCAGGAGCAGGAGTCGAGCTCAGCTGCGTTGAGTGGAACGTCTGTTTCTAGAGCATTTGCTGTTTTTATATGTATAGTGGTTTCAGGCAAAGCAGTGCAGAGGAAGGACTCGTCGACTGCAACAAAAGCCAAGCACAAAAAAAAAAAAATGTCTCCTTCTGCTGCTGCTGTTGTTGTTGCGTGGGCGATGCTTAACAAACAACAGAAGCTGCCGTTTCCCGTTTTGTTGATGAAATAAAATCCGCCTTTTGTGCATTTAATTTTTAGAATACCAAACAAAGCGTAGGCAACAACAAAGGGCGTTCCAAATATAACGCTGGCAACAACAACAATACCGCCACCAGCATCAGCAACAACAACAACAACAACATCACCCACAACAATAGTCACACTCACACTGAGCAACAGGACACTAAAGTTGTGCACACAAAACCTTTCAGATTTGTCGTCGCTCGTCTCGTCTCGCTCAGGCTCTGTTAACAAAGGAGCAGCAACTGCATCAGGCTTGCAATTTGATGCCACGGCAACGGCAAAGGCAACAGCAACGGCAAAAAGGGTTGAGCGGCATGCGCTCTCGGTGTCGAAGTCGGAGGCGCTGCTGTGCTGTGTTTTGTTGGGGCAACTTAATTATTGGCACGCGTTGCAATTTTCTCATTGACTTTGCAAGCTTGTTTCTTGCGTTCCCTCATATTGTATTGCCTTTGCTCACCCGATTATCATTACGCTTGGTTTTCTTGTCGTTGCTTTGGTTGTGGCATACGAATTTGAGAAGCGCCACGTGCCGTATACGCAACCTTTGACCGCAACGCTGGGACAATAATAGCAATAACAAACAGCAGCTGGGTCGCCAACTATTAAACAATAACAATGCTCTCGTCATATTTGCCAAGAGCAAAAGCAGCAGCAAAGCAACAACACACAAAACAAGTCCCCGCGCGCTCGTTTCGTTTGTTAAGCTTGCAAGCGGCGCCAGTGACAGAGAAAGAGGAAGATAGCAAGAGAAAGAGAAAGGGGAATGGGAATGGGAATGGGAAGAATCTCAAGACGAAACATTGTAAAAATTACATCAATGGATTTCGTCGAGCTTGGGTCCTCTCTTATCATGGCAACTCGCTCGTGTATTCAATGTGAAAATAATTTCTTTATCCTTTTTATGTGCCCATTTGGCATGTGCCGTTATGCCAAAGCTGAGGCTGAAGCCAAAGCCAAGCGAAGTGCCAAATGCGGGGGGTTATGGGGGATGAAGTCGGTGGGTTGGGTTCGCCTGTTGGGCTGTAGTAGTAATAACATCCCCCAAATGGGTCATTTGCGTATCCTCAAACAGCGAATAAAAATCAGTGAATAAGAAAAACAGGAAGTGTCAGAGGACATCCGCATGTTTGTTGCTGTTTGCTGTTCTCGCTGTCGGTGTTGTTGTTGTTGTTGTTCCTCTCACATTGTTCTCACTTGCTCACACACACAACCTTGTTCATTCATAGCACACTTACAGTTGTGGAACATAAAAGTACCACTGTTTTTGGGCTCTCAATACTTTTGATTAAGAGTTCGACATCGTAGTCCTGCTAATTGCTAACGACGCTCTGCTCCACGATTTATGTTGTGCCTAAAATGTTCACCCTTATGACCTCGTTCGGTTGCTTCATCGAATGGACAACCACTAAATGAGCACGTCCACTAATTGTCGAAGGGCGTGCGAAAAAGACACATCAAGTAAGTTTCCAGTGGTCAGATTTCAAAGCCAATCCAACGTATGCTATGAGAAGGTTTTTGATTGACTTCATATATGATTACAAATCGTTATTTTTGTTTACTCTTTTAAGACTTTGTTGTGTGGTTGTTCTAAATTACATCAACAAAATTGAATTGCGTAAAAAATTCATTTCGCAAAAGGGGGCGACATACACATTCCTAGAAGCAAACAAAAAATAAATTACTTTAACTTATATAATTCTACTAATTTAAAAAAAAATCCTAATTAAAAAAATCAATTACCTTTAGGGGGTTTTGTTGTGGAATAAGTCAGGGTACAAATTACAATAGACATCGTGGCTGCAATAATAATAATAGATATTCAAACTATGTATAATAATAATCGTAAAATTTATATTTTCCCATTACATTTACATTGTTTAGCAAAGACTTTAAGCACGTGAGATGCACCTGATATGTTCTCAATACATTCAGGAATAACTTACAACTTAATCTGCTTACTTTAACCAAGATTATTTGTATCAAAATTCAAAATAGTTTACTTTATGGAATCAAATTTTCAATGAATATATCTTAAAATTCTTTTCTGTTGAATTGATTTAGTGCCGTCTAATATGCTAATCCTAAGACCTATTCATGCAGTTCAACTTTCTAAACGCTTACATGTAATCTTTAACAAGCAAGTCCAACCAAGTCGCATCGTCTGGCCGTAATCCTTTTTTCGCAATTAACAACACATACGCATGTCAACACAACAGCGGGAAGCATCAGCATCACCGGCAACCTAATGGCTACAACTCAGGGAGATGCAACCGCAAACCGGCGACCGCCGCCCGACAACCGACACAACCAGCAACCAACAACCAACAACTGAGAGCCGCCAAGCGACATAGCCATCGGAGCTTCGTGTCTGGGGAAGATTAATGTGCGAGTTGCGTTCCTGTTGTGGCTGGCGCGTCTTGGCGACTTATGGAAATTCATCATTATCTCTGTCAGTCTCTCTCTTTTTCTCTCTTTCACACCCCCTCTCTCTTTCACTCGCTGTGTGCACAGAGCTAGCCAGTTGTGCGCTGTGCGTTTAATGAGTTCTCAAGCGATGTTCAATTCAACTCATTAGCTGCATTTTCCTGCTAGCCAAAAAGTGCAAGTCCCTCTGTCCTTTCCTTCGTTGTTTTTCTTTGCATATATTAGCTTTCGATGGTGCTGTGGCTGTGGCTGTAGCTGTTGCTGTGACTGTTCTGTAGCCGTGGTCGGGGCTCGTGTGCGTATTTGTCATTGTCAACATCGGTGTAGAACATGGCGATGGGGATGGCAATAGTGATGGCAACTTGCAGCTGCCCGAGCTTTCAAGCAGGTGATTAACATAAACTCCAAATGTCATGTTTTGCACTTTTAGTCGCCAAATGACTGAGCAACCGACTCGGAGCTAAGCTGGTCAGTGGCCATGCATCTATTGGTCTAACAAATTGTCCAAGTATGCGAATATATGAATTGAAATGGCCAAGAGCCCCTTCTCCGTCTCCTTCTCCTTCCCCTTCCTGTTTCTTAGCCCCTGCCCTTGTAAGAACAGCATGATTCCAAATCCAAGTCGTGGCACGCGTTAAGTCCCTCAACAAACGCCAAAAACTTTCGAGGCCATAAATCACGACGATTGCCAAACAAAACAAAAACCCGCCCGGACTTCTCAAACCGCATGCAAGGCAAACAAACAAGTCCTGGTTAAATAGCATGGGCAGGGAGCAAAGAGAGGACACTGAGGAGAGCACCTTGATAAATTCGAAAGCACGCACTTTTGATTTAGGCAAATCCCCAATAGGATATGAGAACACGGATACTCGTTTGCAGTATGTGAGTAGCTACAGCTACTATATCATGCATGGGCAGGCCGATCCAGGCATCCAGCTCTAGCTCCAGCTCGGGCTCTTGGTCATGCTTGAGCTCAAGCCCGAACCGGAAAGAAAGAAATCTCCATAATATATGCCGGAACATATTCTGCACACAAATTGCACAGCAAGCGCCCTGACCAATCCAAAAAGAAAGGAGCTATCTTCTGCTGCTGCTACTGAGGCTGATGCTGATGTTGGTGCTGATGTCAGCCACGCAAGTATGCAGTGAGAACAACGCAGTATTATAATTCAAATTTATGCAGCTAAAAAACCCTTTTCACACGCACTTTCTTATCGACACCATATGATTAGGAACGGGACTTCAACTCCCAACTCCCAACTGCCAACTCTTAGCTCGATGGCATCGTCAACGATGGACAAATAAAAAACTTGCTTCTGCCATTCCCATTGCCACTCCCATTAAAATCGGTGAGCATTGAGCGGGAAAAAGGACGAAGAACAGAGACCGAAGAAAACGGAAATAAAGCCAAACGAAACAAGCAAAACAAATTTACAAAATGAAAATGCCACACATACGCGAGTGTGGTGAATCTATAGCGAATGATGGCCAGATGAAGTTGGATGGATACTGGGAGGAGGAGTTGCAGATGGCTGGAGGTGGAGATGGTAACCTGGAATAGAGCACAGGGGAAGACGGGAGACAGGCGACAGGAGTAGCATCCCCACGGTATTCGTTTGGCGATTTGCCTGTCACAGGGATGTAGTATCCACACTCTACTGCCTGCGTCCCCTCGCTGTTATGCTGCTTCGACAACCCCTTGTCTCAGCAAATAGCGAGGCTGTCGCCGTCAATGCTTGTTTTATTTATTGCTTTTTTAACCCTTTTTGGTTGATTTGCTTTCGCTGTAGTTTCCTGCTTTCAGTGGCTCTCTACTCCCAACACCCAAACTCTTCCAACCTTTCTTGACCCGCCTTCGAACACCACGCCCACAGTCTCAACGGCGCGGACATTGAATGGTTTAGCAAGTGGGAAGTTCCACTTTTGCATTCTACGATTTAACGGCCGCTTAATGAACCAGACTCCATTAGAAATATATCGATTTTTGGTCATTCTACACAGAAAGAAAAAACCTGCTAACATTAAGCAATAATCTTGAATCAAGATTGTTCGTATATTGAAAATGAACCAATAATGTTTATTAAAAGAATGTTATTCTAAGGAATGGGAACATCTTAAAACGGAACCCAAAAAGGCAAAATCTTAAAATAAAAAAAAAATAGATTGTGTTTTTTTTTTATATATTTTCTAACAGCAACAACACCAGAAGTTAGCTTATAATTTTAAATGAAGGGAATTTCAATATTTTCAAAAACAAGAACAAAACAAGTAAGAAAGTTACAGTCGAGTGCGCTCGACTGTGAGATACCCGCTACCCATTTTTAATAAGGGCAAAATATTGCGGTATTATTTTCAAAATATACCGAAAATACTAAAAATATACCAAATGGTATGTTTGGTATACCGATACAGCACACCATTCAAAATATACCATAGACGGCACAATGTACCAGATTGTCGGCCAATCAACTAAGAGCCCTAGTAAGTAGGCGTTTTTGCCCATACAAAAGTATTTCTTTAATAACATTCACAATTTTTATCTGATTGCAACCAAATTTTCAAGAATCATAACTACTATAATAATTATAGTATATACCAAAATTCGCAACTCTAGCTTCAAAATTACGCTTGTTATACGATTTTTTTGATCTGCGTGCAAACATATCAAATGCTGTCGAAAAAAAATTATAGCTCTATCTCTTATAGTCTCTGAGATCTACATAGGTGTTCATACGGACAGACGGACAGACACACAGACGGACAGACACACAGACGGACAGACGGACATGGCTATATCGTCTCGGCTGTTGACGCTGATCAAGAATATATATACTTTATAGGGTCGGAGATGCCTCCTTCTACCTGTTACATACATTTCCTGGCGGCACAAAGTTATAATACCCTTCTACCCTATGGGTAGCGGGTATAAAAATTTGTTTAAGAATGTTTTATTCTAGATTGAAAATTAGATTGCAAATCTTGAATTAAGATTTTTTTTTCAAACTTAAAAAGAACAATCTTGAAATAAGGTTTTTGCAGTAAAAAATCTTATTATTTTTATACCCGCTACCCATAGGGTAGAAGGGTATTATAACTTTGTGCCGGCAGGAAATGTATGTAACAGGTAGAAGGAGGCATCTCCGACCCTATAAAGTATATATATTCTTGATCAGCGTCAACAGCCGAGACGATCTAGCCATGTCCGTCTGTCCGTCTGTCCGTCTGTGTGTCTGTCCGTCTGTGTGTCTGTCCGTCTGTCCGTATGAACACCTAGATCTCAGAGACTATAAGATATAGAGCTATAATTTTTTTTCGACAGCATTTGTTATGATTGCACGCAGATCAAGTTTATTTCAAATTTTTGCCACGCCCACTTCCGCCCCCGCAAATAAAAACAAGTAAGAAAGCTACAGTCGAGTGTACTCGACTGTGAGATACCCGCTACCCATTTTGAATAAAAGAAATATATTTTGCGGTATTTTCTCAAAATATACCAAATATACTGCAAAATACTAAAAAATATACCGAATGGTATATTTGGTATATCGACATAGTACCGTATTCAAAATATACCATAGACGGCACAATATACCAGATTGTCGGCCAAAGCAACTCAGACCCCTAGTAAGTAGGCGTTTTTGCCCATACAAAAGTATTTCTTTAATAACTTCCACAATTTTTATCTGATCGCAACCAAATTTTCAGGAATCATAACTACTATAGTAGTTATTATATATACCAAAATTCGAAACTTTAAAATTACGCTTGTTATTCGATTTTTTTGATTTGCGGGGGCGGAAGTGGGCGTGGCAAAAATTTGAAACAAACTTGATCTGCGTGCAAACATAACAAATGCTGTCGAAAAAAAAATTATAGCTCTCTATCTCTTATAGTCTCTGAGATGTATGTATGCGTTTATATATCTACATGCTCGCTTATATTGGTGTGTGCTGGTAGTGCGTCGGTTCGAGTCCCAGTCGGGACTCATAATTTTTTTTTTTTTTTTTTTTTTTTTTTAATGCTATATACAATAATTCAGATCAAGTTGGTTTCAAATTTTTGCCACGCCCACTTCCGCCCCTGTCAAAGTTATTAAGGCGACAAACGGCTGCCTCCTTTTGGTTGACCAACTAGACCAACTAAATATTCTTAACAGTTCTGATTGTGATCGGAAAATAATCTTATTAGATATTCGAGAAGCAATTTTAATAAATGGTAATAATTATTGTATTAGCCGCTTTAATGCAACAATAACGCGTATTTACACACATAGATACATGTGTGTGTATTTATGTATGCATGTGAATGCACGTGTACGTATACATGTACATATATATTTGCATTTGTCCGTTATGTTAAAAAATGTAACGGTTTTTTTGCGGTAAAAGTCAAAACGAAAACAACGCAATTTTCAGTGGAAATGTTTGATTTGAACGGTATTTCGATTTTGGGCATTGCAAGGGCATATTAAAATAAGTGAACATAATGACATTTCAACTTTGTGCTGGTGCAGAGTATTAGCTTTTTATTCTGTGTCGCCGTTGTGCACGCAATAATGCTGCTGAAAGCATCGATACATCGTGCACCGATACATCGATTTTTGTAGGTATATTTTACGATGGTCTTATCGATATCGATTTTACGCGATATATCGATGCTTGATAATAAATCAGTCGCATAATTTTACAATATTGCAATATTGTATGTGTATTTAGTATTAGATTTGTGTTAAATTACACAGAGTGTATTGCAATGTGAAACCAAGAATATATATCGGATATGAAAATAAATAATTATCTCTTTGTTTGAGAATATACAAACTAGAAACGTTTTATTTAATTTTTTAAATTTTTTACAATTTATTACAAAACTCAATGAAGTACCCAGCATTGATTTTTTCGGAGCGACATTTTCCGATATTCTTATTGACACGGATGCTAAGGAATGCATCGATGTTTTATTTTGAAAATACCGATATACATAAAAATCGATATTTTTAGGGAAATAATCGTTCATTGGGTATCGTGTATCGATGCTATCTCTTTTGCATCGTGCCCTCCCTAGGAGAAACACCGTATGTAAAAATTCATAATTAATAATTTGCAAAATTTTTCATTTTGTGTCTAATTTGATTTAATTAATATATATAATTAGCATATAACAATTACTAATAGTTATTAAGTATAATATTTAAGTGCAGATATTTTGTAGAAATGCCACGCGTTAGTAGACAGTCTGCATCACAAAGAGCACGCTCTAGGCAGTCAATAAATAGAAGAAATAAGGAAAATAACGATTATGTTGTAGAAGAGAGGGAAAGTAATGCAAGTTCGCAGAGGAATCGTAGAGCTGATCAGGAGTATAGGGAAAGCGAACAGATTATAAATAGTCAGCGACGTTTAGTAAGGAGACGATCAGCGCGAAATTAGGCAACATGAGCAAACGACAGATACAGACCATAGAAGATTGAGACGCACAGACGCCGACTATCGACAAAACGAACAATCGGACAATACAGAAAATAGAAGAAGAGCAGGCTGACGACGGACGTAGGCAGAATGTAGAGTACAGAACAGTAGAACGGATTCAGAACTCTGAATCTATGAGAGAGCGACGGGCGAACGTAGCTTTTAGAGAGCCTGAACAGCAGGCTGATACTTTGAGAAGACTCAGACGTAGGCAGAACGTACAATACAGGACAGTAGAGCAGATTCAGAACTCTGAATCTAGGAGAGAGCGACGGGCGGACGTAGCTTTTAGAGAGCCTGAACAGCAGGCTGACACTCGAGATCGAGACGTAGGCGTAGGCAGGATCAGAACTCTGACTATCGACGAATCGAACAAACAGAGAAACTCAGAATTTAGGCAGACTACGACGAACAACTGAATCTAGCGAGAGAGCGACGGGCGGACGTAACATTTAGAGAGCCTGAACAGCAGCTGACACTTTACGAAGACGTTTAACGTACAGTACAGGACAGTAGAGCAAATTCAGAACTCTGAATTTAGGAGAGAAAGACGAGCGGACATGACTTTTAGAGAGCCTGAGCAGCAGGCTGATAGATTACGAAGACGTATACGTAGACAGGATACAATGTACAGGACCAACGAACAAAGACGAAACTCGGCATTAAGGGCAGCGAGACGGACAGATCTTGAATGGCGTCTATTAGAGAGGGAACTAGATCGGGTTAATAGGTCACAGGCTAGAAATAATCTTACTAGGAGGATTATTGAACAGGTGCGCAACACCGGTGCGCGTCGAAGTGCCCGGTTATTAGCGCGACAAGCAGCATTTGACGCCTCAAGACGACTTAGCCAAAGAGTTAGTCAATATAGGGAAAATATTGAAAATAGATTAGCAGAAAACCGTCGAAATGCTGCCCATAATAGAGAGGAACGTGCGAATAGTCTTCAGGAAGAGAATTCACCCAGACCCACTAGAATAGAAGCTCTGATTGAGAATTTTAATAGAGTTGTCAAGCTGGGCCCCAACAAAATTTGCCTTTCTTGTAAAGGTCTCTGGTTTCCTCATCAAGTAAGTAGGATACCTAGAACCATAATTGAAGACAATTATGAGTTTTCTGCGGAGATTTTCGATGTTGAGCGTCAGTTCCCTTCATCTGACGGTTGCTTAACTTTTTGCAAAACATGTTGCCGCAAAATTAGATCTGGTGTTAAACCAAAAACTTCCATTTCAAATGGACTAGATTTCCCCCAATTACCTGATTGCCTTAAAGGCCTCACTCCATTAGAGGAACGCCTCATTTCTCCTCGTCTTCCATTTATGATTATAAAGTCTTTAGGTCATGAGCGTCAGAGTGCAATTAAAGGAGCTGTAGTTAATGTTCCAATACCAATAAGTAACATCGTAACATCCCTCCCACGGGCTTTTCATGAAGCCGAGGTCGTACAGCTCCACCTCAAGCGTAGAATGGAATATAGCCATGATTTCATGGCCGAAACCATAAGACCCTTAAGAATAGCTGACGCAATTAGGTATTTAGCGAATACAGAACTTTATAGAAAACATAGTGTAGTTTTAAATGAACAGTGGTTGTCTACTTATACAACTGAAACTGTTCCTTCATAGCATCTCAAGCAGACGCAGAATTTGTGGAGGGACTTGAGCGAAGAATTCAAAATCCAGCACATCAGGATGATGCTGAGATAGAGGAGCTCAATCCTGGGGGTCAAGAAACACTGCTTGAGAATAATCAGATAGACACCGCTGCCATGCAGAGAATCACCCTGGCTCCAGGCGAAGGCCAACGACCCCTAGATATGATTCTCGATGCTGACTCGGAAGAGTTGGCATTCCCTACAATTTATGCTGGCATAAAAAGAACTTGTCCCCTTAGCTTTTCCGCAATTATAAAATCTGAGCTTCAAAATGTAGATAGGAGAGGTTGTCGAATTGACAAATTATTATTTAATTATAAAAAGTTAGAGCTGATCCAAATTCGTAGTAATATTACGATTTGCTTAAGAAAACAAAGCGCCTCACGCGCCATTACAGCCTCTAACGCTCTCAACGATGAGCATATAGATAGCATTATTCGCCACGATGAAGGCTATAGGGTCCTGAAGGGTGTTCGCACGTCTCCTGCTCACTGGGAAGCCGAAAAGAAAAAGGTAATCGCGATGATTCGACAATTCGGTCTACCAACCTTTTTCATCACTCTGTCAGCTGCTGAGACACGGTGGGCGGAATTATTAGTTTTATTGAAGGGGAATATAGATAGGCAGCAGGTTACAGAAGAAGAAGCTTCGAATTTTAGTTTTAGTGAAAAGGCTCGTTTGATTAGGTCAGATCCTGTAACTTATGCAAGGTATTTTGATTATAGATATCGTCAGGTTTTAACAATTATGAAGAGGGAGGGGGGCGTTTTCGAAAATCATCCCGTTCTCTCAAGTATTATTGGCGTGTTGAATTCCAGCAGCGAGGTTCGCCTCATATTCATGGCATGTTTTGGCTGAAAGATGCCCCCTCTGTGGACTTTGAAAATGAATTGTCTATAGCCTCAGTCATTTCATTTATTGACCAATTCATTACCACAGATGTAACTGATACTGAGTTAGCTCAGTATATTGAATATCAGAAGCACAATCACGGACATTCTTGTATGCGTGAAGTGAGGGGTAACTCTATTTGTCGCTTCGGTATCCCATATTTTCCCATGCCACAAACAGAAATTCTTCAGCCATTGGCTGAAGACTCTGAAAATATTTCTCTTCATCAAGAAAATTTGAAAAAAGTTCAATCTCTCCTAAATTTCCCTTTTGATTCTGACACTATAAGTCAATTAAGCATATTTGAGAATTTCCTATCTCACCAACAATTAAACCTCAGCTACGAGGACTATAAATGTGCATTGAGATCTGGCTTGAAAAAGCCCCAAATATTTCTGAAGAGAACATTTGCAGCCATTAAAGTTAACGCTTACAATAAACATATTCTCTCAATGCAAAGGGCCAGTATGGATATTCAGTTCATATTGGATCCCTATGCCTGTTGCAGTTATATAATTAATTATATCAACAAATCCCAACGAGGAATCTCCAAATTAATGCGTGAAGCAGTGAACGAGATTCACAGAGGCAACTTCAGCATTAAACAAAAGCTGCAACATATTGGCCACAAATTTATCTCCGGCACTGAGATTTCTGCTCAGGAAGCCGCCTACTGTTGTCTAGGAATGCGTTTGTCTGAGACTAGCAACGCAGAAGTTTATATAAATACGTCATGACCAGAGCACAGAGTTTGAATGCTCAAATCTAGACAACAGCTCCAAAATATGAATGAAGATTCCACCGATATTTATGTTTTGGGAATGCTGGATCATTATATTCAGCGGCCAGATAGTCTCGAAGGCCTGTGTTTAGCCGATTTTGCTGCAAATTATAATTTTGCGAAATCCTGTCGGTCAGCACGTCAAGATGCAGATGACGGTGGTGATGGAGAAAACGAGGTCCTAGGAAATTAAATTCAGGCTCTTCGTGATGGTAGTGGCTTCATTAGGGAACGGACCAAACCAGCAATTATTAGGTTTAGGAAGTTTAATCTGAATGCCGACAGAGAGAACTATTTTAGGGAACTTTTAATGTTATATTTTCCGTGGAGGGATGAACAGGTAGATTTGCTCAGTATTAATTGTGAAAGCGTGTATGCAGCGAATTTAGAATCTATTGGATTTAGGTATAGGAAATATAATGTTTTAGAGGATTTAGAAGACGTGCTTAGAAGGGCCATAGAAGCTGAGGGAAATTTTGAGGAACGGGATCAGGCAGATAGTTTAGATAATCATTTTAGGGCTTTGGCGATCCCTGAAATAAATTCTCAAGTAAATGTTTTGGACTTAAATGCCGTTAATGTTCCCGAAGATTCGGACAATGTCATCCGACTTATTAAGCTCCCGCCAATTATGTCACGTGATGACTTAGCAAGCATAGTTAAATCTTTGAATCTTAAGCAAAAAAACTTATTTCACGCATGTAATGCATAATGCTAAAGAGAATAAAATATTTTATGAGTTTGTAGGAGGCGGAGCAGGTGTTGGCAAGAGTAGATTAATTTCAGCTATATTCCATTCCCTTTCGCAACTATATAATAGTAGGCCAGGTTGTGACCCCACCTCTGCTAAAATACTTTTGTGTGCTCCTACGGGTAAAGCAGCTTTTGGAATTGGAGGTTCAACCCTGCATTCCATGTTCTCACTTCCAGTGAATCAGTCCGGGTCCTCCTTTAAAGATTTAGGTGCAGATTTACTGAATACACTTCGCTCAAGGTTTATAGATCTTAAGCTTTTAATTATTGATGAAATCTCAATGGTCGGTGCCAAAATGTTATCTCACTTAGATGCTCGTCTTAAGCAAATTTTTGCTAACAGGGAAACCTCATTTGGAGGAATTTCAGTAATTGTTTTTGGCGATCTCAGACAACTACGTCCCGTAGGAGATCGATGGATTTTCCAATCCACTACATCGTCGCATGATCCATACAGTGCTATATTTGGGTCTGCTTTGTGGGATATTTTTAAGTTTTTTGAGCTCACAGAGATTATGCGACAACGAGACGATCAAGCATTTGCGCTAGCGCTAAATAACATGGCATCCGGTCAAATGACAATAAATGACATTAATTTACTTAGAGCTAGAGTTTCGGTCTTAGACCAATTTCCTAATGATGCCATTCATTTGTTTTGGCGTAATGAGGATACAAATATTTTTAACACTGCTAAGTTAAACTCGATACCTACGGAGCAGTTCATTTCCACTGCTCTTGACTCAATTAAAGCTGCACATCTTAACTCAGAAGCTAAGTCCAGATGCTTGGAATCCGTAAAGGATTTCAAAACATCTCAAACTCAAGGGCTTTGCACAACCCTTATTTTGAAAACCACTGCTAAATACATGATGACGGTCAATATAGATACTGCAGATGGTCTTGTTAATGGAGCTTCAGGTATTCTTATGGAAATAGGTTTTAATACATCCAACTCCCCGCATGTTCTTTGGATTAAATTCTTAGATGAAAGTGTTGGAACTAATGCTCGATCTAGGTGCACTCATCGTGCTGAACCCTCTTGGACCCCTGTTCAGAAAACTGTGAAAAGTTTTCAATACCATTCAAATGAGCAAGTTTCTATTGACCGCAAACAATTTCCAGTTGTACCTGCAGAAGGTATAACTATTCATAAAAGTCAGGGTGCTACATATACCAACGTGGTGGTCCACACAACTCCTGGTATGCAAAGGGAAGCTTTGTATGTAGCTTGTAGTAGAGCCACAAGTGCGGCTGGCCTCTTTATTGTTGGGCAATTTGTGCCCCCGAAAGCTGACCGTCAGTCAGTGGTAGAGCAAGAGCTTGCCAGTTTAAGATCCACAAAAATTGTTAAATTCCCATTTCAGCTGTCTCTTTGACAATTCTAAAATCAATGCTGTATTCCATAATACACAAAGTTTACATTGCCACATTACTGATATTTGCTCCGATCAGTTAATGCTCCAGTCTCAATTCCTATTTTTCGTTGAGGCTTCTACATATTCCAATGAATCATATGATATTCCTGGCTACCGTTGTGCTATTCGTCTTGATTGCCAGTCGACTTCTAGTGGATCTCGTCCAAAGAGAGGCATTCTTATATTCGCCAAAAATCAAGTTTTTGAGAATGTTAGTCTCTGCTCAAGCGGACGATATTATTCTGACCCCAATAATTTAGCTTCCGCAGTGTTCGAGTATGCAGTGTTTAAATATAAGTCTTTAGGATTCCTCATTATATATAGAAGTCCAAAATATCCTCCGCATAAGTTCGAAACTGAATTTGAAAATTTATTTCAGGGATTTCCATTTTTGGATAGCAGTAGTGTAGTGCTAGGAGATTTTAATTTTTGTTTACGGGAGCTATCTGCTGAATATAGAAGGGTTTTCGATTTTTTGGCAGCTAATAGTTTTAGGTTTTTGTTAGATTTGAACACGTCCACAACCAATCGTGATACACATATTGATTGGGCGTGCTCAAATATTAGGGATAACAGAGCCACAGCACGCACATATGAGACAATTTATAGCTATCATAGTGGTATTTTAGTTAGCATTGATGATCAGGTTTAGATTTTTTTGTATTTCTAAAAGTATTTGCACCTAATTTAATTTAATTTAATTTTATTTAACTTAAATATTTTAATTTAAGTCCTTGAAATCAAAATTTTTTGTTTATTATTATTATAATTTAATTTTATTATTTTATTAATTATGATTTTATATATACAACAATTTTTTGGGGAATAATGGTGTTTTTTGTTCACAGCACAAGTCGACTCGTAGGTCTGCCGAATTTAGATTTCGGAAAAGACCCCATTATATTTAATGGCCTCCTCGTGGTGTTCCCTGGGTCTTGCTTTAATAAATAAAATGTATTTTATTGAAGCAGGAGCTGATTCGAGCGGCGACATATTTCAGAAACCAATTTTATATTCAATAACATTAATATTGTATCATAAAATAAGTATACTTATAATTCGCAAGAATTAAATAGACTTTAATTTACAGTATCAATTTTGGGCACATTTTCCAGATTTCTTTTTTTTACTATGGGTAGCGGGTATCTCACAGTCGAGCTCACTCGACTGTAGCTTTCTTACTTGTTATTATTATTCTTAAAATGTACTAAATTAATTTACGGTCAAAATACTGAAATATTCCGAGCGATATATCTTGTATTGTTATATAGTACTACATTCAAAGTATACCATCGATTACAAAATACAGTAGAATCCCGTTATAACGACTCCGCTTATAGTGTCCGTCCGATGGCTTGGTTGGTCCCCATACAAACTTATATGAAAAGCTTAGTAGGTCTCAGCTTTTAACGACAAACCAACGAAATTTTTCACAATTCAACTGGATATTGCGTCGAAAAAAAAAACGAAATTATGCCAACAAATTTAAGCATTAAACGACGCTGTTAGAAATGTATGCATTTATCACTGATCGGCACTCTTGCTTATGTGCCTAGCACCGACACGAAGGGTCTTACATTCACACTAATCTCTGTTAGTATTAAATTTTTTGTTTTGATTAAAAAATTAATTTGTATTATCTTAAAAATTTAATACCAACATGGCAACAATAAACAAAAAAAAAATTGTTTTGATCCTTTCGGTTAGTGCGTCTTTCAAGTATTACGACGTAAAATCGTCGGTCCCTTGAAAGTCGCTATAACCGGATTCTACTGTATAGATAGTAGAAAGTATTTTGTTAATAACTTCTACAATTTCTATTATACATTGCTATAAAATAAAACATACCTTAGATTTATAATTATGAAACAGCAATTAAGCAAGATACAATAGTTTGTGTTACATTTACATGAATAATCTAAAACTCAAGTATTTTTTCCACATCGTGCAATGAATTCCAAAATATCTGATCTCAACTCAAATCATATTCATTATCAACAGATTTTAAAAATATCGATTGGGCCTAATTAATATGCCATTTAGTTATGTGGCTGTCTTGCCAAAAATAACAAATTTTTTCATTAGTTACATTTATTAAATGACACAACTATTAAATTATCCAGCATGCAGCGGCGCCAACGAGATGGTGGCAAGGCAACTTTTAGTGGATACAACATTTCATTTTGAAAATTTCAGTTTCTTCTTTTTTTTTTTAGTTTGTCTGTTTGTCGCTTTATTACAGATGATGTATGCGATGATGATGATAAAGATAATGATGATGATGACCTCATTGCTGGAGCTTCTGCTGTTGGAACACACACATAGAGTACCAACTCTGGCTGGAATTCTGTTGTGGCATAGGCAAAACCAACACGCTACCAGCTGCCTCATCTGCCTCATCTTTGCTAATAATTTCTGTTGTTGTTTGCTAGTTTTTTTCGCGCTGGATGCATAATGACAAAAGTTTCTGTTTCTGTTCGTTGTTTTATGTTGTGCTCGGCGCTTGGTGTTGGTCAGTGTTCAGTGTTCAGTGCTCAGTGCTCATTGCTCAGTTGTCCAGCTGTCCAGTTTGCCAGGCGCGCACAACAGATGACAATCATTTAATTAGAAACTTTCCCATAGGCTCGAGCCAGCTCTCAGTATTGCTTGTTGTTTCACTTTTTGTTTTCGTTATGTTTTTGTATGAGTGTGTGTGTGTGTGTGTGTTTTTTTTAGTTTTGCGAGCTGTTAATTAACTTGTTTGAACAGGTGTGAAAAAGTTGTCAACGCTGTGGTTGCTGCTTCGACCAGAGGAGAGTGTTGCCGGTAATTACAGTTGGCCAACTTTTCAGATGCTGCCCAATAACGATTTGACCTCTGTCTCTCATATTTGCATACAGCCGCAATTGGGGAACCAGCAGCGGACACCACAACTCCACTTTGTAGCGTATGCATTCTGTATTCCGTATTTCGTGTTCTGCATTCTGCAGTGGCATCCATCAAGACAAGGCGACTCTTGGCTTGCAGACTGGTTGGGTGAAGGCCTTGGCAGAAATTAAAAATTCCGATTGGAATTCCCCGATAAGTTGCCGCCGCAGAAACAATTAAATATCGCTGGCATCGTCGTCATCCACGACACGATTGGCATTTGTTAAAGGCGCCTCGGTGCTCGCAAATGCGTAGCAATTGGCGCTACATTTGGCCACAAAATGCAACGGGCGCTACGTGACCGATCGCAGTTCCAAGATATTGGCACAGGAAAGCGACAAGCCGCCTGTCGTCGACCCAAACCCAAGCCCAAGCCCATTCCCACTGCCATTCGCTGTCGCAAGCCCAGACACAGACACAGACATAGACACACAAACCAAGAGCAAGACTAAAACCAAACAAAACAAGACAGACCCACGACAGTCCAATTCAATAGAAGACAAGTCAAATTGTCAGGGCGCCGTTCGACCAGCGTATTTTCAATTTGACTGATGATCATGATTAGGCTACGTTTGGACTACTGAACTCCCCTATAAACCCGAGTAATGACTGCACTTTATGTGCTCTGAATTTTACCGTGACCTGTAAATTGCTCATTCATCACAACTAGCACTTTGATTAAACAAAACTTTTATGCAGGGAACAAAAATTTTATATCGTGTTTCCTAAATAGAAATTGTTTAAATTTAATAATCACTACTATCCAGAGGAATATTAGTTTTTATTTGTTGACTTGAAGAACAATAATCAGGTGTGTGTTACAATTAATGCATTACAGATTCTCCTAAATTATCCTGAGACTTTAAAATCTTGTTCTTCAGATCTATCATATTGAATACATTGTTTGCTGCCCGTTGGTTGTGATCTTTTGGTATGCATTAAATCTCCGACGTGATCGCCAAGATGCAGCCCATCCCCACTACTTTGTGTTGTAGTCTCACTGAGGACCATGCGATCGTTCATTAAGCGAACGCTTTGTATAAATTATGCTAATGATGCTTCAATTGATTTGTAATAAAAATCCAAAAGGCGGCACAAATAAGATAAATATGAACCAGGCACGCACTTTCCTGGTCAACAAGGAGAATTGCGATCGTTGCCTGCAACTGCGACTGCGATTGAGCTGCATGTTTGCATCCGCCTGTCGTCTCTACTGCTTTCGGCATCTTGGCCATGGCTGTGGCGATTACCATGGCCAGCGGCAGTCTCCATTCTGCAGTCTGCGCTCTGCAGTCGGCAGCTGAAAGTTGTTGAAGATGAGCTGGGAAAATTGCACTGGCAAAGCAAAGCAATATGAAAACAACATCCACAGATTTACATGTACATAATTAGAAAGCTGCCACATATGCTGCCGCCCACACCATCATCATTCCCAATCCTTCTCGCATTTTCAGCAACTGTATCTTCATTGCAACCACCGACATTGCCGAAGCCGAAGCCAAAGCCAAAGCCGAATTCGATGCTGATGGTGATGGTTGGTTGTTCCCAAGTTCAAGTTGCTGTTTTGAACCCTTTCAACCAATTTGCAACGGGAACGCGCCAACATTTTCCCGTTGCCCAGCTGCTGCAATTAATGCCACAACCCATGTGCTCCATGTACCCAAGTGGATTGAGAACTGATTGTGCTCATATGTATGTAGTATATATGTCGGGGTGTGTGTGTGTGTGTGTTAGTCTGCGAGTGTGTGTGCAAAATTGAGAAAACATGCCTAATTTCATGTAATTGCTATTTGATTTATTACAATCTACAAAATTTGACTTTTGGCGCAGTCTGCGTTGTCGGCAAAGTCCCCAGCTGCCGCTGCGGTATCCCATCCCCTTCTCTAGAGATTGCGCTTGATCCACCATCCAGAGTAGTTTCTATACGGTCCTGTATCACTTGTACGTCGGACGTTGCCGGTAGAATTTTCGAGGAATTGCCACCCGCCATATGTTGCTGCTACTGCGATTCGTGCTGCTGACTACTGGGAAAATGAGCAAATTATCTAATGAGTAATTTACGAGTCAATCTGTGCTGGTTTGTTAATGATTAGTTTGTGACTGAGGTCAAAAGCTAAGCTGAGAAAAAAAGACATTTCAGCAGTTACTTATTGCAAGACAGTTGCAAAGACAAGGATATACAAAAATGAAATGATTGCACTTTTAAGGTGTTATATGCGCATATATCGAGGGTACACTATACCAAGTATTCAGCACAAATAGAACAGCAATACAATGTTGAAGAAAGTTACAGTCAAGGCTGCTCGACTGTGAGATACCCCGCAAAATTACTATTAAAATATACCAAAAGCTACATTTGGTATATTTATATAGTACTATATTCATAATATACCACAAATCGTGGCTCTAGCTCTAAAAATACGCTAGTTATTAGTTTATTTTGTTAATTTACGGGGCGTAACAAAACTTTGAATCAAACTGATCTGCGTGCAAACATAATAAGTGCTATAGAAAAATGTATAGCTCTATCTCTTATAGTCTCTGAGATCTAGGTGTTTATACGGATGGATAGACAGGCGGACATGGCTAGATCGACTCGGCTGTTGACGCTGATTAAGAATAACATATATACCTTATGGGGTCGGAGATGCCTTCTATATAAATATGTATATGGCTATAGTGCTTGTTAAATTTATATATATGAGCCATTCAAATTAATAGAACTACCAATTATTATTATTTTTTTTTTTTGCATAAGTTGAAAACAAATCAGTGTTAAATCAAAATATCAGTTAGTCATAACAATACCTTCGATTTGTAATACTTTAGTAGGTACTAACAAAGACATACAAACATTGAGTGATTCTGAAAAAACTATAAATATGGCTATGACACAAGTACAGTTTCTTAAGCTAGCCACATCACATCACATTTTTACTCAAAGGCCATATTTTTAAACTTAATCAGTATTACGGCCGTAATAGACAAACTTACAAGTGGAATAAAAGGCGAATCAGAAAAAGCAATATCCGCTAAATGCAGCAAGACAATATATTCAAGAAGTCGATCAGCTGACAAGCAGCCCCATATGATCGCAGGAATACACTGAAGAACTTAGCCTACAAGTTGCTGTAATATTATAACAAGCAGCAGAAATGATAATGTTAGGTCTAGCTGTAATGAAATCACAAAATTTTAATGACCGTAGTTGTAGTTTCAATGAAGTTGCAACCGTGCAATCGTGCTGCATAGAAGCAGTAGGTCATCCAAACGCAGTCCTATATGCAACATAGAAATAGATCCAGCCGAGGCTATAAGCGTGAAAGCTACCGTGGAAATTACCAAAATAATGGTAGATATTTAATAATAGTATCAGCAATGGATAGAGAGGCCAATTTTCGGGAAACGATAGAAATCGTGGTATCTGAAACAGAACAACAATTGTCCTTAGATACACAGCAATAAACGGAAAAGGCTTCATTTGATTCATCTTAGTGTAAATATGATTCGAAATGTTCATAAACGTAGCTTCTGTAGTTAAAGTCAAGCTAATACGTTAATCTATAAATATTTAAAATAAAACTCTTTTCTTAAGTGTATCTGATTGAAAGTAAATTGTTTGATTGGCACATAATTTGTCCACTTTGTACAGGAATATGACGTTGCAAAGCAAGTTGCTTATTATGATGAAAAACTGATATAAGTAGAGTCAATTGATAAATCATAAATTAAATTTATATAATCCTATTTTATTTTGAATGCTGCGTAATTTATTATATTGTTAATTTTCGGTTGATTTGTTTATATTTCCTTTCTTCTTTCTGCCTGACTTTGTTTGCGTGTGAATCCCTGAACAGCTATTCGAATTTTATAAACTTTAGTTTAAACACTTGCATCATTGAAAGTCTTCATTGAAGCCGATGCACTTAGACTAAATAGGGTATAAGACACATGAGCGACGCTCTAACAAATAAAACGATCTGGCAACGTTGCTCCGCATTGAACCTGCTATTATCTACCGTTAATCGATTACAATAACGATCGAAAGGCAACTCAATTGAAGGTCTAGAGACGTTACAAAATATATATTAGAACGAAGTTGTGAAAAGACACTTCTAAAATAAATATATTTATGTATATGTCAATGTATATGTCAACTACTTATTCTAATTACGAAACACTTTCCTTTTGCTGTTCTATAAAACGAATACTAGAGTACGAATATGACTATGTATAGACTTATAAACCACCCATCAATAGTATACGCACATTAATGAAGCCTAACCGTCGTGCCCTCATCTCTGCTACCTTTTTCCCCTTTCTCCTCTTTTCCCCATTGTACGAGGCCATTAAGCTCGCTTGCAGCTCATGTCAGACGGCAGACGGCTTTTTGCGTTGACAATTTTCCTGCGTGATGTGCTCAAGATTGATGGGCCGCAATTATCGCCAGATGAGTAATTTATATGAATACCAAAATGGGCGTGTCGCACATGTGACAATGCGCAAACACATTTGCGACTCTCTGTGTGTGTGTGTGTGTGTGTGAGAGTGTATGTGTATTAATTCAATTAAAATGAAGTGCAATGCAATATTTGATGCAGTAATTCACAGTACAATTTTAAACTAATATCGATTTCAGGCGCATATACGCGACAAATGTCTAGAAAGGAAATGAACATACGTATATGTGCATATGTCTGTATATACCGTATAATGTGTACGTATGACTTCATATACCAATAACACAAATTACACAGCATATGGTGCCAATGATGTCGACGTTGCCCTTTTCTGGTGCCAACAACAATAACTGAGCCCAACCCGATGCCACAGATGAATTTCAGGCGCTTGTACCATATGAACCAGTAACGACTGTGTGTTTGTGTGTGTGTGGGGGTGTTCTGGGTGTGTGGCACAATCCTTTTGGCTGTCAGTGATTTTAATGCCTTTATTTCACTCGGCTGCTGCAAGTAACTTTCCTTTCCTTTGACTTCGACTGAATTTCCTTTCCTTTCTTTTTTTTACAGTTACTTTCGGCAAGCATTTTACTTTTTTAATCTCAGGTGACGCCGCCTGAGTGTCGTAAATCACGCCACCCTCGCCCCACTCTGCAACCCTCTTGATCCACGATCCCGTCGAGAAGGGGTTGCCATACCATGAGTGTGTCTGAGTGTGTGCGATAATTGAGTTGTGAATGCGCTTTATACTATATACATGTACATATATATATACATACCATATTGGGTATATATAATGGGTATATCTGTTAAGGGAGTAGCGTCTATTCAAGGTTTTTTATGATGTTACGAATTATTACGATAAACGAAATATTGCCATTGTGAAAAGCAGTTAAATGGCAAAATAGTATCATGCTAATTTCTAAATAAAAATATGAATACTTCTATATTTGTGGACGATTGCTGTGATGTTGTCCATGGTCTACCACCCATAGAGATCTAAGGTTTCCATTAGTTAAATTTCACTTTGTCCGTGGCCCATAAAGAATTATAAAATGTCTTAATGGCCGCATAACAATTTCAACAATGGCGAGCCGCCCTGAGAAGCGACACTAATCGCCAAACAAAATGAAATTTACACAAAGTTTTACCCCCTTATTGTCTTTGAGATGCCTGACAAAGGCCAGATAGCTCCAGTGGCTTTTCCTGGTGCTTTGTGGTGCTTTGCCAGCGGAAAGTGTTAAACATGTCAAGGAATTTGTTTATTGGGCTCTTTTTGGGCCAACCTTTGAGGGGCGGGGGCAGAGTGGGATCATGGGCATCTGTTTGGATTGCGAAGACTCTGTCTCGAAAGCAAATTTTAATTACCAATGTTGCAAGTTTAATTAAAATTTAGCAGAACCCGCGCCACGGTACAAGAACAAAGTCGAAGTAGTTGCCTAAGTTTGCCGCCAGGTGGCGGCATATTTCTTGGGCAATTTTGTAGCCGCTACGCTAATTTTTAATTAGCTAAAATTGCATAAATTGCTGTCAGTCCCCTCCATAGTCCACAGCAGTTCGCAGTCTCCATTCCCCCACCACCAATCAGCATTTCATTCCTCCGTTCCACACTAAAAATACATTTCAAAATGGCTTCCGAGAAGCGTAATTACAATTAGTATTGCATAGTTTTGTGCGCTCCGTATATAACCTCAAAAGTGCCGCTGGCAAATGTCATTAAATAAAACTTAATTGACAATTTGAAAAGCCTAGCACGGGGAAAGTAGGTTCTGGTTGGCTGGGGTAGGCACTGCAACAGTCAATTGAGTTTTGGCGTAATACACAAAAAATAAATGGAAAAAAAGGAAAGCGACAACCGCATTTGACTTTTGCATTTATTTGCAAAAACTGCAACAAGAGGGAACAAATGAAAAATGAATCGGCCACTGTTTAGCACTTCTCTCCATTTATCGTATATTCTCTCGCATTTTCATTTCACGTATTTGCATGGAGCGAGGACTGCAGCCGTATCAAAAGGCTCAGTTTCTACAGGCCGTGGTCCGGGGTCCGGGGATCGGAGTCTGCTCGTTCGTACAATTGGCATGCAAACAAAATGGCGTTTTAACGCTAACTGACAGCTCAAGTTGAAAACTGTCTGCTTATCAAATTGGGAATTATTTAAATATGCGTTGCTAATTAGGCAGCAAACAAATTCGTATATTGAACAAAATGTGTAAAGTTTCAAAGATAAAAGTTGCGTTTCTCTCTAATAAATAGAGAGAATGCAGAACGAGTCGCAACATATGCCATTTAACCTGAAAATAAGAGACTTTTATTAAATAAATACTTGAGTATTTTATTATCGCTGCCGTGAATCTTGAGCACTAAAGTTTTTACTTGGAAAATGCAATTTAAATGCACTTTATATATATTTTGTGTGAGACTGTTTGAGAATGTTTTCAATCGAGTAAAAGTATGAAATGTGACTGGTTCTCAAGTGTGTGTTATTTATGAGTACACAATTGTTGGATAGTGTATTCAATATACGAGGCAAAGCTAATGGGTTTATGCATATGGATTTTAGCCTTTTTGTCGCCCACTACCCACTACTCTGCACTTGGCCCAATGCATATTCGACTGCTCCGAATGTCAATTTAGATACAGGCTAGATTTACGCCAGTGCTTAATTATGCAAACAGTCAGCCGAGCAAAAAAGAATTGGGCATGACCAGCCGAAAAATGATATACAACTAATTTATTTTCAATTTTCGGAAATCATGAGCGCTATTAAAACTTAGTTGTATGCTTCACTCACTCACACTGTGCAACCAATGGGTTTTTGATATAATCAGGCGGTTCGTCGCATTTGAGAGACCAGTAAATGTGGCATGAAATTTACACAGACACAGACACAGGACAGCGGTGCAACGTTGTGGCCAGTTGCAGGACACGACTCCCGTGCTGCTGCAGTATTCACATGTGGTTGTTGTTGTTCCATTGGGGGGAGGGGGGAGGACAATGCCAATGCTCGTGGCTGGAGGCTGTGGTGGCTTTTTATTTTTGCATTAACAGCAACAAACACGACAATGAAATGACAACTGAAATGTCCGATTATATACCACACAACCCACACATACTCGTATATAATACGCAAATAATAATGCAATATTATTTTATTTTCAAGAGGAGGTTGCTGCTCATCG
This sequence comes from Drosophila albomicans, assembly GCF_009650485.2. Taxonomy (NCBI): domain Eukaryota; kingdom Metazoa; phylum Arthropoda; class Insecta; order Diptera; family Drosophilidae; genus Drosophila; species Drosophila albomicans. The sequence continues at coordinate 2,634,685 of NC_047631.2, read as the reverse complement.
GAGGAGTCCGCGAGGGAGAAGGAGGAGGATGAGGAGACATCCGTGTTTGCTATTCATTGCGCTGACCGACGGCCATTGTCGGACGGATGTTAACTTCCACTTAAATGGCTTCGTTTCCGCTTGTCGTTTATTTTGCTTTTTAATATAATGCACATAATTTTTCAATTTTTATTTATATGTACTTATTTTGTGTGTATGCATTTCATTTGCAGCCGCACCGCAGTCAGTTGTGCCAGTTGTTGCATTATCGGCCAGGCCAAATAATAATAATGCACAATAAAATTGCGTTTTTCTGAAAACTGAAAACACACACACACACACAGACACAACTGAAGCTCCATTTTCGACACAAATCAGACGTCAGCATTTTTCACAATTCGCCTTTTTCTGCTTAATTTTGCAATTTTTGCCACACAGCCCAAGCCACGCCCCCTTTTTATAACGTCCAACTCCCTTTTCAGGCCCCCGCCCAAGCTCTCCATTGGCAGAGAGACAACGAGAGGCCGAGTGTGAAAGAGAGAGAGAGAGAGAGAGAGAGAGAGTAAGAGTTTGTCCATCTGTCTGTCCTTTTGTCTCGTCTGTCATTTCATCTGCAGCTGTGTGCGTGAATATATGACTTTCATATGGTCACTCACACACACATACACACACATATCGAGTGAAGGCATTCTGCATTGTTTATGAATTTCATCCATGGCAGCCCCTCGTGACAGCAACCATTGCCACAGCTGTGCGCTCTTCAATTAAATATGAAAATTTGTCAATTAGTTTGTGCAACATGCGACAATTGTTAAATTTTTAATTATATCTGTAGGTATTTTCGCCGAATTAAGTTTTACATATCAATGTATCAACGCAAAAAATTGCATACATGTTGAAGAATGCTGTGTGCAAATATTTAAAAGCATTTCATTTGCTTCATCTGCAATTGTTATGCAATCATTTTCGACCTACTTCAAATTATTCATCACAAAATAGTCAAATTTTAGTAAGATACATATTTATTTATATTTTATGATTTTCTTAGTAAAGGAACATCTAATTATTATCATTATTATAATTATACATCAATCTTATATAATCATTATATTATTATAAGCAATTGTTATTTTTGTAAGCAAATAGAATTAGTTTCAAATTTTTGCCTCACCCAGTTCCGACCCCGAATCTCTTGAAAAATGGAATAACAATAATTTTGAAGCTACATACAATAATAACTATAATAACTACAATATTTATGATTAATTAAAATTTGATTGCGATAACATAAAAATTGTAGAAATTACTTAAGATGCAGACATTTCTTAGCTGCCTTAGTTGACAATCTGGTATTTATTGTACTGTATGGTATATTTTGAATATATATACCCAAAATCCCCTGTAATATATTTAGTAATATTTTTGAGGTATATAAAATTAATTTAATTTATAAATAATATCGCATTTCTTTGCTTTTATGCAAAATGGATAGCGGGTTTCTCACAGTCGAGCACACTCGACTGTAGCTTTCTTACTTGTTTTATAAATACTATGTACTATATTGTAAAATCTTTTTGTATCATCTTTACTGCATTGAGGGTGGCTCGGTGACTGCAAAGGTGGCGCCATCTGCCGTTAGCCAAAGGCAAGTCAGTGTTATCAGTGCGACCGTCAAAGCTGGACACAAGTTTGTACGAGTATGCATTCAGTCAATGTATATACACAATTGCAACTTCCCTTTCCATGGCGATGTCATACACAGCACGCACACATGCACACAGTCATATTTGTGGCGGCTGTGTTGGTGTTGGTGTTGATGTTGGTGTGCGTGTAACGGTGTTGCGACTTGTAGCCTAATACTCGTAATTCTGCAGTCATATCTGCATGTGGCGATAGTCGGAGACCGCGACAAGCCTAAAAAGAAATTGCTGTTGCATTGCCACAGTCGCTTGACAGGCGCTGCATTGTCGTTGTGTGAGAGTGTGTGGCATTTAACACTATCAAAAGTCAAAAGTGCGTAGTGTATGCCATATGCACTTAGGATAGACCTCGTTCGCAATAGTGAACTTAACTCAAAAATGTTTGCATGTTGCGTGCCAAGCAAACATTTTATGCCACCTCGAGGGGCCACTGGAGGAGAGTCTGGGCTACGGGCTGCGAAATGCCGAATGCCGAATGCAGACGGCAAACTCCAAACTACAAACTACAAACTGCCGCAGGACGGCAGGCAGCAGGCTGCATGGCGTCCCATTTGCATGCCAGATTGGGCGCGCGCATGTCCGACTTGGCATTGGCGATGGCGATGGCAACGGCGATGACGATGGCGTTGGCATCGTTGTTGGCCACTTGCCCTCTTGTTGCGAAGCAGCTGCCTTCTGCGATTGGCTGCTTGAGCTGCCCTTTTAGCCATTTCTCGTGTGCATGCTGATAAGCCAAAATGCATGCAAACTTCTCCCAACAGGGCAACCCCTAGAAAAGACGATGACGACGACGATGCTCATTCTTCTCTTCCCCCCGTAATCCTAGCCACATTCCAAATGCCTCCGATCCCCTCACCCACTGCTTCTTGTTGACATTTCTGTGACATTCAATCACAAAATGGCGTTTTCTTGTCAACGTCTGCCACAACAGCTACCCGAAGCATGTGACGCCCACAAGCACTCGCGTCCACGTCCACGTCCAAGTCCACGTCGCCGACGTCGGCGTCACATGCAACAAAGCGTACAAACAATAAGTCAAATGCGCAAACATGAAAATTAGAAGGAAGAAAAGATGTGGCATGCCGATTTATTAATACACTTGCCAGCACTATATTTTATATGAAAGTACTAATATTAATATTATATTTAATTGTTTTTCCACCCTGTCTACTTGTCTTCTACTCAAACGATGTTCCAAAATATAATTCAGATTAATTTAAATATCTTTTTTTAAATTTTTTTTGTTTGTAGTTTAAAAGGTTTATATTCATTTGTTAATTTATTAATAATGTTGAACTGTTTATAATTCCATATGTATTTGAATAGAACAATCTTTAAATTGTGTTATTGATATTTCCTTGTGAAGCAGTTTGGATTGGATCAACCAAACTATACTTGTAAGGGTATCCGCTAGCAGCGCTCTTGAATCAGGTCCAACTTCTAACATTCAACACATTAATGTGGAAAGAGGGGTAGTAGGGATAGAGATGCAGTTGGGAAAAGCGCAAGTTGCGGACCTAAAGAGGCGTTACGGGTCTTCAAGTCAACAGTCAAATGTACGCGAGGCGACGCGAGCTGATGTTCAGCTGTAGCTCTCGAGTTGCAGCTCGTAAAAATGCGCAAAGTCCAAGAAATGTCAAATAATTTTAGCAACGAAATAAACCCATTTCATGTTTACGACAAGCGTTGGGTCCAAAGACGATGGCAACACTGGAAAATTTGCATGAGCCGCACACAACACAGTCCCCTTGCCATACAGTTAGTCAGTGTCCCCTTGCCACACCCGCACTTCGTCTGCAACAGCCACAACCTCAGCTCAGCTCCATATACCAATGCCTTTTGCATGTGCACATATGGAGGCGTTGCTGGTTTCACTTAGCTTCGCTTTTGCCATTGCTCTACCACTGCCTATGTCACTGCCTCCTCTAGCACCTCCTCCAACTCCACCTTCAGCTTCGCCTTCGCCTCCGCCCCCAGCTCTAGATTTGACTCTGCTTTGGTGTTTTCTAATGTCCTGTCATGTACTTTATGAGATGTCGAGCGCCAGCGCATTGCCAAAGATGGTTGGCTCTGTTCCGGCCAGCAGCGTTGGTGGCTACAGCGGCAACAGCCGTGCGCGTTATCGTGTCAAAATGAAGGGACAAACGACAACGACAACGAGAACGACAAGAACGAAACGAAACGAAATGAATGGGACTTTGACTGGAAATGCGACTGCGACTGCGACTGCAACTGGATCGAGGAGGTGGAGGAGAGTGCTACAATTCGAGGATAGAGACTCTTTTGACTTGGCCAACTGTCGCTGCTTGGCCAACTGCCCCTGCCCTCTATCCCCTCTTCACTGGCATTGTTTGCTTTCGTAGGCTCTATGGCACTTACACTTGCGTGACACGGGCACAAGTGCAGCTTTTTGGCTGTTTCTGACTTAGGGTTGGTTAGGGTTGCAGTTGCAGTTGCCGTTGCAGTTTCAGTTGACCAGACCCCGATCGCATTAGCTTAATTTGTGTGGGAGGCGTCGTCATTAGAGGCGGCCTATGTCTGCCGTACTTTGTAATCAAAAGCGTTGCAAACAAAAAGAGAATGCAGCTCTCAGCAATCGTGAAAGATGAGGCAAACACACTCTGGACGAGCCCATCTGCCACTCAATGTCGCTCTGAGGAGGCAGCAATAAGCCGAAACTAGAAACAGAATAAAGGATACAAGAATTTTCTGCTGATGGCTGTGCATGACTCTTGCCGGCTTTTGATACTAACCAAAACTCATACGCTTAGCCTCAAAATTCTTTAAAAACCTTTCGAATCTAACTAGAAATTTAAACTTTTATAAAAAAGATCTTCCAAACATATCACGTAATAGTATTTATAGTTACGTATTAATAAAACAAAATTTAAAACAAGTAAGAGTGTGCTCGACTCGGTGATACCCGCTACCCATTGTGGCAAAATATGCCAAATAATATACTGTAAAAATACTACAAATATGCCAACCTGTATATTTTGTATATCGATATAGTACCTTTTTAATGTGGTACTATATCGATATACAAATATACCATAGACGGCACAATATACCAGATTGTTAGCCAAAGCAACTAAGACACCTAGTAAGTAGGCGTTTTTATTTCATTAATAACTTCCACAATTTTTAACTGATCGCAACCAAATTTTCAGTAATCAATACTGTTTTATTATTATTATTATTACAATTATTATTTTGTGCCTACAGGAAATTTATGTAGCATGTAGAAAAAGGCATCACCGACCTCATAAAGTATATATATTCTTGATCAGTATCAACTTCCAAGATGATATGTGTCAATCTATATTACAAATTATACTTTTCAGTGTCTATATTAACACCGATTTTAGTACTTACATAAAAATATGGTATATGAATAGTCCAGAATAATCCATTTTTACTGTCTTTTCTATTAAATTTATGTAAAGTGAAGAAAAATGCGTGGCTTCGTCGAAATTTCAATTTCTCTATCTTGACACAACCCGCACAATTTGATATTTATATACTTGCTATACTTACAATCTAAATCCCCACACTTACCATAAACTGGAATACAATTTTTGTATATTTTAAGAACTGATTTATGCATAAGATAAAACAAACTTTGTAGACATTGAAAGCCCAAGCCAAAAGCGAAAGGCAGAAACAACAATCTGCATGAGGATAGAAAAATTTATATTTGAGCTAACAAAATATGCATAATATTTGATAATGCTTTCAGCGACATATCCTTGTTGCTTGTTGTTGTTTCTGTTGTTATTGCTGGTGCCAGGACTTTCAGCACGTCTACGCACAAGAACGCAAGCAAATTTAACTCGCAGCCTTCGGCACGAGGCACTCCAAGAAGATCTTATCAATGACGCCATGTGAGCATAAATTTCACGTCGTCGCCACAGTCGCGACGCTTCGTCGTGTGGCAAGAACAAAAATGCAAAAGGTCACAAGTCCCTGTCAATGTATCCCTACCCGCAACCTGTGGCCCTTAAGTGGAAGTGCAAACGCCTAAATAATGCAGACCTCAAGTGGCATGTGGCATGTGGCAATTGGCAAGTGGTGAGCGGCAGACTGGAAGCAGTAGTAGACGGTAGACAGCAGGCTGGCAAGTAATCTTTAAGCTTTGAGAAATGCAAGTCGAATTCAAGTCCAGTTGCAAACATAATGATGCAGTCTGACATTCTCGCCAATTGGCTTGGCTCTGGGGGCGTGGCACGTGGCAGACGCTGCAAGCAATTACAAGACGATACTACAATTACTTCTAAGCCGACTCAAGCATCCCATAACCGAGATAACTGGAAGCTGCAAAGTTTTGTTCGCTAAAGCAATTAATAGCAAAAATTACACTCTTCCACTTGCGAGCAATGTGGTTGGGATAACAAAGGGGATGGGGATGGGGACAAAAAACGGACGCGAGCCGCAGGCGAGGATAGAAGTGCCTACTGGTTAGTTGTTCGTTTAATCGCTGATTTCCTGCCGGACCCGGCAAACAGCAATACCAATGGAATACTGAACGTCAGACACCAATGGTGTGTGAGTGAAGAAAGGAAGCTGAAGAGCCAGGAGTCGATAGAAGGACTAAGTTCTGGGTGCCCGCTTCCTTTTGCACTCGAGTGATTTTGTTTCGGCATTGGTTTTGGTCTTAGTCTTGGTTTCGACTTGGGCTTGGGCTGGGGCTTGGGTTTTGGTTTAGGGTTTTTAGGCCAGTGGGTTTTCTTTGTTTCTGCGCAGTCGAACAAGCTCATAAATAAATTTAGCAAACAAATAAATTCCATGGCCACGACTCGCTTCATAATCAAGCGAGTCTTGTCTTTATCGTCGCTAAGTATCAGCCAAATAGCCAAGAAACTTTCTGCGCCTTTCCCCCTCCACACACACACACACACACACACACACATACACACACACATATAATTGGATTGATGCTTTTTGTCCGCCCTTTGTCTTCTCCCCGAACCACTGAAGCGTCAAGGTGTACCAATTTGCAGAGCATGCTTCACTGCTCTTAATAAGTTCACCAACCACAATGCCAACGAGAACAAAACAAAAGCTGAAACCAGCAACAACTAATGTTAAAGTTTTTTTTTGTCTTTTTTTGGAGTGGGGAGACGCTTCTCAACAGTTATCAGACCAAATGAATAAATTTTAGTTGGGCGACGCTGCTCGAGGGCGATGCTTTTGATTTCCAACTTGTCGCCTGATTGTCACACGTAAACAAAGCCTCAAATTTGGTGATCCGACAACCCAGTCAAAAGCAAAGCCAGACCTAAAGAGTGAAGGGGCCAGCATGGAGAAGGGGGAGGAAAGGGGCAGCTGGTCAAGTCACCCCGAACCGGGGCATTGCCGTTGGCTCCTCGTGCGCAGCAGCGTGCGAATGATTAATGGACGGTTAGACAAATGGAAATTGTACGAATTACATTAATTCTTCTTTGTAATTATCAACAACTAAACATTTTTATTAAGTATGAACATAATATAATAATAATAATAATAATAATATATATACAATGTTTAGTTGTATTTGTAAGCCAATGGAGTTTGAAATTTATTCAAAAACTACTTTGAAAAGCAAAAACTTATCCAATAGATAAGTTAATTAATATTAATATTTTTAAGGTATTCAGGCTCAGGTTTACCAACTTTTACTATCGATGAATTAAAAATCTAAAATATTTGTACTTTGAATGATATTGGTAGAACAACTATTCAGATTACTAAGCTCATTTTTATTTAATAGAAGCCACTAACTAATGTATTTCCTAAACATCAAGAGGCAAACCAATACTTGAACTCGTCCTACTGTTCTTGAATAACAGAAAAACCTTAGGCAATTTGCCGTCTGTAATGGTGTAACATAATTTCTACTTTTCCCCCTTTTTTGATGTTTCCAAATTTAGACAAGTAAAATTGCAGTTAAATGCTAAGGAAAAGATGGGACCCGAGCGAAAATTTATGATTTATGAGCAAAACAATTACGCCGAGACCGCAAAGATGTTGCAGGCATTAGACAAAGGGTATGAGATGTGAAACCCAGTTGAGTTGCATCGAAAATTAAAGTCGTGGCTGGTAGCCCCCTTAGCTTTAATTTCCGATTAAACTGAGGGAAAAAACTTAGTGGGGGCAATAACAAAAACAAGAGCAACACACCAAAAAAAAAACTCATGAAAAAGAGAAAAGAAACCAGAACAAACTGTAACAACATAAGAAATTGGCAGCAAACAAGCCAAATGCAAGAGGACGAACGGACGCCGGTAGAAACGGCCATTGCAATGGTTGTATCATATAATAATAACAACAATAACAACAACAACAGCAACAATAACTGCAACAACAGAGCGAAACAAAATTATTACAAAAGCAAGCCAGGTAAACGGGCAACTGGCAACGGGCAACTGGCAAACTGGCTCCGTGTCCGGGCCTGGCCTGAACTCAACTGAACTGGCTAGCCAACAACAACTGGCCGCCACTCGCATTCGCATCATTTTGGAAAATCTACCTTGAAGGTAATTATAGTAATTACTTCACGAATCGCAAGTAGTGAACGCTGCTTCTGCTGTTGCTGTTGCCGTTGCTGTTGCTGCTGCTGTTACTGCTGCTGCTGCTGTCGCTGACGACGTGCGACCGCCTAAAAACATCAACAGTTTGCCAAGAGTGCAGACATCGCGAGGGTCCATCCAAGCAACTTCTTCAAACTGACCAATATGGCGCAGCAGAACATTTTGGGCTGGCAAACTCATTGATACCCATTGCTTCAGGCAGGCCTACGAATCTGCACAGAAAGTCATGGCTGCTGCTTTTGCAGATCTCTCTCTCTCTCTCTCTCGCTGTGTCTGTCTGTGCTTGCAACTCGCTTATCTGCGGGCATTATAGTCTGAGTCTGAAGCACACCGATCTCAAGGGGGCAAAGTCGAAGCCAATTTTTGCTGCAGCTTTAGCAGAGAGCGCCCGCTGTTTGGCTCGCAATCGTATTGGATTTAGTTTAGCCCTTGATTAGTTTTCGCTGTGTGCTGAGGATACCGCCGAGTTGCTCTTATTATTATATAAAAGTTGTTTTATTTTTACCTCGATTCTTTCTTATTGGCTGACTCGTTGTTGCAGCTTGCCTCTTGGCGAGGGACTTGCAGCCAGCAAGACTAATTTTCTTGCACACGAAGCAATTTGAATTTGCAACGCAGGCGCAGAGATCTCTCAAGGAATGTGCTGTTGTTGTAGTTGCTGTTGCTGTGAAATTGCTCTGAACTTTGTTGCACTTTGGAAATTTGCAGTTTCAGATCACGATGTAATTTCCGAAATTGCCATGTTGGATATTCGCAGTTGGAATTGTGCGCGGACTGCCGACTTTGCAGTTGCAGTTGCTGCTCTTGTGGCTCTTGTGGTTGTTGTTACTACAATGCACCTAATTTGTCGCCGACTGCAACATGAAACAAAATTTTTCTTTTGTTCCTTTCGGTCAAGTTCTTAAGGAGTTATGACTTCCCGTAGACTCTCCAACAGCTATAATCAAATCGTTTGCTTCTAGTATGCTTGCATTGCCTATTTTCATTGATAAATTCTAATTGTTAAATTTAATAGCCGTATCGATTGCTCGTTCGGCATCAGCACCAACTTCGTTCCTCAAACAGCAGCAGTTTAAACGCGTTCCCATTTAAGTTTATTGTTACAAATGGCATTCTTAATGACGCTCGGGTTACCAAGCAAGTGTTCCAAATGAACCAAGTGAACGCATTTCGTCCAGCTCAGACCGAGACACGGCTCCCGATTTCTGTTCCTTTGTCGGCATCCACGTTGTTCACTTAAAAGTTGTCGCTGCAACCAATGCATTGGTAGCAGCCGACTTTATTTTTTTGTTAAGCAAAAGCATTGCACCCGATTTTTATTACTAATCATATATTTCATCTTATTGAGTCGTTCGCTTGCCTTCCTTCTGGGGCAGTCTCTTGTTGAAGATAGATGACCGCAACTTATGAGAACTCTTGAGAAAATGATCAAGAAATTCGTATAATTTCAGTCAAACAAATATACCATAATTGAAAAAGAAAATGCCATATCTCCCAAAAACGTTAATCTTTATTTTTCATCCATTTCATTTATTGTCAAATCAACTAAACCATTTGGATTGGTTCATATTTTAATTAAAATTTTTTTTAATTATTATTTTAATTTCTTTCTTATTATTCCCGCAATTCATAGGGTAGACAAAAAGAGGCATCTCCAATAAAGTATATATGTATATTCTGGTTCAGCGTTAACAGCCGAGCCGATATAGCCAATAATTTTCAACAGCATTTTAAATGTTTGCACTTCCACTCCCACAAATCGACAAAAATTGAACAACAATAATAACTATAATATTTATGATTCCAAAGAATTGAAGAAATTATTATTATATTATATTATGTAGGTCTTTTCCGATTGTAGTACTAGTACTAAATACGACCTTCGCTATATTTAAGTATTTTTGCAGTTTATTATTTGGTATATTTTAAGAATAATACCGCTCTGTTTTGATTTTATTCAAAATAAGTGCGGAGATCTCACAGTCGAGCACACTCGACAACAGTTTTCTTACTTTTTTATTTTATTTTAATTCTTATTATTAGAATTAAGAAAATTGTTTTTTGAATATAAAGTTTTACCATTACGTTCAAATATTTGTTTTTAATATTCTTTGATATAGCAAGGATTTAGAAGTGTTAACAAGTGTGACTTTGTTCTAAAACCATAGGTAAATGACGCTAAATATAAAGCGAACATTAATGTCAAGCCAATTGTCATAAAATTCCAATGTCATGAGATCAGGCAGTCAAAGGAACCTGATGCATCATCAGTTTATGTTACAATAAGATTTAACCACACCCAGACTGGCAAATAATAATGCAAGCTTGCGACTCGCAGAATTATATGGCTAATCAACGCAAAGCATTTGTGCAACATCACATGTGGAATCTGGGCATAGGGTATGGGTCTAAATGAGTGAGCTGCCCTGCCCAGCACCATCTGATAGCTATCAACGGCGTTGGCGCATTGGTGTAACAAATATGAAGAAGTGCGTAGGCTGACGCTGTAGATGATTCGAGTCGATCTGTGACTGAGGATCAAGCGCGACGAACATGAAGTCAGAGTCGGAATCGGAGACATTGGCAGACTGAAGACATTGGCTGCTACTCTTGGCTGTTGTTGCAGTTGTCTCTAATTTCGCTGGACCAAATAAATGTCGTTACAAATCACGATGGAATTCAAACCGAGCCGTGTCGAAGAAATAGACGTCGCCAGGAAAGCATAGCCCTGGGAGCGATAAATGGCAGACAGCCGCAGACTAGCAACCAGTTGCCTGTCTAGTTGGCTAGCTAGCTGGATTTCTGGATTGCTGTTTATCAAGCTCGTTGGTTGGTTGTGTGCCCGGTTGCTTGGCTGTTTGGCTGTTTGGCTGCTTGACTGCTTGGCTCATTATTTAATGGACTGATCGATCATAAAAAATGAGGTACACGTGAGTGCAGTATGTAAGTACAAGTTGTAGTTGTACCTGGACACAGATTCAGCTCCAGATGCAGCTCCAGGTCCGTCGTTGTCGCAAAGACCAAGTCTTCGTAGGAGCGGCCACGTTTGAAACTCAAATAAAGCTTGTCACGTCTGGGGGCCTCATGAGTTGTACAAATGTTTTGGGCCACAATTGGAGCACTTCTGTTTGACAGTGCGTATGATTTATGTGCCTCAGCCCGTTGTTGCCTGTTCTTGCTTCTGGCTGCTGGATTTGGTAGGATGCTAGAAGGAGAAAGAAACAGAGACAGAGAGAGAGAGAGAGAGAGAGGCTTCCCATGCGCACTTCCGGCGGAATTTCAGACTTGACTTTTTGCTGATTTTAAATGCAACAGCTTGTGCACTGTGTGAAATTATACTACAATATAAAGAGGAGCGATGTTTAACCAGCTAAAAAGGGAATTCATTGGGAGGAAAGAGCTTCCTTATTTTCACGCTGGCAAGTTTATTAGAGTGTCCCGCAGGACTTGCCTGCCACTTGCCCACTTTACATCCGCTGTCAACAACAACAGCAACAACTGCAACAACAACAACAACAACAACAGAAACATTGAGACCAACAATACGAAGTCAAGCAAAAGGCAAACAAAATTCAGTGAAGCAATTTCTATGAAATTTATTTCACATGAAGATTTATCGCGATTTCAGACAGCACTGGCGACACCTGCCAACGCCTACAAACGTAATTTATGGCTCTCCCGCATTATGCACACCACACACATACACTTATACATCCACTGAGAGATAGAGAGTGAGAGAGACGCACACTGACACACAGCGTGTGGTTGTTTCCTTTCCCACTCCATTCGTTCAACACCGAAATGCTCATAAGCGCGCGCCTGGACCCAGGCCCCTAACTCAATTCTCGATGCGATCCCCAATCTCACCTCCCCTCATACTTCCCCCATACGTCGCACGACACCCAACCGACCGCCCACGGGCCACTGTTTAAAATATATAGTCGTATATGTCGCAATTTTTGACTTTCAGTCATTCAAACTGCATGAGACGAGTGCATTTACTGCAATTTTATTCTTTTCATTTACTTGGCTTTGCTTTTGTTGTTATACTTGGAAGCACATTTATGTGGTAGAACTTTTATATATAGTAATTGAGATGATAGAGTGAATAACTTAAAGAACAAGGAATCTCCCAGTAATCAGTAATCCCTCCAAAATTTGAATTCACTCACATTCCAATCTTCCATCATTCAATTTAAGATTTTAAAATTGAATTTTTTATTATTCTATTGTACTTTTTAAAGTAAGTTTTCTTTTTTTTACACAAGTCGTACCCATTTTTTGATGCTCTAAAGAACAAATTTTCTAAAAATTTTAGTATTTTTGAAAAATGACTTTAATATTTAGCTTGACAACTTTATTAACATAAATACCAGACGGATTTCCTTTCTTCCCGGATTTTTTTCTGTGTTTTTAAAATCAAAATGGTTCTATTATCCAAGTAAACATTAATAAAGCAGATAAGTAATATTCCATTATTAAAATAAGCAAGAAAGCTGCAGTCAAGTGTGCTCGACTGTGAAATACCCGCTACCCATTTTGAATAAAAGCAAAAATTTTAATATTATTATCAAAATATACTAATATAATATACTGTAAAAATACTAAACAAGTAAGAAACCTTCAGTCAAGTGTGCGCGACTGTGAGATACCCGCTTGAATAAAAGCAAAATATCGCGGTATTATTTGCAAAATATACCGAAAATACTACAAAATATTTAAAAAATACCAAATGGTATATTTGGTATATCGTTATAGTACCACATTCAAAATATACCATAGGCGGCACAATAAACCAGATTGTCAGCCAAAGCTACTAAGACCCCTAGTAAGTAGGCGTTTTGGCCCATACAAAAGTATTTCTTTAATAACTTAAACAATTTTTATCTGATCGCAACCAGATTTCAGGAATTACAATTATTAGTTTTTATTGTATGTACCGAAATTCGCGACTTTAAAATTACGTTTGTTATTCGATTTTCAATGATTTGCGGGGCGGAAGTGAGCGTGGCAAAAATTATAGCTCTATCTCTTATAGTCTCTCATACGGAAGGACAGACAGATATGGTTATATCGTCTCGGCTGTTGACTCTGATCAAGAATATATATACTTTATAGAGTCTGAGATGCCTCCTTCTACCTGTTACATACATTTCCTGCCGGTATAAAGTTATAATACTCTTCTAACATATGGGTAGCGGGTATAAACAATTGATATTGCGATTCATTTTATAATATAAATTGGATGACAGGTTTTGACGTGTGTGCCTCATTATAATAGCTGAAATTCCTCTACTCGTTATAAGTACGAAATTTACTTTAAATTATTAAATACAATATTACATTTTTTATTCATTCGAGCCACGTAAAAATACTTATTGTATTTGTAAATTTATTTTTAAAACTTAGGATGACCTATCCAAATTGATAGCAAATTCCGATAACGAAAAGTGACTAAATTATGATTATTGCATACCTTTTTCTGTATTTTGTAAGGCATCAAGTAAGTCGCTTTATCTTGAAAACCCCCTTTAGTCAGCCCTAAAATGAAATGATGCGACGGATGGGTAAAAGGGCAATCCTTTGATATGTTGAATATCATGCCAGTTGGCGCAGTTCTGGCTAAAAATTGTGGACTCCTCGTCCATTTGCATATAGCACAGAGCTTTGGATGGTTTTCGGAGGCACTAACAACAACAACATCAAGAACAATATCAAATGCGACTACAACAAGAGCAACTGTCATTGTGAGCTTTTAGAGAAATTCATAAACTGAAAAAGTGGATTTTCGTATGAAATTTTGTGTATGCAATTCAGAAATTCAAATGCGGCAATGACAGCCACCAGCCCTCCATCTCCTACCTCCAAAATGACTTCTCCTTGCAAAAGAGTGAAGCAAGAGCAGAGCAGAATACAGCACAGCGTGTCGCACGCATGAACACCTCGTCTGGGCGTCGAGTTAAAGAGAAATGTTCCTGGACGCAGCAAACAACATAAGTCGCACTAATGCCCATAAAAGTCGCACTTGGCCCAGGCACTGGAACTGATGTTGTTGCTGCTGCTGCTGGTGCTGGTGCTGATGCTGCCAGTGCTTAGTGTTCGTGGTCTGGTGGCAGTGAGTGTCGTCCCGGACTCCTTCAGGCAGAGTCGTCAGACTCGAAGCCAAGTCATGAGCTCGTTTTGGCCAAGTACTTTAGATAAACTTGAGCACATGGAATAGAGTGACAAGTGGGCTGCATTTTATACAAGTTACTGTGAACGAACGACAATTTAATGATAAATATTCTAGGTCGCAGTCCAAGTTCTTTTTCCGGTTCCAGTGGTAGAAGTACTAGTTCTCCACTACGAATTGAACTCGTCGTCTGTCTCAGTGTCAGACTCTGTGTAAGACTGTTGCCACAACTCAATAAACTTTACGGCTATGAAAATGTTGTTTGCAACAAAAAACGCAATTTAACAATTAACAGCACGAACATTGAGAGCTGCTCAACGTTCACATCAGCAGCAACAGCCACAACTACGCCAATACTAACAGCTACAACGAGAATGAGAACGTTTATTATTGTTATTAACATTTTTTGCAGTGCCGTGAGGTGAGTTTTAATTGATGGTCCCCGTGTCGCGCCACACTGCATCAAGGTGAGCCAAGCTGAGTTGAGCTGAGCTGAACTAAGCTGAGCTCGGCCTCTAATGCAGTTGTATAAAAGCTGATGGGGCCGGCGTAAAAGACGATTCGCCGGCTGACCGATGCTGAGTTGCTGAGTTGCCTTCTCTCTCTTTTGCATGCGCCACGCCCACAACGCTGCCACAGAGCAGTCATTGCGCCATCTCGTTCGCACCAAAACAAAGTCGTCGACTATTACGAAATTATCGTTTACTGCTGCCAAGCCGAAGACATTGCCCAGCCCTAGCCCTGGGGCCATAAATACATGTACCGAATGGGCATTCGTCGTCGTCGTCGTCGTCGTCGTCGTGGTCGTTGTTGCATTTGCAACCAGAAGCCGATGCCTAATTGCAATTTACCTTTGGCTTTGGCTTTCGCTTTGGCTGTGCCTTGTGCCTATCTCCTCTCTCTTTCCGCGTCTCCCTCCCTCTCCCCGTCTACGTCCCTGTCGCTATCTGGCAACTCCATCCCCGCAAGCAGTTAAGAATTTTAAATTGTTTAATGGTGACTAACTTACGATTCCGAGCCGAGTTAATTACGTCGGGGTGCATATTTGCCGATATGGCTGGTCAGACGGCCCCAGGCCCCAGGCCCCTCATAGAAGTGCTGGCCAACTGCTGGACGAGACACTCTCACTGGCAATCGCTAGGGCAACGGCAACAGGTGCCCTGCGCTCAAGCACACCAGTTGCCAGTGGCTGCTGAAGACGAGGTCTCACATTTGTGAAAAATTAAACAAAATGAATTTGTAATTTCGTGTCATAAATAATTGGCCGCTAACTCGGCCCCGTTTGAGCCGAACTCGCTGTTGGGGACACACTGTTTGCCAGTTGCGTCGATCTGAAAGTCCAAATTGAACTCGTAGGAGCTTAGGAACCTAGTCAGGACAGATCGGACTAACTTAGCCAAGCCCAGCCCAGTTCAACAATCGAGTCGAGTCGAGTCGAAGTCGAATCGCGAACAGAAATTGTAAAAGCTGAAATTACGCTAAATGCTGATTAAGTGAACATTTATCATCGCTCGTTGGGAGCGCGCCGAGCTTGAACGTTTCATTGCAGCAGTATTAAGGAAATGGAAGTGAAAGGGAATGAGGAATGTGATGGGAATGGGAATGCGAAGGGGACGGACGAGGAGAACAGTAACGAAGTTGGGAGACGCCTGTTTGGTCAGTTAATTTTCTTGGAAAAACGAGACAGGCAACAGAAGCTGCTGCTGTCAAGTCGTTGTAGTATTTCAGCATTAAAACAGCTGTTATAATCGTCTCGCATAGTAGATGAATAAAGTGGCTGAGATAATTTTCCGATAGTAATGGTACTGAGTAATGAGGCTTTAAAAATAGTTAATCAGCTGATTAAATGTCAAAGAACATTTTTCATTAACAGATATGCATAACAATGGATTCAAATACTTTAATTCAATCATGATAATGTCTGTTACACATTTTTTTAACCTGCTACCCCTAACTTAACTTACCCCCCACCATAGGCATGTCTGTCTGATCGTCTGTCCGTATGAACTAAAATTTTTGGCACCACCTTTTATTGTTTTACGTAGATCAAGTTAGATTTAGATTTTTATACCCGCTACCCATAGGGTAGAAGGGTATTATAACTTTGTGCCGACAGGAAATGTATGTAACAGGTAAAAGGAGGCATCTCCGACCCTATAAAGTATATATATTCTTGATCAGCGTCAACAGCCGAGACGATCTAGCCATGTCCGTCTGTCCGTCTGTGTGTCTGTGTGTCTGTGTGTCCGTCCGTCTGTCCGTATGAACACCTAGATCTCAGAGACTACGAGAGATAGAGCTATAATTTTTTTTCGACAGCATTTGTTATGTTTGCACGCAGATCAAGTTTGTTTCAAATTTTTGCCACGCCCACTTCCGCCCCCGCAAATCAAAAAAATCGAATAACAAGCGTAATTTTAAAGCTAGAGTTGCAAATTTTGGTACATATAATAACAACTATAGTAGTTATGATTCCTGAAAATTTGATTGCGATCAGATAAAAATTGTCGAAGTTATTAAAGAAATACTTTTGTATGGGCAAAAACGCCTACTTATAAGGGTCTTAGTTACTTTGGCTGACAATCTGGTATATTGAGCCGTCTATGGTATATTTTGAATGCGGTACTATATTGATATACCAAACATACCATTTGGTATATTTTTTTAGTATTTTTTAAGTATTTTCGGTATATTTTCAAAATGATACCGCAATATTTTGCCTTTATTAAAAATGGGTAGCGGGTATCTCACAGTCGAGCACACTCGACTGTAACTTTCTTACTTGTTTACACTTGTGTCACCGCAAGTCCATATAACATAGAATCAAGCCTTCATATTTTTAAGGATAGAATCATGCATACAATCATAGGAACAGTATTTAATTCTTACTTGTTTTAGTTGACATGTTGGTATATTTTTCAGTATATAGTATATTTTGAATGTAGTACTATATCGCTACAAGTAACGAATATAGGCTTCCGTATATTTTTGTATTTTTTCAGTAATTAATTTTATATTTTCCAAGAAAAATGCTGCATTGTTTTTATTTTATTACTATCATTGTGTAGCGAGTATCTCACAATTGAGCACACTGGGCTGTAGTTTTCTTACTTTTTCCCGCTTCGAAAAGATGTAATTTATATTAGATTTTATATAATATAATAATTTTTAAAGAAATTAACATAATCTAAGAACTTCTACAGCAAAATGATCTTATGTTATTTAAAATATATATGTATACGTATGTTGTGCTTAGTTCTTTTGTTTTATTTTTAGGTTTTTTTTGCAATTTAATATGGTTAACTTGGATATTTTCCGCCAATCTTAGTGACGAGAAGACAATGCCACAATCATACAATGTAACCCAACAAAAAAAAGACAATTGACAAACACACAGCGACAGATACTTACACCAAAAAGTACCATAACACAAAATGTCGGCTTATCAAAGACAACTCTGGTCACTGTCCACTTCAATGACCATAGACAATGACACCGACACGACGGCAGGGTGAAGGGAGGAGAAAGAGGACTTGGAATGAGGGGGACTGCAGTGCTGCAACTGCAACGAGTTGAGGAAAAATCAAAGACAATGACAAGTAGCCATAAGATGAAAATTCAAGAAGATGCAACGTCAATTTGATACATATTTATGATAATATGGTCAATGGAAACGGCCATAAAAACAGTCAGATAGACCGGGGCATGCCCCTCCCTATTCCAACAAGAAAGTGCAGCCAGCCAAGAAAGCATCCATGCAACTATCCAGCAGGACGGCAATGGGAACTGCGGCAGCCAATAGCGGGCCAAACAGCAGCGTCAAACGAAACGTAACGAAAAACTTTTGATCGTTGAATGGTTCCGGTGGCGTTGCCCTGATCTGGGCTACTCTTGCTTTAGCTTTGACTTTGTTGGCTTTCGCTTTTGCTTTTGCTTCTGCTTCTGCCTTTGCCTTTAACTTGCTGGATAGCGTGCTTGTTAGTAAATGTGGATGAGGACGATGTGTGACGACAGTCGTCAGACGACCGCTAGGCTCGGCCTGAAGTCGCAGTCTCAAGCTCACATTGTTATCGAACTATATCAAAATGATCGGCCACATTTGCGTACCCAAGTCGAGGATGAAGCTGGTCGGCTGGGTCCTATTGCTGGTACCGAGTGCTGGTGCTATTGCTGTGATTATGCCGGGCGAACTGCAACAACCACAACAACAAAAGCAGCTACAAACAATCGCCGCCAACAATCTGAGCAATCTGGCAGAGGGACAAACAGTTGCTTGGTATGCAGATCAGCAGCCAACAAGGAGCACCAGTCACTGTCGCATTTGCATGTAAATCCAGTGGCAGGGATAGGGATAGGGGCAGGGGCAGAGGCAGAGGTTGAAGCAGTGGCCGAGTCCGAATCGGAATCGGAGATGCAGCAGTGTCAGAGGTAGCTGGATACCGGTTGCCGGTGGCTGCCGGCAGAGAGTAGCACACAGGCTCAACGACGACGCACTGCATGCAGCTCCATCCAGCAAACCAGTCAGCCAGCCAGCAGGAGCTGCTGCCTATGCCGACGTCGATGTCGATGTCGATGATTGTTTGCCATTGATAAAGCTGCGGCTGCCTCTTGTACACGCTGAAACTAAAAACTAGAAGCATTTACCGCAATTGTAATGTCGAAAGTACATGATATAAGATCATAGATATACGCTTCAGATTCTGCAGCATCTCGAGATGCTTCCTCTTCGCTTACATTCCCCCTCCTTCTCCTTTTCCTTAACACTTGCCTCCTTTTGTCGGCTTGCTGTGGTGCAACTGCATTTGTTCTCTTATGTCGCAAAGTTTTTTTTTTTTGCGGATTCAAACTCAAATCGGGCTGCTGTGCTTCAGTTTTGTAATCCACGCCAATGTTGAACTGGTTTTGCCAACCTCATCGTCATCGCCATCACCATCGGGATCGCCTTGCCATCAAGTGCTGAACTCGTTGTAGTTTTTGGTGCGGTTTGGTTTCGGTTTTATTAGATCATTAGTTGTCCGCAACTCGATAAAGATCGCACAAACGTTCCTTCGCTCGACTAGATTCAGCTCGGAGTTGGACTTCGTTCGACTCCAGCTGCAACTGCATCTACAACTACAACTCGAAAACCTAAACTCCAAATCCAGCCTGGTTGCTGGTTGCGACACCAGAAACAGCCAACGATCTTCGGCTCTTCTCATATAGTTTACCTGGTTCGGTTCCAATCGGTTTGCTTTCGAACTTTTTGCTGTCCATAAAGTCGTTTTGTTTGTTCTTAATGACTGCGTTTAGATCTTGATAGTTGGCCCACATCAAAGAAACACTGCCGCCAGCGCAGCTCAGGCAACCTCAAAGCCAGCCATACTCACATTGTTTATGGTACATTACAGTCTCAGCCCCAGAGTCAGACTCGGCCTCAGGATACTCGTATGATACACGACTAGTTTGAGATTCTTCGATTCTCAACTTGTCGCCATACGAACAGGCAAAAACAAACTTACACTCAGGTGCATGTTTGGCGAAAAATTATGGACCTTATGCTTATCAGATGAGAAATCAATGTGGAATCTGATAATAATTATTAGCACAAAGTTTGAATATCCTTTGAAACAATAAATATTATACTTTCTTTTCGAACATATAGGTTGGTTCACAAAATTTTAGTAGGATTAAGTTACGGCCATAATATGGACAAAATTCTGAGATATAATAGAATTTGGGAATTAATACGGAAATTACTAGTAAATAATTTAAAAAAATATATATTCAAAATTAAAATTGGATCAATACTTCAGACATACCACTCTCTAACTATCAATTGTTTCCGAACTCTTTCAATGGACCAAAGAAGGAAGTGAAAAGTTCTTAGTTAGGTATTTTAACCAGCAAGAAAAAAAGTCTGGACAAATTTCAAAAATAAAAAATTAATGTCGTCTGTAGCTTGCCTATTTGGAAAATGAAATTTTAAATAGGCAATAAATAGTAACTTTATTAAGAGATCGTCCCAATATCTAAACTTGATATTTAAAATAAATTTCTTCTGATATCGATGGCTTCGAAAAGTAGACACGGGTCAAAGTAATACTAAGTGCGTGGGTTTTAAGTGTGTGAAGAGTTCAGCATGTCGGTGCCATTAAGTTAACAGCCATGTACGCCTACCAAAAAAGGGATTCGCGGGATATGGGAGAAAACCCCACATTGTATGCTGTAGACTGTATAAATCGATGAATGGAGCAGGGGAATGCCACTAACAACCTAATAACTGCTACAGCCAGAGCAACAGAGCAGCTAAAACAGTCGAGTATTGTGAACCGAGGAGAGGGAAACAAGAAGCGAAAGCCAAAAACCGACAACCGACGACATCTAATCATGGCAAGAGTATGAAATGCCCAAAATAAAGCCACTTGCAGAAGCGCCAAGAGTGGCAGACTGAAAACTGCAAACTGCAGGCATTGTACTTGTAGTATAGTAGTTCTAAATATGTTAGCCTAGGTAAGGCGTTAGCCAGTGGCCGGCAGACCAAACACTGGCTCTGCAACTGTGGGCGTCCACCTCTCATTCTGCGGCAGCTGTGCACCGGTAAATTTTGCACTTTAGCATGCAAAATGTCATTGGCAGCAATGGACGCAAGAACCGCAAGTACACTTGAGTGCTGCACTCCAGGTGCCGTTGTCGATGCAGAGAGACGAGAGGCGAGAGGCGAGATTGGGGACGCGGAAGTCAGAGTTGGGTGCCGTTTGCTGGGCCGGCTGACTCCATGTTGTGGACATGAACGTGGCTGGGACATGCACGACACGACGTTGTTGATGTCAAGGCATAGGCAGGTCTCAGCTTGGTTAGCTCTAGCCTCCACTCAATAGGTGCACTGTACAAGTATGTGTGAATGTGTGTGTAAGGGTAAGTGTACGTGTGTATGTTTGTGTTTGTCAAGGCTTCAAGTTAAAAACCACCAGACATGCCTGGGCGAAACGGTCGAGCCGACGCGTCGGCGAGAGATTTCATGTGAAATTAGCATGTCGTGACACAAATGACTTAAAAGCACTCAATCGCACCGAGTAAAGAGAGTCGGAGTGGAAGAGAGTCAGAGAGGTAGTGAACTGCAGTCCGCAGTCCGCAGTCTGCAGACTGCAGGAGACTGCACCAATGTGTTCGTACATGGTCCTGACGACTTAAAAGAGTCGGGAAGTCGAGGTAGGTTAAGTTGGTGCAAGTGTCGCTCGCCCGCTGTGTGCAAAATAATTTACATTCACGCGTAGAGTTCATCAACTGTTTGTGGCAGCAAGAACTTCAGATTCAGATTCAGCCACAGCTACAGCTACAGCATCAACTCAAACACCAACTCCAACTTCAGCTTGAGCTTCATCTCTCCCATCGTAGTCATAGTTGCCCTGTTTGCAGTCTCCTGGCCCCAGTCAAAGGCACAACTTAATTAAGCCGACCAGGCGACAGGAGCATTAAGACAGCCGCTTTGCAGCACCGATTTCGATTTCGACTTTGACTCCCATTTCGATTCAGATTCAGACTCAGTCTCAAACTCGGGCTCGTTGCACATTCCACACAACATCCCATTGATTGCATTAATGTATTTCTTCAAAATTATTGTTTGCCCAGGCGCGCCTGCTTATCATAAATTATGTAAATGGAAAAACGCGAACCGGAAAAAAGACTTGGACTTAACAACAATTCTCAATTAATGAAGCCCACGATATCAGTTGCCAGTTCCAGATTAAAATGCAAAAACAACAACTCTAAAGAAGCGAACAACGAAAGCGAAGTCGAAATCGAAATGAGGGGACTCAGTGCGGCAGCTCTACCTACCAAGGCTACCTTTTGGGTCTGTCCAAGACTCGTCCGAGTGCGCCAAAAAATTAAGCAGTGACAGTTGATAATTTGTCAAAGCAGCAGAAAGAGAGATAGTCCCTGGATGGAATGGGAATTGGAATGGGAATGGAGTATCGCCCAAAGCGAAAAACAAACTTGTTTCACTCATGGCATCTACCTAATTGGGGAATTTTTACTTTCCTATAATGTTTGTCAGAAGTCACTGAGAACCGTCAGAACTCTAAGCTGCTGATTATGTATCGACAAGCATTGAATTTAATTTGTTGTTTAAGCTTTTATGATTTATTTAATATCCAACACTAATATTATTAAATTTGTATTTCACATATTTTAAATTCGTAATTTCTTCAGATATTAAATTTTAGAATTTCATCACAGCATCGACATACTTTTGTTTTTTCTAATACGCCATTAAGAGGGTTCGAAAAGCTTTTGTTTGAGTTACAAAATTGTGTCCTTAACTACATTAGTTACATTAACTACTTCAATTAAATTATACGCAATCTGCACTTACCACAAATAAGTAATTATTCAATTTTAATGTGTATGTCACTTCGCACATACCATAATAAAAACTGGAAAATAATAACATTTTTGTGGAGAGAGTATAAGAGCTTCGCATATTAGGCAATTAGTTGATTTTGGCTTTTAGCGATGACGACATGCGTTCGGTGTTTATAAAGCCAGGACATATACACGCATGCGTAAGTTGTTGCCAGTGTAAGTGTCAGTTGGTGCTGATAATTAGCGATTAAATTTACCGTGCACTCAACTGTACGTGTTGCAGTCAAGTACTCTGTGGATGTTGATGTTGTTGCTATTGCTGTTGCTGTTACTGTTACTATTGTTATTGTTGTTATTGTTGCCGCGCCGTTTGAGGTTAGGGGCATGTGGTTAAAGGCAACGACGCTGATTAACTGGCAGCGGTTGCAGCAAAGTTCAAAGTGATGGTACAGAGAGCAGCAACCCTACAGTGCCCGGTGTTGCTATTATTGTTGGTGTTGGTGTTGCTATTGAGTCTGGACTATGGTTAAACAGCAGGTGAGCTCTGGCTCAGAGCATGCACGCACATTTTGAGGTTAAGCACGAACATTTTAATGCGATAATTTAACCAGAATTTGTGGTTACATTGACTAATTGAACAGGTGTGGCTATTAAACAGCCGCAGGCTCTGTGAATGCAATCGCATTTTGGGCCAGGATCTGGACGAGTTGCCGAGTCTCCTGTCGCTGCATTTGCGTGACATTCCTCCGACTGACCAAAGGCGAAACCAAAGGCCAGCGACAGCTTGATAATTTGTTAGGCTGTTGAGTTCCTTGACATTGACCGGAGACCTCTCTACTTACGGCAGGTAAGTCGTAATACTATTACTGTGTTCGAGTACGCATAGGAGAGTTCGAGTATGTTATGTATTCGTAATAATGCGTGCTTGTCCTTTTGGATTTCGACTTGGGACTAGGGTCCTCCCTGGACAAAGTGCATTGCGGTTTTCACCAGGATTGTTGCATGTGGCACGCCAATGAGCACTGCCCTAAGTAGTGAGGACTCCCAAAATTAAACACTGTTGACAGCTCGCACTCACAAGCAATATGAAGAATTTGAATGCAATGTCCGTGACTGAAGCAGGGTCGATGTCAATACTTTGCGAGCGGCAAGCGGCAATTGGGATTCGAATAATCAGCCTGGTTTTTGGTTATAACTTGGAATAATTTGTGCCTTTGTGGTTAACTCATTGTTGTTTGCCGAACAAAAGGATTGACTCTGTTTGGTATTACGTTTCAGCATTGACTCATTTAAAGTGATCAACGAGCATAGCACTGTCAAAAAACATCTGACAACTGACAAGTAAGGTATTGTTGTAATATGCTAGACATCCAATAATGACTATGGGGAAATGAGCCCCAAAAGTGTTACATAAAATATTATTTACAATTTTCCAATAATATTAATAATTTTAAAAAGTAAATTTCTAAAATAACGTTTACTAGTATTTTTAGTTTATTGTTATTGGACTATTTTGATCAGACTGCTGTTGTTAGTTGATTATCATATAGATAAATAAAAACATAAGAAACATTAAAAATATTAAATGATCAATTAACTGATTGCAGATTTAAATTTGTATTGTATCACAATTCTGACACATTAATACTCATATCAAAAAGTATTTTTCCTGCGTGCAGTCGAATGATTTGATTACAAGTATCGTATATACACCCCTCCCGATGTGGTTTAACTAACCCGGCCAAGCCGAAAGGCCAACCAATTAGTTTTGAATTTGAATAGACAAAGAACAACGATGTAAGCCATGCGATAACAACAACAACAGCAACAACAATACCAACAGCAGCAACAACAAATAACTTCAGATAATTTGAATTGAAGAATCGGAAAGCGTACAATCAGCATTGTTGCCACATTGAAGCCGTGCACGTATCTACGCACACACTCACGTACTCTGTTCGTCCGTGTGTGTGTCTGTATGTGTGTGTGTATGTGTGCACATTTGCATAGCCAACGATTTTTTGACACGTTGACAGTTGATTTTTCTGACAATTTAACTGGTCTCAATGTAAAATCAGTTTTCGAAAATTACACTCAAATGCCGACTGACGACTTTAAAGGAATTTTAGAGTCGGCCTCCGATTTTGTTGTAAGCCTTGTTGTTGCTGCTGCTGCTGCCGTCAGCGCTGACCATCGCGTGCAGTAAATTGTATTTCAGCTTACATCGCCATACTTGTGTGCGAGTCTGGCTCTGTGTGTGTCTGTATGAGGCAGTTGAAGTACTATGTATGAGTCTGATTGTCTCAGTTTCAATTTCAGCCGCAGAGAGCATGAAACTATTATTTTAAAAAAGTCAGCAAGAAAATTACTTAAATTGTTATTTAAAAGTTGTAATTATACATGTCAAGAATAATTATATTTTACCGACTTTTTCCTTTTTTAATTATTATTTTTACTATATGAACAAACACATCACGTGGAAGATCCACGAATAACTTTAACTAAACGTCGACATTGTCGGTCAAAGAAAGTGCTGCATACTTTTGGGATGTACGAAAAATTAATGAATTGTTTAGTAAACATGATTATTTTGCATGAAATGCACATATTTGAGAATGTATTGTATTTGTAAAATGCAAAATTGAATTTTAATCTGGATTATTTATTGTGAATCACAATATTAAGCAGTTCCTTTCTTCAAGAGAAACCCTCATAAAGAGCGGATATCAAATGATGGCGGACGCAAAATTTGTCCGAGTTGCGGCGAAAATGTTGGTGCAGCTCTGCTTAATTAATTAATGCACTCTAGCAATTTATGAAAATATATCAAAAGCTGACAAGCTAGAAATTTATGTGCTCAACTAACCAGTCGCTACGCACAGGCAACCTGAAGTGGCAGCCGGCGCCGCTGCCAATACAATTTCGGCTCGTTTAAGTGGCAATGGCTCTGGCTGTGGCCATGACAGGGGCAAGCACTGGGACTCTGGCTTTGCCAGTGACAGTAGCTGCAACTGCCACTGCCGCTGCCGCTGTCGATGTTGCAGTTGCAGTTGCAGCTGAAACTCTTTATGTATGAGCAGCAAATGCAGCGCAACTAATACGCCTCAAAATTCCTTACACCGACTCCGACTGCGAATGCGTTTGCGTTTGCGACTCTCCGCTGGCTGGTTGGCACTGTCATTGCCGCTCGATTCGTTTGCCACATGCTGCATGCTAACAGAGAGAGTCAAGCGAATCAGCAACTTGGAGAGTCGATAGTCAGCAGTCAGCAGCCAGCAGCCAGCAGTCGAGGAGGGAGTTATGGGATGGATGTTGGGATATGGGAGACAGAATCCGATTCCGGGGGCCTGTTGAGGTGATAAAACACTCGATAATCGCACAGATCGTTTTGCAGCAGTTGGTTGCCTCTTCAGCGCTTTTCACCATCTCGCCAAAGCTAAAGCCAAAGCCGTAGCCATAGCAATTGCCAACGCTGCATGCAAACATTATAATTTAATTGACAAGATTTATCGCGTACGCAATTAGCGTGGCAAATGCTGCCAATGCCGTCGTTTCCGCGTAATTCGGTGGAAGCCGCAACAGTCCCAGTCGCAGTCGCAGTTGCCGCCGATTTAGACAATTTTTCTGCACAGCTTGCATAAATCTCTTTGGGTTGCCAACGTTTGCCGGCGTGGCAATTATGCGCATTTTGTTTTAAACGTCGAAATTCATAATTTTCACTTTGGTAATTATGACATGGCCGCTGAAGTGACAACGACAACATCAAAGAAGCAAAAGGAATTGCCTTTGGCAAACGCAAAAGAAGCACACTCGTGTCTCCCAGTTGTTTATTTACTGCATTCATCTACTCCTTACTTCCACTCTTATTGCCTGTATCGCGGGCAATGCCTTTTGGAATTTCAGAGTACCTAGAAAAATGTACACAAAATCCCTCACAGTGTCTGCAGAATATAGTAAGTCTGCGGACATCCGACTGATAAAGAATTCTGCATTAACTGCATTGCTTTCTTAATTTTAACAAAACAATTGATATTGCCACTTCACTGGTGTATTTAAAATAAGTAAGAAAGCTACATTCAAGTGTGCTTGACTGTGAGATACGTGCTACCCATTGTACAAAAAAGCAAAACAGCGCAGCATTATTCTTAAAATATACCGAAATAATATACCGCAAAAAAATTAAAGTATACCAATGAACACATAATATGTATGTTGAAAAGGCACATGAATAACCGGCTGTGACTACAACCGATAACGAAGTAGAAGTTCGAGCGAAAGCCGCAGTTCAATTTTAGTTTCAGTTCAAGATTCGCAGTCGCAGTTTAGTTGTATTTACAGTTCAGGATTCATAATTTACCTATTCCATATTATCCTTGCATCTCTACCTTTAACAATATTTATTTAGTGAGTAACGAAAAGTTGTAAAAATGGTAAAACCTTTGGAAAAAGCTTGTTGCTTGGAACTTCGCACCGCTGGTTACATTATTGGCTGGCTAGGAGTGTTTGAAGGCGTTTTGCTTTTACTCATAGGGCTCGTTGGTTTGGGCTATCCAAGCATATATTCCGAGTTAATCGGATCGTCCACACACAAACAGAATTTTAAAGATGGTAAAGTCCTTGCATTTTTATTTTATCCATAATGATATTAATTTGTCTGTCATTAGTGGCTACCTTATTTTCCATTATCTTCATTGTGTTGGCCTTCGTAGGTTTCGCTATGTATGGGTTGGTCATCTACGGTATAAAGGAGGTAAGAATGACGTCAATATTTTGCTATTTTTTCATATTTTACATATGTTATATTTGTGCAATACATATGTGTATATTTTTCAAATATTTTGAATGACGTCAACAATCAAATATTTTTTTCTTGTGTGTACATATGTATTTTCAAGCATATTTAAATTGCCACATTGTCATATCTTTCTTACAAACAGAACCAGGATGCGATGTTAATTCCCTACTTGATATTGAGTGGAATTAGCGCTACACTCAGCTTTTTACGAGTGTTGCTTATCGCGTTTGACTTGGTTGCAGGAACGCACAACATTTTTTACTTCTTTTTCTCAGTATTTTCTTGCAGTGAGTTCTTTTAATTATTTTTAAATTTATCATTTTCAACATTGCTAAGATATAAAAAGTGTGCTCATCATGCATTTATGTGTACAAATATCAATGTTACAGTGTTTCAGATCTTCACTTTCCGCGTGATGTACTCTCTGTACACAACTATTAAAATGAACATCTTAAACGGTCGTGTATAGGTTCCGCCTTTCGCAGCAGCCGTACCATTGCAACAAAACGTTCCCACCGCATATCCCCCAATGACGTATATCCAACTACCTACCCCACCTATAATAAGGTATAAGTTCGGGAAACCTCATCTTTGTTACATGTATCGCCATTTATGGAAGCTTACTTACTTACTTACTTATTCCAAGAGAATATCAAATATTGACGTATATTTAGACTGCGAATATTTTTATTAATGACACTTCGTAGCATTTAAAAAACCTAAAGCCGAAGACCAACAAACAAAATTAACTTACTCACTACATATTAACTATATTGTCGTTTATTAAATTCAATTAATTAATTAATAACACCATTGTTTATAAGTATACCACAACATTTAATTATGGCCTCATGAACACAGATTTTAAATTTATTAAAAAGATTAGAAATGTGACTCAATCGCTGTTCAACATTTCTGTGCACTTAACTTTTGTGGTTTTATTCATATTGCATATATGTGTATAATGCAGAAATATCAGATTAGTTTTCCAACTATGAAGGAATTTTATAAACTCAAATATACATGTATGTTATTTCAATAACAAAATAAAATAATTTTGTTTTTTGGAGTCTCAAAAAGAGAAAAATTAAAAAATCACATAAATTGTGAACTGGAACTTAAGTAACGGTGTTATATTTTATTTAAAAGTGAATCTCTTCAAGCACTATTCAGAACTTTTTTGAACTTCCACTTTGAAATAGCATATGCCATTTAAAAGTAGATAAAAGATGCATACATATACAGTTTCATATCCCTACTAAATTTGACTTTAAAAGCAAAAACTGTATAGTTAAATACCTATTTTGAGGGCACATTCATGCACAAAACATTATTTTTAAGAATCTAGTTTGTGGTTGTTTTTATTGTCAGTATTAGTTAAAAACAGGTCAAAGTTTAAATTTTTCGTTTTGAAATATGCAAGGATCTGGTAACGTTGGCCTTAGTAACTTCTACTTATGCAACGAATATGCAGAGAAATGTTAAGCACTAATTTATAGTCAAATTGGTCACAAATAACAAACATTTTGAGTACGTCATTCTATAAATTTTTTGAATAAGGCTGCGCAATTGATGGTAGTTGTGAGTCAGACATCGTCGAGGGTGCAAATTTCGACACTCAACTCAAACCCATAAATTTTTGGGTGCCGGTGCTACTCGCAAACCGAGTAACACACACTCAAAATCGTGTGGGTACTACGAGTTCTGAGTGATTGTCATACTCCTTTCTTCCATTTGCCTTTTCGGCACCGGATCATTTTAGACACTCGGCTTGTAGACACTTGTGTCTTGTCGGTGGTTGTTCTTCGTGCAGCCGATCATTTTTGCACTCATCACGAAATGCCTTGTTTCTAATGAGTATCTACTAAAATTTTGAAAAACATCCACGATGTCTGACTAAACACCCGAGTATTTTCACAGACACTTGAGTATTTTTCCCCCACCTCATCTCTTGATGCTTTTGTGTCGCTGGTGTTTGTTTATGCCATAACACGTGTTGTGCAGGCCTGCAGGCACGCCAATATGTACATACATACATATGTGTGTTTGTATGTATGTTGAGATGCAAGAATTGCCGACAGCATTTGCTCATTAGCGATCAAGAACTATTGATTTCTATATAATTAAATTATACAACTATTGCTTGGCGTATGCATGATTTTTAGAGATCTTGCAAATATGTCTGTTTAATTAATTAATGAATTAATTTCATGAAAAACCATCTATTATTTATTTATTCATTTGCAAATTATCAACTCGCCAAATCATTCATAGTCATAAAATCTAGCAAGATTTTGACCTGAGTGGATTTACTCGAGTGCGTAAGGTCACATCACACCCTCACTCATGAGTATACCAGCAAGCAAAGTTAGGAGGGCTTTAAATTATGTGTCCAATGTGCTTTTTCTGAGCGTGCACATAAATAAGATCGTTTCCGGAGCGCAATCGGTGCATTCTAAACATCGACTTATAAAATGGTCTATTGCCTGCGCATATTCGGAGTTAAGTTAAGTAAGAACAGAGTAAAAACCTCGCTTAAAATAACGGAATGCAGATTTTTGCGATAAACGAGATCATAAATAATATATAAATTTATCTCGGACGTGATTAGTGGGCAATTAAAATATAAAATATACGATAAGTTCATTTAAAAATTAAAGTTAAGTTTTCATAAAACTCTGAATTTGAAATCCACCCCAATTTTACATTTCAATAATTTTCAAATTTTTCTTTAAATTCTTAATATTTTTCTTATATTTTAATTTGTTGAGTTAAATAAAAATTATATACATAAAGTTAAATTTATCCACACAGTGCCTAAAAATCAACTTTTATGTGCAGTTTCTGATGATTTTCAATGCTTTGTTACTTATATCTGCACTTATATCAGAAAAGAGTGATACTACTGTGGGCAAAAAGTAAGGTGAATTTTCAATTTAAACTTCGCGGACCTAACAATTCGGGCTAGTTCTTTTTTTCTTGAGTTGACTATTGATGACATCTGGGCCAAATTTCATGTGAATGTCATTATCAGTAATGAATTTACTCTTGTGTTTTCCAAACGATTTTTTCGATTTTTACAAGAAATCAGATTTAATTGAGCAGAGGTATAATGTGACTTTTTCCAGATTTTTGGAAAAGAGCATGAGTTTACGGACAATTCAAACAATTTAAAAAGCGGTTTACAGATACTACTAGCACAATACCTTAGCACACAACTAGGCACTCCATCCGGACCTGCCGAAAAAACAGGTTTTATAGCCAATAGTTCCCTTAAAATAGAGGTTTCAGTAATTAAAGGACCAAAAATACTATTAGATGAATGTAACTGATAAGGATAAGAAGAGAAATTTTGAAAATTTGGAACAGAATATGTCGTTTGAAAAAAGTCCGCAAATAAATCGGCAATACCAGGACCATTAGATACTGTCATATTCTCCAAAGACATAAATGATGGCGATGACGCGGATCTACGCTTCAAGTTAACGAAGTCGTTAAATCGTTTTGGATCACGCTGAAATCTTATTCTGCACCTACTCAAATAATTATTATAACACTCATTGTTATGAGTGCGAAAAGCAGCTTGAGCAACAGAATAGCGGAAAAAATAAATTTTTTGTAAAGTCTCGTTTCTTAGTAAACCATAAGGGTTTATCGGACAAATAAGGAATTCTTGATGGAACACAATCATCAAGTAGCGAGTTCAAAGTAGAATAAAAAAATTCAACCGCTATATCCAAGTTCGTAGACAAAGAAATTTGCGACCAGTCAGTTTGAGATATAAGCAGGGAAAGTTTTTCAAAATCGGTTTTCCGAAAACAACGAGAACGCTCACCACAACGTACACTAGACTATGACGCAATATATGGGAGATTTGGGCGAAGATATGGGAGATGTTCTCGATAGAGAACATGAATCTGGGTCTAAAACAAAAATAAGGTCTAGAGACCTGTTTAAACAATTTGGAATACCATTGATCTGAGATTTGAAAATAATATTTTGAAAATAATACCGGAATAATTTGCTTTTATTCAAAATTGGTAGCGGGTCGAGCACACTCGACTGTAACTTTCTTACTTGTTTTTAAATAACTTCTACAATTTATATCTGATCGTAACCAAATTTTCAAAATTCTTAAATACTATAAACATTATTGTAACATACATATGTACCAAAAATCGCTCTAGCATCAAAATTATGCTTGTTATTCGATTTTAGTCAATTTTCAGCAGCGGAAATAGGTGTGACAAAAATTTTAAATATATTTGATCTGCATGCAAACATAGCAAATGCTGTCGAAAAATAAGTTATAGATAGCTCTATCTCTTATAGTCTCTGAGATCAAGTGTTTCATACAGACAGACAGACAGACAGACGGACAGACACGGCTACATCGACTTTGCTTTTGAGATCGATCAAGAATATTTATACTAAATGGGGTCGTAGATGCCTCCTTTTACCTGTTACATACATTTCCTGCCGGCACAAAGTTATAATACCCTTCCACCCTATGGGTAGCGCGTATAAAAAGTAGAAAATAATAAGAGAGTAATGTATAATAAAGATGTATATTCATGGGTAACTAAATAAGTTCGTTCGATCATTTTCATTACAGTGGACTAGATCCTTCGATTTCGTTCATCCATCTGCAAATCAAAATACTAATAGTAGGTAGAACATGCGAATAATAGCGAAGAACAAAATTGAACAACTGACCAAAAAGCACTGCTCACTTTACAGCATATTTATTCTTTTTTCTACGATGAACGAACAAACCGTAATTCTTATTAAGTATAATAGTTCATAGTTTTCCAAATAGGTACTGAAACAATGATACATTAACATACGAGTATATGAATAAAAAACAAACTCATTTCTTTTTTTTATAGGAAGAAGAATTTAATTATTAATAAAGAATATGTATAAATGTAGCAAAATTTTTCTTTCGCTATTATTATATTTTCGATAAAATATCCAAAATATTCAAAGTAAAAAAACTCTTTATCTCACATGGTGATAGAAAGGAAGAGTATTGTTATTAAAGTGTCTCTTTTAGGAATATGTCACAGAATTTATTTCAGGCAGCGTAACATGCCACATTTCGGGTGCAACACCTGCAGCATTCTCATACTCAGCTCAGTTTCCTTGCAATTTAAACCTTATTCGTTACGCTTAGAGTACAAAAAACCACAAATGCTAATATTTCTGTCAGAGCTTTGCCACAGAACTCGACAGTTGTGAAGGTGGCAGGAGAAGGGGTTTGGTTAGAGGCTGAAAAGCACTTTGGATTTCAATTTGTGCAAAACGAAATATTTCAGCTGAGCTCTTTCCTTGCATCATGCTGCTTTAATCTTCTGGATTTCTCAAAAACAAAAAAAAAAAGATAAAATGAATACTAAGGCAAATAGATAAACAAGCAAAAGGAGCAACCAAACCCGAACAGAGTGCGCGGCACGCGCATGTTATCCTTCGAGGCACCTGGTCCAGATACAGATACAGCTACAGCTACAGCTATAGCTACAGCACCAGCATCAGCTCTAGCTTCAGCCTTAGCTTCAGCTGCGTCTCCGACTCTAGTGCCAGTTGCAAGCTCTTTGGTATGCATGAAATGTACGCGACGCCAAATTTGTTGTGCGACGAGGCGAATGCGCAAAATGCTCTCTGAGTGAATGGGTATGAGTGCGGCTCTGACTGAGTGTATGTGTATGTGCACCCACACGCACGTACACACACACACAAGCACACAAACACACTCATATAAATATACATATATTTTCCAATTCTTATTGCACATAAATTCGCACGTGGTGCGACTGTACGAGTAATCAACGAGGAGGACACTTTACTCCTTCACTTCGCTCTATATTTTTTATTTTACATACTACGCTGTGCTTTCCTTTTTTAATATCCAGCGATGCCACTGCTCGGCTAGCATTGGCTCATTAATCTTGGTAATGATGCTGCCCAGCAAATTGCATTTCAGACAATGAATGAAAATAAAAAAAAAAAACAGAATAATAGGAACAACAACAAGAACAAATTGAGCTGAACGCAAAACTCAAAATCAGTCAAGCAAAAGCCAAAGACGAGCCAGAGCATGCTACGAGTAATGAAAATGATAAGAAAATTTCTGCAGCAATGCACAAAGAAAAAGTGAATGGAGAGCAGCGCGAGAAATATAATTAAAATACCTTCCATCATTAGTTTTGGAAAATGGTTTGCGTGACAGTTTTCTGGGCTGCTGCAGCCAAGCACAAAACTGCGATAAGTGAAAGGACACCGAACAACAACTCCCCCAGCGCCCTCCCTCTACAATAAGAATTGTTATTAAACGGAAGAAGGACTATCACTGGGTAAGCATCAAAAAAGTTAAATTAAGGCGACACCCAGAAGAAGAAACATAACGGGAAAAAAGTGAAAAAAAAAAATAAAGAAAGGCACAATTTTCATTAAAATTAGAAACAAATCAATATTTTTTTTCTTGTGTTTTGCTAACAAAAAATAAAAACAAACCGGAGCAAAAGCGAATCAGAAGTCAAGCAAAACAAGAAACAAGGATAATTAATGATTTTTGTGTGCGCTTATCTTGCGGCAGGAGCTAAAGAGAACCATGGAAGGCAACGACGACGACGACGGCAACGGCAACGGCAACGTCAGCTGACAACTTTTGGCCATTGTCTGGCATTATCTTTTTGCTTGCTCGTGCGCTGAGGGTGGTGTTTTTTTTTTTTTTTTTTTTTTTTTTTTTTTTCATTTTTACAAGGACGTTGACGCACCGCGGTACGTACAAGTGGCCCCTGCGAAACCAGGACTATGCCTGTTTAAACTCCTGTCTACTTCTCCGCCGGAACGACCGTTAAGTATTACTTCGGCGGAGAGTATGGCCTTATCGCCCGTCTTCATTTCTCCGGGATCTTTCTTCCCGCCGTAGCTCCTTCATGACTACGTTCGCCATTTCATCTGCAGCCTCCCAGTTGTCCATGTTTGCCAGCATGTGTGGTATACCAAATTCGATGGCGTCACCGGTTCCCCATACTTCCGTTCCACTCTTTCACGCTCTGTTCTGAATCTCGGACAGTTAAAAACACGTGCTCAGCGTCTTCCGGGTACCCTATCCCGCATCTGGGACAGAGTGGGTCTGCCTCATGCCCAAAACGGAAGAGGTAGTCTTTAAAAACAGCCGTGTCCGCTCAGAAGTTGCGTCAGGTAGTAGTTCACCTGTCCGTGTTTCCTGTTCACCCACTCACTCACTCCTGGGATGAGGGTACGCGTCCATGCGCCTTTGTTGGATGAACTCCACCTGCGCTGCCACTCGCTTAGGGAAATCTGCCTGTTCGCTGCTCTGCTTCCGCTGTGGGTGTTACTGTTCAGCACGAGTTCTCGGACGTGGATATCGAAGGGCATCAGCCCTGCCAGTACTTCGGCGGCTTGGCCCGACACAGTGCGAAACGCACTTGTGATTCTGAGCGCGCACGTCCTGTATACCGCTTGTATATCCCTTGTGTACGTCCTGCATTCGATTGCACCTACCCAGATTGATGCTGCGTATGTGGTTATCGAACGCACTACACCACTGATGAGTCTGCGGCGCAACTCCTTCGGACCTCTAGTATTTGGCATTATGCGGGCCAATGCAGAACATGCCACTGATGCCTTGTCGGCTGCTAGCTTCAGATGTACCTTGAAGGACAATCTGTGGTCGAGTATAACCCCAGGTACTTGATGTACGGTCGGGAAGTTATGACTGTACGACCTACCGTGAGGTTCGCGGTTTCCACGGTCTTCCTCGAGCTTATGAGTACCGCCTCCGTTTTGTGCTCTGCTAGGCTCAATCCTGCATTGGTTAACCATTCTTGGGCCTGTACAATTGCCCTGTTGGTGGCTATCTCCAGATCACGTAGGTGTTTGCCTACTGCCACGATCGCCACATCGTCCGCAAACCCGATCATTTTCACGCCTGGTGGAAGTCTCAGCCGTAGAATCCCATCGTACATGAGATTCCAGAGGGTCGGGCCGAGGACCGATCCCTGTGGGACTCCTCCTGTGACTTCGTACGTTTTCGTTCCTTCACTGGTTTGGTAGCGAAGAATTCTGCCATTTAGGTAGCTTCCTATTATGCCTGTCAGGTGTGGGTTTATGCTCAGGTTGTTCAGACTTTGCATAATCTTGTCCCAGTTCGCTGAATTGAACGCATTCCTGACGTCTAGGGTTACTACCAGGCAGTACTCTTTTTTCCCCCACAGCCAGCGTTTGCCTTCTATGGCCTTTTTTGCCAGGTCCGTCACCTCCTGGATTGCGTGCCTTGTTGATCGGGCCTTCCGGAAGCCAAACTGCGACTCGGAGAGACCCCCAACTCTGTCAATCTCTGCATTGAGTCGCGTGCAGATTACTCTCTCGAGAGCCTTGCCTACCGAGTCGAGCAGACAAATGGGTCTGTACCCGGAAGGGTCTTCAGGTGGCTTGTTCCCTTTTGGTATTAGGACCAGGTCCTGTCTCTTCCAGACATTAGGAAACACTCCTTCCAGCATGCATTTGCTAAAGGTGGAGGCAAAACATCTTGGTTGGATCTCGAGGGCCTTTCTAGCCACTGCACTCGGTATTCCGTCTGGGCCTGGAGCTTTCCCTGGCTTAATCAAACGTGCTGCCGACAGGACTTCATCCTCTGTCACTTGGGCGAACGTCGAATCGGTAGTCAACCCATATATCGATCTCGGCTGGCTCGGGAATAGGTGTGTTACTGTTTTCGCCAATAATTCTGGGCATGATGGGCAGGCTGGTCTGAACGCGTGGAGTTTTTTCATAGCCAGCTTGTAGGCTGAACCCCAGGGGTCGGCGTCGGCTTCGTCGCAAAGCTCTAGGAACAGCTTCCTCTTGCTGCTTTTAATTAGCGATTTCAGTACGCGCCTTTTTTCCCGCAGTGCCTGGTGATGGGCGTCTGCTCTGTGCGATCCAAGTGTAAGGGTCCTCTGGTACCTTCGTCGTGCCTGAAAGCAATCCTTGCGGGCCTTGGCGATATCCTGGTTCCACCAGTATACAGGTTGGTGCTTAGTACCTCGTCCTGCTTTACGCATTGATGCATCGCATGCCTGGGTTAGCCTGGACATGAGCTGCCTCGTGCTGTTTGCTGCCGAGCCGTTGACCTCCAGTCCATGGAGCATGGATTCGAAAATCTCTTATCGAACGTTTCTGCTCTGTATCGGATTGGCCTGTTGGGTACCGAGGGGTAGGGGCGTCCGTGGATTTCGGTAACTATGGCTTGGTGGTCACTATGGGTGTATTCACTGCTAAGACTCCAGGAGGCTCTCGGGGCTAGTGAGCTACTCACAAAGGTCAGATCAATCACTGAACCTGCCGTTCCTCTACTAAATGTGTTTGCACCCCCCGATTTAGGAGTACTACATCTAGTAGAGCAACAGAGTCCAGGACTGCCCTACCTCTTGAGTTGGTGCATGTGCTTCCCCATTCGGTCGCCCAAGCATTGAAGTCTCCAGCAATGATGCACGGGGTTTTTACTTCTCGCATCGTTGACCAGCTTGTCGAGTATGCTGTTGTAGTCCGCCTGGCTGAGTGACGGGGCAAGATAGCAACTGTAGATGTACAGACCCTGTACCTTGGCACGGATAAAGCCGTTTTGGGCCATGACCTCGGTAGCTGGTGGGGCCTGCTGCCCACAACTCCAGACGGCTGCCTTACGCGATTTATCTCCAACCCAAGTGTTGGAGGATTTAATGCGATAGGGTTCGCTCAATATAGCCACGTCTGTCCTTGACTCTCTAACTTTTTGCGTAAGCAGGTCCTGTGCTGCCTCGCAGTGGTTCAGGTTCAGTGATAGAACCGTGTCATCTTCCGCTTGTTTTGCTGAGCGCTTTTTTTAAGGTATGGGCACCTACTGCTATTCGCCGAGTGGTCTACTGCCTTCTCTCCTTTCCTGCTGCAGAGTATACATTTTGGGGCATTGTTGCATAGCTTCGCCTTGTGGCCTGTTTCCCCACAGCTGAAAGCATGTGTCCTTATACTCTACTGTTTCGGTGCACCTACCTGCAACGTGACCGAAGTCCATGCATTTAAAGCAGCGGACTAGCTGGACCCTCCTTCTTATGCGACAGATAACCCAACCTACTCGCACTTTGCCAGCTTCTACCATCTTATTGGCCGAATCGACTGGGAGTCTCAGCGTTGCTGTCTGCGTTCCTCCGTAGGCCTTCCGGAATGAGACGATGCAGGATTTTGTGATCCTCACCTCTCCGAACTGTGTTATCAGTGCCTCCAGAAGTTCCTCCTCTGATGTCACTTCATCTATGTCCTTCACCTCTATGACTGAGGACTCCGTCAGCGCTATCACCTCTACACTAGGGCCCAGGAAGTCTTGGACTGCCTCGTGTATACCCTTCGTGATTGGATCTCCTGACTTTTCGAGCTCGAAGAGAAGTTCACCCTTTGCTGTTTTCCGTATGCCTCTGACATGATTAGCAAGCTCCTTCAGCTTTGGCTCGGCTTTCACGGATCGCAGTATGTCAGCATACGATACGTCGTTGGACCCTCTCACTATTATCGCGTCCGGCTTAGCTGATTTGGTCCTTCTGGCCCGCTTTGGCACCTTCTTCCACTCCTTGCTCTTGTTGGTATCGACGCCTGGTTGGTGGGTTTGCGGCCTCTCTTGAGGAGCTGTCGCCGGTTTGGGTTTGTGAACCTGCCCTCTTGATTTTTTGGGTGTAGGCGGCGGTGACACCTGGTCGCCTCTCTCCTCTCTGGTTCTCTTGCCTTCTGCAGCCCTTGGCTCCGGAGATGTTTTTGCTGCCCTCTCTTCATCCACTGCCGCGTAAAGCTCCATGATATTATCGATAAGGTTCCTCATTGGTTGGTGGATTGTGCGTCTCCCTTCCAACATCTTGCTAAGAGCTCTTATCTTTTCTCCCAACACGTCGAAGCTTCGAGTACTATCGATAACGGCTCCTTGCGATTCCCCTCCTCTATTCTGTGGGGCCACCGAACACGTGGGGTTCCTCTGTAGGATCTTTCGGCTTTGCCTTTGGTGATCTAATCGTCTTCTTACTGCCCTGGAAAGGATTAAATATGGGCTCCGAACTATATCCGCTCTCGCCATATTTCACTCTCCTGTGTAGGGCGCTTGTCATGTTATCTGCATCGGTGGCCAAGTTCGCCACCACCGAGGCATTGCGGTCATAGGATTTCGACGACCGGGGGCCCGCTTGCTCACCCCTCAAGATCGCCGGTACTGGGGATCCGACTCCCTGCACCGTAAGGTTGGTTCCTTTAGGACCTTCCATATTGATTATTATCTTCTGGGAATCACCCATAGCATTTGTTTAAGGTCTCACTGCCAGACCATGATCGCCTTCTCGCTTTTGCTGGCCCTTAAACGGGTGTTCAGAGGGCTACCCGGGCGTTACCTGACCCTAGTGGTCGGCGGTAGCGAGCTACTTGTCGAGCTACGATTGGAATCGATCTGGCCCCTACCAAGTTAGAGGCAGTCAGAGTCTTTCCGCTGTGAGGCGCCAATCGTCACGACCAACACCGTTTTTGTTCACCCTTTAGTCGCCTCGTACGACAAGCGCGGTATACTGTGGAGGAATTCTATTGCCCGCCATCCACACGGGTGGCTGAGGGTGGTGTGTATGTGTGTGTGTGTGTGTGTGTGTGTGTGTGTGTTAAGCCAAGCAAAAAAGGTAAGCGACAAAAACTTGCAGCCACATTTGACCAGGACGCGCGGCAGGACATGCGCCTAATCTTTAAATTCAAATCTCATTCTCTTACTTTCCTTCCAATTTTCATCTTCTCCCCTCCCCTACTCGTATTTCCTCTCCTTTCGCTGGTGACTTGTTTTGTTGTTTTGTAAATTAAGAGAATCGAGCTGACTTTTTGTCCTATGTTCCATTGTTTGATTACAATTTAGCATTTCGTGACTGAGGCCCGAATGAAGGATCTATTTGTTGTCGCGTAATCTTGTGCAATCACTACAAAACAGCAATAAATCAGGATTATGCGAATGTGGCGCGATGCGTGTGATACTCGTATGCCCATCGAGCATAGCCACAGTCAAAGTTAAACCCAAAGCTGGGTCCAAGTCTGATTCCGCTTTGGCCTGTGTGCATAGTTCCTAGCACCTTTTGTATTGACTCCCGACAACCCTCGCGCCAGTATCTCATTCCATTGCCATCCCTTTCCATCGCAATCTTATGCCTTCCTCATCCCTCTTCCATCCCATTCTATCACCATCGCTATCGTCAGTGCTCTCGGGCTGTGTGCGTGCGGAGTTCGTGCCATGATTTATGTTTGTAAATTTGAATAATTTATAATTAAAAATGCTTTGCATAGACTTTGGTTACTTAATGTCGTTGACTTTGCATGCATTCCTTTTCGGCCCATTGCTCGTTTGCCCTTGTCTCAATTTTATACCCGCTATCTATAGGTTAGAAGGGTATTATAACTTTGTATCGACAGGAAATGTATGAATCCAACCTCATAAAGTATATATGTATATTCTTAATCAGCGTCAACAGCCAAGTCAATATAGCCATATCCATCCGTCTGTCTAGATCTCAGATTTCAAATTTTTGCCACGGCCATTTGCGCCCCCAAAAATTGCGAGTTATAGTTATAGTAAATAATAAAGTAAAAAATAATAAAATAAAAATTGTAGAAGTTATCGAAGAAAAACTTTTATATTGCAAATTACGCCTACTAAAATCGAGTCTTCGGTACTTTGGCGGTATATATTTGGTATATTTTGACCTCTATGGAGTATTTTGAATGTATAACTTCATAAATATACCAAATATGAACATCATCTATTTCAATATATTTTCGGTATATTATTGAGTATATTTTAAAAATAATATCGCACTATTTTACTTTTATTCAAAATAGGTAGCAGGTATATCACAGTCGAGCAAACTCGACTGTAGATTTTTACTTGTTTATTTTCGTCTTTTTCCATTTTTTCCGGAGCTCATTCTTTGCCCTGATTACGAGCTTTAATTACTTTTATCCTTTTTGTTATTTTTTTGTTTTGCTTTATTTCTGCTAGGGCATGACATTTTCGAGTCTCTGCCCTTCCTTTTTCTTTCCCTATTTGAGTTGTTTCCTTTCTTCATTGTTTCAATTTTTATTGTTGGCCAATATTTTCATCTAGTTAGGGCTCATGATGTCATTTGATCTCAAGATACTCTTACCATATATCTAAAGAGAATGGCTGAAACCAATATATTTGATGAATGAATTTAGTTATTTTATTCTCTCAAAACATGCGTTTAAATGCTTCAGCTCAAATCTGTTTATATACTTTCGGCTTCGGTACATATTGAAAGAACTGTGAAGCTCTTTAAAGTACTTTGGATTACACCGTACCCATCTTGCACTGTAAAGAACACATTGAAATGCCTTTCAGCTAAGCAACAAATCACCGATCATACACCACACTTTTCCTATTTTTGCCTCACTACTATTTTCATCTTCCGAGGGGAAAAAAAAAACAGAATCCATCTCGACTGGATACATTAAATCATACAATGATAACCAACCTTTTATCATTTATTTAAATATAATACTATAATTAAATTAAAACAAAAACTGCGTAAAATAAGGTTAATAAACCTTCGACTTTTGGGAAATTTAATACAATAATTTCCAAATTAAGAGAGTATTTCTTTTTCGAGCCCCCTCAAATGAGTATTGGCCCATAGCTCATAATGCTGTCCAGTTGTCCATTTACTCGTATCTAATGACTTCTCAATCTGTGTCCCTGTGTCTCCATGTATTCAATACAGCTCTGGAGCGCAGCCTTTCATTCATGGGTGGACTGCTTTTGTCTGAATCCCCAGCAACCGGACACATCGTCAGCTCGTTTGGGGGCTTTGATATATGCGCTTTTCGGGTATGTAAGTCAGTAGCCAGTTGTCGATATTGTTTGTGTTGTTGTCGTTGTCGCTGTGGTTGTTGTGCCGTTGCTAAACCTTGAGCTGAAGCTGCAACAATCATGGAGCAGCACCGGCTGAATGTGAAAAATTATTATGCGTTGCCGTCGCTTTGAGCAGTCGCCGCCGCCGACGCCGCTGCTGATTAAATAAATTCAACCAAGCGACTAGTCGACCATTTCGAGCAGTTTCAGTCTCAGGCGCAGCTACAGCTACAGCTACAAAGCTGAGAGCACATAACCAGCCTAATCTCGAAAAACTTGGCAATCCTCAATCCACGATCCGTTGTGCTGCTGCTGCACCAAAAACTTGCAAACTCAATTGGGAGACGGTGGCCGGTAGATGCTTGAAGGAAAGGGGAACTGCAGGGGAACTACGTAATCCCAGTTGCTCCATCAGTCTTGTTCGATCAATTGCACAAGCGCACAGGTTCCTTGCGCGTTTCTTCGTCGCTACTTGGCTCTGACTCTCTGACTCTGGCTCTGACTGGGGCATTGTTAGCAGCTTGCTGACATTTTTTTGCTTGGATCGCATTGGCCGATCTCTCTGCGTAGCGGCATTGCTGCAAAGGATTATGTTTTATTTATGCGCCGCATTGCGAACTTAACTTCAATAAATGTCCAGCAAATATGTGGAGCATGTGTTTCTTGGCAATTTTTGTCGTAAATTTTTATGTTTGACGGCCATTCATTCTGGCAGAAGCTGAAGCTGAAGCTGGAGATGAAGCTGGAGCTGCAACTGTAGCTGAGGCTTCACTTGAAGAAGTTTGCCATTGTCGGCGGTTATGTTCTACATTTCGTCATATTATTCGCAGCATTATTGTCAACTGTCTGTCGAATTGGCCGGTAAAAAGTGACTTTGACCAGCAGCAGCAGCAGCAACAGCAACAACAACAACAACAGCAAATACAGCAAAGCGAATAACACAACAAAGGCAACGACAAGCTTCGGTTCGATTCCTTTAGCGGCGCATCTGAGAAAAGTGGCCTTCAATTGCCTGTCGCTAAATTGTGAAATGCAATTACCAATCGCAAAATTTAGATATGCCCAAATATACGCCCACAATACGCCAGAACCAATTGTAATATGAAAACCCAATTATCGAGTCTGCCTATAGGCCATGGAACTGCAACTGCAACTGCAATTGCAACTACGACAGACACTGGCCCCACCAGTTCTCTGGCTGAGTGACGCTTTTGTCTGTAATTGACTGTGGTTTAATTATAAAACGCCTCTTTCTCAATTGGCTTGCAATATGCAAAACCGCATCCGAGCCCCGATGAGAATGCTCGCCAGTCGACGCATTGACCATCTCTTGTTGTCTGCCGGCCTGTCGGAGTGTTGGCCTTTTGGTTTGTTGGTCTGTTAATTTTACACTCGCATAAAATGCATTATCAATACATTTAAACCATTGTCAGGTTGCCCACCTAACCCCACTTCTCCTAAATCACAATAAACACTCGGGTTCCATTTCTGTTGCACCATAAAATGTTGTGCAAAAGCAATTATGATTTTGTCAATCGGCAATGTATCCAAAAGATAGAAGTTCTCTCTCTCTTTCTCTCTCTCTCTCTCTTGCTTTCTCTTTTTTTTGCTCGCAACTTTTGGGGATGCTTGTGTGCAATTATAATAGCTGTGGCTTGGAGGTCTGGGAGTCGAGTGGGCCATTTTCCTGGCCCTCTGATAAGAATGCCATTTCTGACATGGTCATTGCATAATATATTATACATTTTGCAATTA
The DNA here is from genome assembly GCF_009650485.2 of Drosophila albomicans. Taxonomy (NCBI): domain Eukaryota; kingdom Metazoa; phylum Arthropoda; class Insecta; order Diptera; family Drosophilidae; genus Drosophila; species Drosophila albomicans. Next base: position 2,591,454 of record NC_047631.2, on the reverse strand, counting down.
TTGTAATTTACGAATGCACTTTTAATATTTTTATTTACGGTAGAGTGTTGGTCGATTCTTGATATTTGATATCGGACAGGTCAAACTTTGCTTTGTTTGTACGAATGTCAGTTGACTTGCTCTTCCACATTCGCATCGTTTAGTTTGTTTTTGTTTTTAAGTACAACAATTGAATTTTCTAAACTTCTTCTTTGGCAATTGCAAAGAAAAGTGAATACACAACGAATATTACAAAAATAGTTTTTGTTCTTTTATCCACCACCCATAGACAATCGCAGACTCTGTATAACTTCTGCATTTTCTTTCTTTGATTCATCTGTTCTGCGACTCTCTGCGAACTTGCGTTTCTTTCCCTTTCGTCCTAAATATATTTAATATTTTCTTTATTTCATCTGCTTCTTCTCTGCCCTTGAGAGCGGACTGTCGACTATGACGAGAACATTTTTTGAAAATAGCTAAATTTTAACTAGAGTTTTTATATAACATATATATTAATGGGAGATCGAGAAGCTAAACAAACAAAGACTGCTAGCAACGATAAAAAGTGATGTTCAAGTTATAGCTCTATCTGGTATAGTTAATCATCGCTAAATCAAATCGACTGTTTAAAAATATATATTATTCATAAGGATCCTGCCTTCTGCTTGTAGCATATATATTATGTTAGCACAAATTTATGATACCCTTCTAGCATAAAGAAAATCAAAAAATCAGATGTCTAATTATCAATGTTATGTGTCAAATCCTTGGGGTCTTTGCAGACGTCGGAATGTCGCAGGTATCAAATATGTTGAAGGGTAGCTTGGGGTCATTCCACACTCATGATCATAACTATATTCATAAGGCGCTTCATCACCCTTTCAACCCGACAAACAAACACTTAGGAAAGGTGGTGTTTCATGCTGGGCCAGTTTATCCTAAAACTCTAAGACCACTCTGCTGAATCGACTGCACTAATTTAGCAAGCGTTGAATTTCACTTGCTGGCACTTTAAAATCCCTCTCAGGGTTGACATTAAGTAAATTATATTTAATATTTTTATAGACTTGCGCATATCAAATATAAGTGAATAAAATTTGTGCAATTACATCTTCGTGTGTGTGCGTGAAAGTATGTATGTGCCTTTGAGTATATTGTAATTATGTAATTTTCATATGGATGTGATTTAATTACCGTAATGGGATTTGAGTCGAGCCTAAGAGACTGAGGCACACACAGTGTGTAATAAAACACTTAATATGATGAATGATGAATGAATCAGCAAAGGGTTCGCTGGCCCCAGGAAAAAATAAGAATAAATGAGGCAACTGAACGCTGTCTCTGCCCCTGGGAGAATTAAACACGTTGCAACTTCCTATCTGCTCTGCAGTTGCATATTCGTAGTTGTAGTAAAACTCGTCCATATGTGTGACTTCCCAGGCGCTTTTTGCTTTGGCGCGTGCGGCAAATTGAGCCAATTTATTAAGAAAGCAAAACTGGCTAAACACAAAATAAAAATGATTCGCAATTTGAAGCGTAGAACGAGTATAACTGACATTTGGTGGAATTTTAGTTTAGTGACAAGAGAGGGAGAGCTGCAAGTCGGGCAAATTGCGTTTCGTTATGCTGTCAATGTCAAAAGAATTTCAGGTATTCCCTTTTTTGTAGAGTAGGGAGGAAGGGCTCGTGTTCTCTAAATCGAAAGTCAAAAAAGTTAAATTATTCATAGCTAAAAAGCAATTTGAAAGCGGTACGCGACGTCGGGCGACGACTGCAAAACTTTTGTAAAACGCAGTCAAATTGCAATTAGCCTTTTGTTGTGCCGTCTTAGCCAAAATGGTTTTCGTTGATGGTTGCACTTTGTTGTTGGTGTTGCACTTTGATGCATGCGTGCCGGAGTCGGCACCATTCCACGCAAGGCATGCAAGGCTCGACTCAAATTTTCTTCTTGGCTCGACTGACAGCAATTTTCCAGTTGTGAATTATGTGAAATTTGCTGGCTGCCATGGCTAATGGAAATGATTGCCAGCTAAAACGCAATGCCGGCGGGAGGTTCAACTTTGTTTGTGGTTCTCCGTGTTGTTGTTGTTGTTTCTGCCTGTCAGTTGGCTTTAATTTAATTTTGCACACGAATTATAAATGAAATCAGCAATAAATAACAAAAACAGAAAAAACAAAATCGAAAAAAAAACAGAAAACAGAAAACAAACGCAACCAACAACTGAAAAGAACAAAACATGACCAGCTGGAGTTGAATTGAGTAGAGTTGAGATAAGGGGAAGTGAAGCGAAGTAAAATACGTGCAGGGGGGAATGTGACGCCAACAAGCGCAAAGAAATGTAAACAATTCATTGAATTTGCAATTACACGCACATTTGCCACACACACACACACACGCACACACACTCAGACAGCGATGCGTGTAATGCTTGTTGCCTGCTGTTCAAATGTACACACATACTTTCCCATATACATACATACGTAACATACATATACATATATCTGCACATATGTACATATGTGTGTATAATACTCCTCGTGTTTTTGTATTTTGTATTTATATGGAATGCATCTCACAGACACGCATCATATATCCGTACTTATGGCAAGTGTGCCACATAGACCAGGAATACGCAGGGTATGCGCTGTGGGAGGCCGTAACAATGCCATTTAATGTTTGCACACGTCATGACTCGCGATACGCTTTTATAATCACAAACCATTTATAAACAAATTCGTCTGCTTTTTTCGTTTTTTGAATAAAATATTATGTATTTATTTATACATGTGTACGTAGTATATAATCCATATAGATATATGTTCATATATCGACTATGAAGTCATTTATATTACACAATTAATAATTTGTTAATTGAAAAACGGTCGAACAGAATTAAATGGATTCACTTTAAGAAACCTGCTGTCATCTATTCCTCATAAGTCTGTAATTTTCATATATATACATATATGTTTGTATATCGAATATAATAAATGTCGATTTAATAAATGTCGTATCCCCCAAGAACGAATTAACATGCAAAAAACTACAGTAAAGTTTTGATTTTAAGAGACTTGCTCCTTTTTGCTTCATATACTACCATATATTCCCATAGCAACTTTAATAAAGAAAAAATATACTAAATGCATGTATCTATTCAGTATCTATGTTAGAGAAGCTATCAATGAACTATTGCTTTGAAAATTGATTTTCTCATGCTATAGATGGAACCTCATACAAAAGTTGTGTTACAAATTTATATTGACTCCTATTACGACCGATATTTATTTAAAATTTGAGGTGTATATAAGTTTGAAACTTGTAAAATATATCAAATTAATAGACCTTAATAATTGATATAGTACTACATTCAAAATATACCATAGCGTTAAAATATACCAGATTGACAACCAAAACAGCTAAAACCCGATTGCAAACGTTTTTTCCCAACCAAATTTAAACCTTAAACAACTCCACATTTGTATGTGATCGCATCCAAATTTTATGTGACAAAAATTGCGACTCTGGCACAAAAATAACAAGTGCTAAAATCGGAGATGCCTCCTTCTGATTGTTACATATAATTCCTGCAGGCACAAGGTTATAATATTCTTCCACGCTATGGGTAACGAGTATAGCATTTTGAGCATGGACTAAATACGATAAGCATGACTAAAGTTTGATAACAATTGCATCAAAAAAGTGATTGTAGAAAATACAACTACATGTAATAAGTTCATAATACACTTTCCAGTGTTAAGCTGTTAATTTCTCTCTTATATTTGGAATCTTACCACATCTTGTACACAAATTAAATGTATTGTTGATGCGAAAGGATTCATTAAAAATGTTCTGTAGTATTCCATTACTCTCGTTGAAGTTGAATGCCAAATGCAGTGTGCATTAAAGTTCAGTTGAAAAGTACTGCAACTTGGATGATTAATGGCCAAAAGTCATCTGAACTATTGGATTGGTCCAAGAGGGATGTAGGAAGTGAAGTGTTGAGCAATTATTGTCTAAAGCCTGGGAAACATTAAGAATATCTGGCATACGTCAATCAAAAGTCAACTCGCGATAGGAGTGCATAATGGAAACATTTTGGCCATTAGACTTGGGTGCAAATGCCAAATTAATAAAATCAAAGCGAGCGACGAGAATTTAATAAAAACTTCGAGAAACAAGTGCAACATACGTAACTATTTCTACATGCGGAGATGATGGTTGAATGGAGGATGATGGTTGGAAATAGAAATGGTAATGGAAATGGAAATGGAAATGGTATAGAAAGTAGTGGTGGTGCGAATGCTGAAGCAAATAAGATTAATGATTGCAATAAATCCAGTGACAGACGGGGCAGACAGACACACTAATAGTGCCACCAGCAAGGACATAAAAGGATACTCTTCGGCTGCTGCTACTGCTACTGCTGCTGCTGTCTCTGCTGTTGCTAATAATGGTGTAAGCGAGTTCAAGAAATCGGGGCTAGCTTAAAGACCACCAGCAGGCCCGACCAAGCCCAGTCGAGTCCCCAGTCCGCAGTCCCCTGTCTCTTGCCCAATATGAGCTAGGACTAACGTACCATTACGCTGATTAACACACGCGCCATCGCCGGCAGGGGTTGCTCCCCCTGCCCGTAACCAACCACTATAGTACTGCTCCTGCTGATAAGGTCGCGCAACATGCCATAAGCTGCCCGGCTGCCCGGCTGCTCGACTGCTCGGTTGGCCGACAGCTCCGATTGCTACCCGGCTGCCGTGGATTGCTCATTTGGTCGTTCTTCGTCCCCGTGGGGTGCACACACTGACGATGGGAGAGATTGGTAGCGAGAGAAATTCATCATCTTGCTGTGCCACTGGTGCCATATCCTTAAATCTAATTACGACTTAATCGACGCCAGTGGCGACAGTTGCAACGAAAACGAGCCATCGCCATCGTCAGCAACCACCGAGCAACCCCGGAGAAGCTTATGACGCTCAATTGATAAAGTCAAACTCCCGGCACCGTCACATGTCCTACCATAACCCCAGACCCCCTCTATCTCTCTCTCTTTGTCTCTCATTCTCTGCTATTTCTAATCCTCAGTTCCCCCAACTGTGCCTCCCAACAGCGTCGCTTACATGTGTTAATCACAGTCGGCGTTTGGTAGTCGCATCGCTATTGTCTTTTGTCGTCGACTCTGTCTCGACGCATTGTTAGTTTTAATTGCCCAAAAAGCGAACCAAAAGGGTATCTAATACTTATTCACTTGAATAATTTAATTTTTCACTGAGCATGTCAATAAAATCCAGTCGAATAATTTTGCTTATTTATTTACCAAAATGAACCACGAATTTTGTTAAACGAATATTTCTCATATAAATTGTACAGTTTTCCAATATAAACATTATTATATTCAAACTTTAATATAATGAATTTAATTAATTCAATAATAATTACAGGAGAGGCAATAATAAATTTGAATTTGAAGGTATGTATTATAAAATATATAACTAAAAAAATATATCTAATAAATTATTGTGTCGTTAGTCGAGACAATAAACGACACACAAAAGCTGCCAAAGTTGGATGGTAGCCATTAAATGTATTTACGCATGATAGATAAGTAACTGTTGAAGACTTCAAACGTATCGCAAACATATTTACAGTGTAGACACAGTGTTGCTTGTTTCGCTTATCGAAATAAGAGTTAACATTCTGCGTTAGTTTTGTTTTTACATATTGCCTGTTGTCTCTGGTCTCTTGTCTCTTGTCAGCTGTGTGTTGTACTCGTTGGGTGTGTCGTGTGTGAATTGTGTGTTGGCTTGTCTCAACACAGCTTTTGTTTTCTAACACCCGCAGCGACACACATGTGCTCACATTCACTCCTGCATGCGTATGTGTGTGTGTGTGTGCTGTTTGCAAATATCGCTGCATACGTGTGGGCGTAAATGAATAAAATGGCTGGAGCCGCCGAAAAACGATAAATTCAATCGAAAATCGTTACATGTCAATGCATTAATCGGCCATAATCCCATTATGGTGCAAGGATATGCCAGCAACTCCTCTCTCCTTCCCCCTCTCTCTCTCTCTCTATCTCTCTCTCTCTCTCTCTTTACTGTTCTCTCTCTCTCTCTCATTGCGGCGCGTGAAAAATATTGTTACGCATCCTTTTGTTGTTGCTGTTGTCCGCGTGTCGCATTTGATATTCATGCACGCGCATATTTTGTTGTTCTTGTTGCTGTTCCTTTTGTTTGCCTGTTTGATGTTTGTTTTGTGCTTTCCGAACGGTTTTATCTGCGGCTCAGAGTTCGAGCTTTTGACGATGCCACCGCCACCGCTCCGACGCTCCGCCGCTTCGTCGCACCACAGCAACACCGCATCACCGCACCACAACGTCACCTACCACACCGCCAATCGACATCGTTGGCGGCGCATTTGACAAATGGCTTCTGTTGCAGGACTGCTAGAACAGCGGATCTGGGATTGGGGTTGGTGGCTTTACCGGGATTGCAGGATTGGGAGATTGGAAACTGAGGATTGCTGGATTGCTGGATTGGTGGATTGTGGAGCTGCCAGATGCTCTGCACTTTCATTTTGCTCTCATTGTTGTTTTACATGTGATAAAAATAACATCTATTGTCCGCGCATTGCATTATATGTATGGTATTATAACCTTACACTGCTCATTCTGATCCAATCGCTCGCATGCTGGCTGCATTTGCTGCAATGAAAACATCACCACCAGCATCGTCAATATAAACAACAACAGCAACAACAAATAATATTGGCATTAAGCTTCACTGTAAGCTAACATGGTGCCGAAGTAAATGCGGTGCGGTAACAGGGAAGTGAACCCTTCAACTATACATAATTCGGATCTATTTAATATGTTTATAAAAAGTATTTCAAAATTTGGCTTCTAAAGCAATTAATAAAACTTAACAGAAATATGTATTGAGTATGTGTTCTAAATTATATCAACTAAATGCATATTACATAAAATAATAAATTTATTTATGATATGATATAACCATTTGTTGGTGCACGGAGATAAAGCTTGTATTGAATGGAAGCGGAAATTTCAAAATAAACTCTAGTTTTTATATATATTTGAAAACCTTGAAATCTCGAAAAAAAAAAACTTTTAGAAATCGAAAACGTGTTGTAGTTGTGATTTGGTATTTATGGTATATATTGAATTTAACGAAATAAGGTTATACCAAAGTTACCTTTTGGTATATATTTGTCCATTAAAAATTAGATTATACTTTTAGTAATTAAAATAAATTTTATTTTACTGCACTGTATTTAATAAATATCTAAATTAGATTTAGAGAAAGGTTTTATATAAAACTAAAAATTGTGTCTCTTAGTTAGAATCCATGAAATAAGTACAAGTGTGCTATGCACTTTGGCATAATTTTGTATATGATAAACAATCTAATATGTTTCTGTTTAATTTACAATTTAAAAGTCTCAATACAATAAACTTAATATTAAAAAAAACGAATAAGTTCAATACATTTAATTTTAAATTAATTCATAATATAAAAATACTTTACCCTACTAACCCCAAACACAACTTCATCAAAACAGAACATTTCACGTAGAAACAATTGTTAGATTTGTAAGTTTGTGAAGTCTTAACTTTGATACTTTTTCAATAATACACTAACACACAGAAGTACAAAAATGTATTAATATATTTCAAGGAAAGCTGCAACTTGAACTTGGCCCCACGTCATATATCAGAAATCATAAGCTTCACGCGACAACAAATAAAAAAGAAGCATGAAATTGTAATAATTCCAACAAACCGACAGGCTTGGCCTAGTATGTTTCTGCCTAGGGTGAGAGTTGGTGGAGATGGGAGTGAGGATGAGGATGGGATATGGATGTGGATGCGGATGTGGATGTGAAAAAGGAAGGGGAATCGGATGAAGCACGACGACATTTGAACGCATAAAAATGCCAGAACCGGTGCGACGTTGTGCCCTGAGGCCGATTTTTGCTACTTTATATCCACTTTATATGCTCACAGGATGTCCCAATTACTTTGAGACGCACACAGGCACACACATAGAGACATACATACACACACACAGAGAGACACACGCATACATATATACCGAGATATGATGCGATGCGAGTGTGTATCGTATTTCAAGTCAGCCATGTGCGAATAGAACTTAATCTGCAACAAAATGTCGCCAAAGGTGGTTGCCAGGACGAGGCCGTGTCGGCCGATTACTTTCTATATTTTCTAACGTCTTTTACTCACATACGGCCCTCCTGCATGTGTACATGTGTGTTTGAGTGTGTGTATTCCATATAGCTACATCATTTTTTTCTCATACTCGGAACGTTGCCATCGGAGGATTTGTGACGGGATTTCCTTTTCTATTATTGGCATTAGGCATGTCCTGTGTGTGTTATGCATTTAAATTGCGTATTTTTCTCAGCGATTTGTCTGCTTATCGTCGGGTCGTAGTAAGCATGGGGCGTGGCCAGAAAGTAGCACGCAGTGGAGAGCAACCAAAAGCGGACTAAAATTTCTTAATGTTTATGGGCGCAACGTTTTTCATTAAATTTTTGCCTTTTTTGCCTTTAAGGAAGCTCAGAAACCTGACTCCAACTACTTTATGATGCCAGCTGAAAAAAATGAAAGTAGAATGTGCGCTATTATATTACTCGACCTCGACAGCTTGATCCTTAAAATCCTTTTTTTAAATACACAGCAATTTTTATGTAATTTTAAAACAAACAAACAAACGACGAGTCGGCCAAATGACTATCATGCCCATCCTGGCATGGTACATTACACTCGCTTGCAATCCTAGAGAGAAAGAGAGAGAGAGAGAGAGAGAGGAATGAGTAGACCCGCATTATCCTTTTATCCGTTCGTCGGAACTTGGCCAGCACTGGCCACGTTATCAGACACAGCAGCGACCACAGCAAATGCTCAACCCTTCTCATTAGAGGATTTTGAAGGATAAAGCGCGACGCTCGGCGCTTTGTTGTTGAGTGATACTTTGCCTTAGCCTTGCTTCTCCAATGTGAATGAGAAGAGTGGAGTGGAAGTAGATGCAGTATTTGCTGCCTTGCCGCTGGCCACTTGGTCAGCAATAGTTGCCTGTCCTGGTCATGTTCAGATGTGTCGCTGTTGTTGTTGGTGATCCTGGGAGTCCTGCCTCTCCCGCTGCTGCTGGCAAATTCAAGGGTTACATTTCCGTGTTTGTTTATTCAAACGGAAGCAAAGTCGTGCTGTTATAACGCCGGAGTTCCTGAGACCAAAGCTACAGCTTCTGCACATCTACATGAACATCAACTACATCTACATTTGCAACCTCTCATCCACATTCACATTCACATCCTTTGCACACTTTGTTGAACATACCCTTTCACTGTCTCAACCCTCCCTCATTGTTGTTGTTGTTGTTACTGTTGCTGCTGCTGCTACTGCTGTGTACATGCAGACGATCAAAGCTCAGAGCAATTAATCATTTCGTTTGCCCTTTACACCCATTTATTCAACCTGAACGCCCCAAAGAGCTAGCTGGCAACTTGTTTTTCGAATAGTAGCTGCGACAACAGCGGGTATCCCTCGTCGATAAGCCTTGTACCTTCCCCTCCCCCTTTCCCCTTTCCCCGTTGCCTGTGGCACCTCCTCAGCAACATTCAAATGGATTGTGGCATCAATCGCCTGCCTAAGCAACATTTTTGGCGCTCATTTCGCTGTCGCATACAAAAATCTCGTACACTTCCGGACCAACCAAGAATGGCCTAGTTCTGACTGCTTAAGAGGCAAATACCCTTTGTTTCTCATTAAAAATATTTTATATACATCTAAATTTGTTTATCGCTGCCTACATATATAGAAATAAAAATTCATTAAATTACTGGTAAATGAAATTCATTTCCGAAGACCTAATATGTGTATAGGATATGAAAGAAAAGATCTAGTCGAAATATTAAATAATATTCACGCGCTTTTTTCGGCTTTAAAAGGTGTGATAATTATTAGTACGTTTTCTGGATCAGCCGCTCTATATATAATAATAAAGTCGCTATACCCCATTTTGCCCTACGCAATTGGCAATCGCATGGAGAATCTAACACAGGCTTGTAGTTTCTCATCTTTGAAATCGTTAGACAGCCACTGTGCGAGTATCTGGGTAATGGCGTCCCGCCCATTTTGACGGTCCACGGGCCACGGCTCACAGCCCGCCCTCTAAGGCTTGTGCTCTTCTCTCCCTAAGTGCCCGCCTTGTGTCCGACCGTGACTCTGATACTTGCCTTGACTTTTGGGTATGGCTCGCACATGCCTTTGCACTGGGGGGCGTGGGCTTGCTTTTTACACTAATGGGGGCGTGGTGTGGTACTCGTGATGCCATAATGAGCTCAATTCTCAAAGAATGTTGTTGCGGACTGTACACAGCCTCAGATGAGCTTTGCTTTACTGCGCCTTGCTTTGGTCCACCTACTGCTACAGGATCCCATGCCATACCACAACTGGCATCAATGGCGTCAATTATTTCATTGTCGTTGTTCTCTCATATCCGTTTGTTGTTGTTGCTGTCTTGTAACTGATGACGCTGCTTTTCGCAGCGTTGAAAATTTTCTGCTGATTTTGCATTAAACGATTTTGATGTCTGTGCCATTTTTTCAGTTGCTGTTTGCCTCAATGATTGCTGCACAATTATGTTGTTGGTTTTGTTGCTTTCATTACTCGTACTGTGCAGTTTGACAAATTTGACAGCACGAAGAGTTTATAGTGAGAGAGGCCACCAAATAGTACGGGGTATTTCTTCGCTTCTCAACAAACTTTCGAAGTTACGCAATTCGTAACAGTTTATTTTGTTTTACGTATTAATCTTAATCAAGCTATAATCTTAAGCGAATTATAATTATAGTTATTTTAAATTATTATTTTATTGCAAATGTTAAAATATATTATCCAAAAGTTTTATTCGATATATCTGTCATAAATTTATTATTTAAACAGAGAATTTCATTTATTTATGAATGGAATATCTATGGAATATTTTGAATGTGATACTATATCGATAAACAATACCGTTTGGTATAGTAATTTTGTAGCATAAATTTTGGTATATTTTGAGAATAAAACCGCAATATTTTGCTTTTATTCTAAATGGGTAGCGGGTATATCACAGTCACTTTCTTACTTGTTCTTACCTGCTAATTGCGTGATGCAGTTTTGTTGTAAACATTTGCATCATAGAACTGCATCAAGAAACTACATCATTGAAGAAGTTGCACTTGGACTAAATAATAATATGTACTGGATAAAAGGCGACGCTTAGTTCATGCTAAGTGCATCTGCTTGAGTGATGCGATTTGACAATGCAATTGCTTACACCAAAGTCAAACAGCTGTTTATGGGTACACAAGTAAACAAACTCATGCAGAAAATAGGTTAATACCAAAGGTGAAAACAAATCAACCGAAAATATGGAACATAAAAAATAATGCGGCTAAAAGTATGTGTTTTTTATAACATTTTCTTATGATGAGAAATTATTACAGGTACACCAACATAGTTTTTGATGTATGATAAAGGAATACTTTTGGCAATCTAAATACACCTGTATACGCTATTTTTATCCTCTCTAACTAAAGAGTCGACCTAACTATTGCGCACTAAATCAGTAAGGGCTAAGAGACACTCCTTGTTGTACTTGTTCTTGATCGATCTGTTTATTTAGAGTGTTATTGGTCCCATTCTAAAATTATTAAGTAATTATACATCAAATATAAAAAAAATAGGAATATTTAATATTTCTTCCAATATAAAGCGAAATTATAAGCAAGTGAGTCCGGGTGTTAAGTCCTCTGAATATAGAATCAAGGACTCAAATATTTACATTTTATATAATTTAAGAGCTAGTTAACTCTTAACCAGAAGGATAACTGATTTGCATCATGGCTAAAATTTGGAAATTACCTATATAGAATGCAAAGCAATATACGTACACTTCCATCTGAGCCTCGTTTATAACTTATAAGTCTCCAATGGCAAGAGAACTGGTTTACAGTTACCCATCACATCCCCATCCCTATCCGTATCCGCATCCGCATCCTTTTCCACATTCATACATATCCAGCAACATCTCATTCACATAGCTTCATTTCAGACCTGTGTTCGCGGCTTTTTTGCAAAAACTGTCACATTTCAACTCACATTTTTATTTATTACATTTATTATAAGACATTTTGCATGCGCGCATTCGCAAGTGTTGAAATGCAATAAAAGTGAGATGCCAAGCAATAGCGGAATGAGACACTCCTCACTTGTCCTGTTCCTCCTCGCCTCTTTACACGCGTCGTCATTCGACAACCCCAGCACCTCTATCAACTACGTGCATGAATATGCGCACACCTTTTTGCTCCGGTTTTTTCTTTTTCATTTTTTCTTTATACTTTTTTTTGCACTCGGTACGCAACTCGCATAATTTTACACACGAAGTAATTTCGCAACACCCTCACACAAACAATTGCAACTCCTTTTGAATTTTCACACCAATTTTTCAACTCGACAAACCCGCTCAAAAAAATATAAAATAAAAACAAGAAAAATCCGCAACGCAATTCCATAAAAGGAGCCCAGAGTGAGTGCAGATTGGTGGCGATGGGTGTGGTAAAAGGGGAAAGCAGAAAGGAGAAAGGGGTTGTGGGTGACTTTTAACGTTATGCCATAGGAAACGCACGCTGATGTGCGAGAAAAACACATCCGCCGGTTTGGAGGCAGCTAGAGAATTCTCCTCCAATTCCATTGCCCGTTGCCCGTTGCCATTTACCAATTCGTGGCCAGCTCGTTGGCTCTGTGTGGAGAGGGGGAGCGGGAGTTCGTCTGTTAGCCCAATTTGAATGCGCTGGCGCATATATCATTCCAGTTGACAGGACAATTCTCTTATCTGCGCAAAGCCAACACAACAGCCGCAGCCACAGACTCGCACTCGCTCTCAGAGTCAGCATCAGTATCAGAGTCGCAGTCGCAGTCGCAATCGCAGTTGAAACAGAAGTCAGAGTTGCCCTTGTCGCGTTGTCCTATAGTCCGTTGTCCTATAGTCGCAGCCATCGGATTTGCGAGCTTCCTCTCTACTCACTGCTAATGATTCTATCGTCATCAGTTCCCTCACCCTGGCGATGTGCATGTCCATACTAAATGAATATTTTAAAAGAAAAATCTCATGCCAATCAATGGGCAAAAGGCATGGTCAATGGGTGGGCCTTAAAGCGCGGTCACTGACTGCTCTTTGCTTTTGATGAACTCGCCGCAGTCATAACAGCCATCTATTAGAGACCTCGTACTCGAACGTGTGACCCATTTATCAAAGCAGCCTCCAAGACAATCAAAATTAACACTGGATGTAAGGCGGTTAGGTCAATCATAAACTCTTTCTCTCTCTCTCTCTTTGCTATATCTCATCTACAGTGGTGCAGTCTCTCGCTTCTCTTCTCTGCAGCTTCCACATCTCTATGTCTGTAATTTGTACAAGCTGCCGTTGTCGTCGTTGTCATTAAAAAGTCATTTCACCCATATATCATCAGAGCCACGCCCACACCCCGAGACCAAGTCCTGGCATATAAATTACTTTATGATATTGTTTTGAACCTGCGCGACAAATAAGATTGTCACAACCCAAGAACGGGAACTGGATCGGGGTTACAGGAAGGGTCTCTTGCTGACTGAATAGGTCACGGCGTCAGCTGGCAGCATCGAAAATTGAAAGTTCTTTTGGCAAAATGTGTAAACTGTGATTGAGATTTAGTCAAGCGAGCGAAGCGCTTTAACCACACTTATGGCCCATTTGAATATCCTGTGACCGGGCAATAAAAATGTCACAGCCAACCGGCGTTCACACACACACACACACACACACACACACAACCAATCAGACATTGTTGAGAGTCTCACGTTGAATGGGGGGCAGGCACTTCAGTGTCAATTCAATTTTATTTTCATTGTGTCATAACAATAACATAAAATTAAAATAATATAAAAAGGAAATTGAGGATGCACGTCAGAAAATACAAAATACATATGTAAGTATATACACAAATATATAAATACTTACAACAGAGTACAGTTATATCTAAAGAAAAGCCACTGCATATCAACTTGGCATAAAATCGTCAGGCTGTTTGTGCTGTTGCTGAAATTATCCATGCTACATTTTCGTCAGTGACATCGCTAAAAAAAAAAAAGGCAACAACAAAACGAGCAAGAGTTCCGAATAAAACAGGAAACGGAAACACATCAGCGTAACGGAAGTTAAAAAGTCGTCACATTCACATAACAATAATGCCACCGTATATGTCCCAGCAAGACGATTCTCCATTGTTTCGTCCAACTTTGTATGCAGCAAAAGGCACTGCGAATAAGGAACGAGAGGCTGCAAAGGGACAAAGTCATGAAATGTAGCAGGGCACAATTAGGGCGAAGACCATGTAGCGTTCTTTCCCATCTCGATTGCAGTCTTCATAAACCTGCTTTCCCAGTTTGTTATCTAAATTAAATTGGACAAATATTTAAAAATCTTTAATTTAGTTTTTATGAAAGAAGAACAGTTTTTAGAATAGTCATCATAATTTTCATATTTGTTCAAAAAAAAATATAGTCTTAATTGGTTAATGATGTAAGAACATCGATTTATTTTTTTAAGAATACCAGACAATTTAAGGGAAACATGCGGATTGAGCCCATAAGTTTTATTTTATGTTATAACTCACTAAGGAATATTACATTGTTAATAAAGTCATTGTATTGAAATTGACAAATGTCTCGTTTCATTTTGATAAAAATACTTATAAACAATAAATAATAAAAATAGCAAACTCTTACTTGTTTTTTTTTTTATTTATAAAATCAATGTTGTTAACTTCTGTATATTTTAATATTCGAAACCTAGTTAATGCATAGAAAACTTAGAATTTATATTGAAGTCAATGAAAATATGTCTCGATTACTCCATTATGAAGAAGAATAAAAACTGTTCTAGTGTCAGAATGGTAGCACATCATTGATGTTAACAATCTGATAACCACAATTTCCCCTCCCAATACACCCTGCACAAACAATCAAATAGCCAAGCGATAGGAACAACAACAATAACGTCAATAAGCGTAATACAATCGGGGACAATTTTTCAATTTTTCAATTTGGTATGCGTGGCGTATTTAAAATACAATTCGATTAGAAATGCTTTGCTTTTCAAAATAATAAATTAAATTTGTTTCCTCCTCTCTCTGATATCCCATTGCCAATGCCATTAACACAAGCCTGAATGGAAAGAGTGCGAGAGTATCTTGACGGGGTGCTAAAGGTTGCGAAATTGCGCGACTGCCAGCCAGTTCGGGGAATTCCTGTGGAAACGATCTGGAAAAAGTGCGCCGCTGAATCAATTTCCTCCCGAAGACGGAAAGAAAAAAAAAGAAGGGAGATTTGTACTGCTGGGTGCTTTCTTAAAATAACAAAATTACTTTTTATATGCAGGCGACTTTAGGACTCAGGACACAGCCGCACAAATAACAACAACAGCATGCCATTGACAACCATTAATCATGAAAGCCTGTCAGGGCGGGTCGCAGGCAGGCAGGCGGGCCGGGTGTGGCAAAAGAGGATGGGGCTCGTCTGTGCTTCTGCCTGATGATTGTTCTGTGTTGCAGTACTGTTTTTCTTTTCTCTATTTTTGTTTTTTTTTGCTTTAAATTTTGCCTTTACATGCTAATGCCTTGCAATGGGGCTCAAGTCATGCTCGTGCCCATGCACAACCACGCCCAACTGCGAAATTGACAAGCAAACCGAGTGCGTTTTGACATGACACTTGCAAGGGACCACTAGCAATAGCAATAGCTGTAGCAGTAGTTGTGGCTATGGCTGGGTCTGTGGGTGAAGCATGGCCAGGACGAGACGCTGAACGTAGGCGTGAGCAGCCAGCATAGGACAAGCACACAGTGGCATGAGGCAAGAGGCAAGAGGCAGGAGGCAGAAGGCAAGCGACAGGCGGCAACGATAGGTAGGTTATGTATGCCATCATTAGACGTGGTCTGTTTGCCACGCCCGTTCTGTTGCTGTTGATGCTATTCTTGCTGTTGTTGCTCACTCGCAAATTGGCAGCACTGCAATGAAGGACCATGTCATGTCACAGGCTAGAGCAATACAACGTGCCTGATGGCCGGTCAAAGTTCAATGGGAAAGCCAAATTCCGATTGTCAAGATGTTACTGCAAGCTACATACACATATGTATGGATATATTTACATGCGAGCATGTGTGCGAGTCGGACATGTCTAATTGCTCAGTTTATGGGGGCTACATGTCATAAAGTGCAAATGCATGCCAAGCACCAACAAGCCCAAAAGCTGGCTATAAAATTTGCTATTGCTGCTTCTAGGTTTGGTCCGTGATTTGTATGTGAAATTTGACATGCATTTTCAATTCAACAGCAGCTTTAAAGAGTCACTTCTCCATCCAATAATGAATTCCATTCATTTTGTTTGTCTGCCATCCTCTTGGAGCATCACCTCTACCCGCCGCGTCGCCTCGACGACTTGTGCCGTGCCGGCCACGATAAAACTTTATGCACTGCAAAGGCCAGCATTGACATTTCAAGTGCTGCCGCTCTTATAGAAAGGAAAAAAGAGGCTACGATGGAGGTTCACCAGTCCTGGCGCCATTGGAGAAAATAGTTTTAATAATGCACAAGACGACTCCAACGGAAAGTAACATAAAATGAAGGACATACGAGACCAGCAGCAGCTCACACAGATAAGACCCTCGACTGTCCAAGTTCCGCCCAAGTACATCAGCAGCAACAACACCAATAACACCAGAATAAAAAAGAGCACAGAAGAAGCTGGAAAACGTAAAAGGTGGCAAGAAATAGAAAACATGGATGGGCAATGCAAGTTTGTCTATTCGATGTCAAAATGAATACTTTTGCATTATTTATGCTAGTGCTTTTATTTGTTTTTCCGATAACGAAGTGCAAAAAGCAAAACAATTCAATGAACTTCTCTCAACATCCACAGAGAGCCACATTTTCGAAACTTTAAACAGCAAAGGCTTTAACCAACTACTCTTATACGTGGTGTGTATTGTTTATATAAAATATGTTTTTTGGAAGAACTATTTTAATGATGGGAAGATAATATTGTTCATTTAATATATGATGTGCCTTATAAAGCTGTCTCCATCTCCATTTAAACAATACAACTTATATTTTCAAAATGCGAGTACATTTTAAATTTAAAACACAGCCTGAAAGTATGCTCCAGAAAGTAGTGATCGTCCCCATATTCAATCTGCAAATTCAAATGTAGTATATAATATAAAAATAAACAACATTATTAAATAATTAATTTTGTTAAAATTCTTTCAATTTCTTAAACTTTGAGGTTGAAAATATAGGTAGAAAGCTAAATTTGGTAGTTATAGCTCCGGATTCTGAGTCAGCCTAAAAATATGCAACATTTTGTATATAAATAATTTGCTATGGAAAAGTTTGTGTGATTACTATCATATGGGTATTTTTAAAAACAACCAATGTGAGATATGCAAATTTTTCTGTGAAGGCAGATTATGTAATCAGCACAATTACTAATATATTAATATATTGAAATTAGGATGATTATACAATACATATAGACTAGATAAATGAACACATTATGTGTATTGGATTAAAAAAGATTGGACCATTTAAGCTCCAATGATGTTTTACACATTCTTTGTATGAATAAATGACTTGATACTTGTTTCATATTTCATTATTATTTCATACATCTTTCAGACAACCACGCAGATTAGAAATATAAACTTGACTAATAATGGACTGTCATGTCAAGTACATCCAAGGACACTCAAGTGCTAGCGCCATTCCAAGCAATGACAAGTGTTCTTCACATACTCGCAGTAGATGTCACAATTCTTGCAAGCCAAAACCGAAATCAATTGAATCAAGTAGTAGTTACTATTGTTGTTTACTATTGTTGTTACAGAGACTACTTATACCCATAATACACACGACCCGGCAAGGACCACTTTAAATAGCTTTACTTAACTTTGCCAGATCGTAAGCTTGGATTACACAGAACGTTCAACAAACTTGAACATAAATGGTATGTTAGGTTTTACAAAGAATTCCGCCTTAAAAGCATTCTCTATGGGATAGTCGAAGCCAATTTCAAAGTTGCGCACCAGCCTGGCAACTGCAATCTCCAGCATCATGTCAACAATGCGCTTGCCAGCACAAGCTCGTGGTCCGAAGCCAAATGGTAAATACATAAAGGGAGTGGACGTGTCACCCACTAGGTTTGAGCTAGATTCGTCACGCAGCCAACGCTCGGGCAGAAACTCGCGAACGCGTGGAACATACTGTTCCATGTTTGCCATCTGGTAGTTGGACGCCATACCCACATCCGTGCCAGCCACAACTCGGTATCCACTCAAAACAACGTCAGTTGGCACTCGACGCAAGGTGCCAGGTCCAATGGGATACATGCGAATGCCCTCCTTGATGCAAGCACGTAGATAAGGTAAATTTGATGTGGATTCTATGGTCCATTGCGAATGCTTGTCCGGCAGTACGCCTTTGATCTCCTCTAATAAGCGGGATTGTTTAGCGGGATTCTTAGCTAACATCAACAAAATGCCGCACAGAGACACCAAGGTCTAAAATGAAATTGAAAACTTTTTTAGCGCTTTTCTAGAAAATTCAGAGAAAATACTTACAGGGTCTGCACCAGCAAAAAATAAATCCAATGCAATAATAACTGCCGTCTGACGATCGACACGCAACAGTTTTTCGAGTATGCTCATCTCCATACCTGGCTCGAGGCTTATACGACCCGCCTTGGCATTCTCCTCTACACGCTGCAGGGCTCGCTGAATGTGTCCATTTGCTATGTCAGTGATGGTGTCCAACGAACGCATGAGTTTTTTAAAATTAGGTTCTGGCAGATACTTCCAAATTGGAGGCAACATATCCAAAATAAAACCCAATTCCAGAATATTTTCCAATGCCTTGATAAAACGAATCACCTCCTCGCTATCCCGATTCTCACCGAGAAAACCTAGGCGAGTATTGAGCGACACAAATCCAATGGACTCCAAAATTAAACGGCGAATTTCCTCTACAAAATCAGCTGGCATTTCTTGAGTTACTGGATCTCGTATGGCTCGTATACTGTTTCGTGTAATAATAAAGGTTGCTCGACTGATCAATAGTATTAGTTGCTGGCACCTTGCTTACCGCTCCAAAAACTCATCATTGACCTGAACAAGATTATTCACATATAACTTGGCATTTCGGGGCTGCAATAGAATTGGATTGACAGCCGTTCGCATCTTACCCCAGGCCGGTCCATTTCTATTCATTTAAATCTTATTAGAAGACTCAAAAGAATTAAACATTTTGTTTACCCAGAAGTTAGTCCATCAGCACCCTCGAAAATATCGCGCCGATGAACCTTTTTGTAATACTCGAAGGTGGCAAAACTCCGTCTGTAGGGCCACTGTCCCTCATTGCGGAAAACTGTCTCATAGTCCACCGGATTCAAAGTAATCACAATGTCAGTTCCACTCACACTAGGCATACGAAAAATATTCCCATAGCGACTGCTGAGATCCAAAAACATTTCATGAACCGGCACATTCTTATAGCGGCCTTATCAAAGAGAGAGAGAGAGAGAGATAGAGAGAGAATAAAACATTTATATGAAGAAACTTTGCTGAGTTAAAAGCACACTTACCACCCGGTAGAAAAGATCGTATGAAATTAAATTTAGTGGGACCAGGTATTTCCGAGTAAGGTTTAGACTCTTCTAAATATTTTGAAGTCAAGTCTCCAGCGCTCTGAAAATTATATACAATTATAAATTCATATGCTCATCGCAATTCCAATAATTATTACCTACTTTTGCAGACAACGCCCTTTGAATTTGTAGTATCTGGGCGCAGATCTTTCTCTCTCGATTCAGATGTCTTGACAACATTTTGGCTACTGAAGCAAAAATGATGCGATAATTGAATTTATAATAGAACATAGAGCGAGCTTTTAAAAGCTTTCGGCTCTCTATGTTGATATACGTTAGCTTTGACAAAGTTTCATACCCTCTATAATTTATAAAAAATATCTATTGCTCGGTATACTTGCTTTAAAAAAATTATTTAATTTAATGCTGCTGAACTCACTCCTTATCATATAGTATATTTTTAATTGTTGATGTTATGAATGTGTTTATTAAATAATTTAAACTTAACAACTTTAGTACGGTAATTTAAATTCCATGAATTTTCTTTTCTAACACAATTTCGCTACAGAATATGCTAAATGAGAATCCCATACTGAGAGTTTGAATTCAATTAAAACATGACGTATGTTATATACCGCTTTTGCACAAAAACAAACTTACAAGCAAGAAAACTACATTCGGGTGCGCCTGACTGTAAGATACCTATTTCCATAATAGAAAACCAGCAATTTACTATTCATAAAATATACCAATTAAATAAACTGGAAAGCACTAAAATATACTTTATTGATATACTACATTCAATTTAAAGTATAACCAAAGTAATTGTGACCCGACAACAGCAAGCGTTTTTATACCCGCAACCCATAGTGTCGAAGGGTGTTATAATCTTGTGCCTACAGCAAATGTACAGGCAGAAAGTGTCATCTCCGACCCTATTAATTATACATACATACATACATATGTATAAAATCTTGATCAGCGCCAACAGCTGAGACCATATAACAATGTCTATATAGAGCAATAATTTGCACTTATAGTTTTCATAAAATATAGTTATCATCAAAAAAATCGAATAGCAAACATAAGCGATACACGGTACAAACAACTATAACATAGTCTTGATGCATCCTGAAAATTCAGTTGTGGGCGTGGCAAAAATATAAAACAAATTCGTGCTGACGAATTTACATACATTTCTTATAATACCCTATTCGGTAAAATATAAAATGTTATGAATGGATGTATCTTTATTTTATTTATAAGTATTGAATCCTTTATTTTTAATTTGATTTTTTAAGGATAACACCACTGTACAGTTAAAAAAAATCGATTTTTTTTCAAATATTCCGATTTAAATAAAGATATTTTTTCCGTCCGGTAGGTTTAAATATACACAACTTCTGCTGCGTGCCGCGGAGGTCTTCTAGCGAAACACGTAAAGTGCGGGAGCAATATATATATAAATATATGTTTAGAAATATATGGTTTTAAATTTCATTCATTAAATCACAAAAAAGGTCTTCAAAAACAAGGTTTACAGTTGTTTTACCTTTAACAAATACTGTCGAAAAATTATAGCTCTATCTCTTATAGTCTCTGACAGACCGGCGGACACACAGATGGACGTGACTAAATCGTCTCGGCTGTTGACTCTGATCAAGAATATATATACTTTATAGTGTCGGAGATGCCTCCTTCTACCTGTTACATACATTTCCTACCGGTACAAAGTTATAATACCCTTCCACCCTATGGGAACGGGTATAAAAATACAAAAATAACCTAAAACGTTTACCACCAACAAAATTTGTAATTTTATAATTCTTATTGTGTATATTAATTTAATCAATCAAATAAAAAAATACATTATTTATTTAGATTTTAGTTAATTGTATTGACAGCGGTTGACTTTTCTAGCAACATGTAAAAATTCGAAGTCAGAAGCAAATTTACTTATTGTATTAGGGCGCATCATCTTAAATGTTTTTTTCATTATACAAAAACGTTCAGTATTAAATGCGAGCCTTTAAAATGGCGTATCTATAGAAAACAATTGGAGCAGTCAAAATTTAAGCCTGTCAAAGGCACGACTTAAATCACACTACCTCAAATATCGCAGATGACAGAAAATCTATATAGAATGACAGACAAACTGCTATAATAAAATCGATTTTTTATATTTGGTCACTGACAAGGGCGCGTCAGTTTGGGTAGTGGGGTGCATCTCAACTGGTGGGCACATAAATATTACCACACAGACACACCCACACACACACATACGTAGTCAGACATAACAGACGAGGACACATACAGACAGGACACAGACAAGCCAACTGATGATGGGCATACAAAGGTTGACCTCGACTTTGAGCTGTCAAAGCCAAAAACTAACTGACCTAAACCAACAAAAATCGACTTTGCAGCCTAAACACAAAAGCCTGAGCATGACAGCCCGCGCCCCCGCCATGGACGCGGATGCGGATGCGGACTGGCCCCGAATGGGGGCGGGGCGCAACCATTCGTTCGGGCGTTAAAATACAAAATATCAGCATGACGCAATGATTTCCGGCAAGTGAAAATGAAACCTGTTGGAGCTGACTGGCGGCAGTGACGACCTCGACACCGGCATCTCTGCTGTTGTTGCTGCTGTTGGCAATATAAACAAATTCAATTTGACAGCTGACAGCGACACGGCGGCAGTAGCAACAATGACAACACAGTAACAGCACATGCACACTCACAAACATACACTCGCTCGCACACACACAAAAAGCCGCAAGTAATAAACTTTTACGATCTGTTTTACGGCAACGCGGCACGTGCAACTAGGCCCAAAACATTGGCATACACGATAAAGATGCGGGAGGAGGGAAGGGGCACTCTCTAGATGACGGGCCACGGTTGGTTGCAACATAAATTTAATGAAGCCAAAAACGCGTCACGACAACAACAATGCAGACACCAAAACAAACCCATTCATACACATACACATATATGTAGATATGCAGCCAGCAGCAGAGTCTGGGGTTAGGACCTGAGCAGAGCCCCGCAATATAGGCAATAAAAATAAAATAAAAGTAAATTGTTCAAGGACAACAATATTTTATGCTATTACTCTGCGTAGTTCCAGTGCAGACATGAACAGAGAGAGAGAGAGAGAAAGAGATTGTATGTGTGTGTGTTAAGCTGGGAGAGCGACAGAGAGGACATGCATGTCAGAGAAAGAGAGAGAGAGAGAGAGAGCCGGAGTAAAAGAGCCATAAGAGTCTGCCTACTTTTGAAAAACCGGCAAAAGAATTTTATTTTTTGTCTGCTCTTTTGTTTTGCAAACGAAAAATTTACAAAATTTCACTAGTGGGGGTTGATTTGGGGTGTTTGGAGTGTCCTGCCACCATCTATATTGAGCATTGGGTGCGTCTACGTATGCGAATGCGACACAAAAACGTCAGCAGCACTCAAAAAGCATTCATAATTGCGTCTGCTTCTGGCCTCTCAGGCTGCTGGCTGCTGGCTGCTGTCCTTGCCGTAGTAATGCCATTGATGGATGATTCTTTTGCCGGCAAGTGCAGAAAAATAAAAGCACTAAAACTTGCAATTTGTATGGAATACATCAGGAGCAGACACAACCCGATGAAGAGACGGACCAGCGTCTGTTTGTGTTGGCCAGAAAGAGTCAGCAGCACGAGAGCAGAACCTGAGTTATAGAAAGCCATAACCTGCACTCTCCCTTTAGGCCAGACACACCAATACAGTGTGTGAGCGTGTGAGTGTATGTGTGTGTGTGTGTGTGTGTGTGTGGGGCGCGCTTTATGATTGCCAGGCATAAATAAGCGGCGAAAGCACCCCAATGACGGCAAGGTGTCCTGTTACTCTCTATATGGGTGTGTGCAAATGTGCGCTGGCAAAGTGCACTTCCTGTGTCCTTTCAGTGTTTTGCCACCAATTGCTGCCAGCTACACCTACAGCAATAGCAATAACAACAACTACAACTACAACTACAACATCAAGGGCAAGAGCAAGGCTGCGCAGCTTGGCTCAACTTCACCTGCTTTACATTCTCAGCTAGGCAAGTCTTTTTTGCCCTGCGCTTTTTCTGCTGGCGTTGGCGCTGTCAACGCCGTCGTCGACTGTATAAATGTGTATCTACAGCATACATAGTCTTCTGCCTTGCCGTATATACTCAACTCGACTCGAAAAAGTATACGAATATGGGTGTGTGTATGTGGATCTGTATCGTTAGCAGCCTGTCCCGTGCATCTGAATGGATGCCTGCGCATCTTCTCTTTACTGTCTGTGTGTGAGTGAGCCTGTGTATTGGTATATGTGTGCTAACCAAAAGTAGCAATTCATCATAGAAAATGGCGGAAGTAATCGTCCTTTTACGAGAGTGTGTGAATACGGAGCACAGAAGCACAGCGAGTGTGTTTTCTTAATACTAAATCCTCCCATGCTATAAAGCAATTACAATTTTCTCTTAAATCGACATTATTTTCTAAATGTAAATAGTCAATTCTCTAATGTTTTAGTATAAGTAAAAAAAAGAAGATTACATAGTCTGGTTATCTTTTACGAAATCTATGAAAAACAATGTCCTAGTTTTACACCTCAAAAAAATATAAGCAAACAACATTTTTAAATATATTTTTTTTTTTTTGATTTAAGTAAAAATTGAGATATTTTTATTGATTTGTAAAAGCGAATTCTCTCCATACTTTTTGTAAATAAAAAATATTGTGAACGTAGTAGCTATTTTAAGCGCCAGAGAAATGGACTTAATAAAAACAAGTAAGAAAGTTACAGTCGAGTGTGCCAAATTGTATATTCGGTATATCGATATAATACCACTATAGACGGCACAATATACCAGATTGTCATACAAAAGTATTTCTTAAGAACTTGCACAATTTTTATCTGATCGCAACCCAAATTTTAACGAATCACAAATGCTATAGTTGTTATTGTATACACCAAAATTCAGACGGACAGATGGACAGTCAGACGGACATAGATAGATCATCTCGACTGTTGATGCTGATCAAGAATATATATACTTTAGGTATTATCAGTATAATATTTAGGATTTCTGAAAGATATATTATAATCGGATAAAAATTCTGGAAATTTTAAGAAAATTTGTTATGGCAAATAAATTATGCTGCTGTCGGGTCTTAGATGCGTTGGTTAAGAGGTTGATATTCTGTACTTGAACATTCAATTTGAAACATCATTAAATAATCACTTTTAATGAAGAAAAATTAATGAAAAAATCTATGAATGGATATTTTTTTCAAAGGTGATTAAAGCTGCTCTAATAGTCGAGGCTGTATTTAACATGAAACCATCGGAAGATGGCTGCCGCGATTGCTCAAGGATATCGTGAACTTCTTGAATGAAATGGCGTAAATATCACTACAAAATCAAATTCCGCTCTCTATATTTAGTTCTTTTATTTCTCCTCAATCAAAAAACAAAACAATTTTAAAGATCATGCTACAATTCTCGAGTCGATGCGAGCATCAAATGCTCAGCGGATACTTTCCCTGATCATGGCTTCTCAACGATTGATCTCATTTTTTTAGCATTGTCGCGTCATATGAATTAAGTTTAGATGTTCAACAAAGAGACAGTTCATTCCAGCAAATTTTATCGATGGGCGTTCGTGTCAAGAACTTCTTGCCAAAAATTATGCAACACCATAAAGTATGCAGGCCAGAGTATTTAGGAATGTTTTCATCACAACATAATTCAAACAACCTTCTCCTATTTTGGAGGAAAATACATTAACCCACATTCCCCCACATATACCACATTTCAGCGTCAGAGAAGCCTTAGTTATAAAATTAGAATAAATTTAATACTCTCTTTTGCCTACATTTTCCAATGGCACATTGAAAGCGTTGCAAGGCAAGACACAACATTTCAGTCAAACTTAAGAAAATTCAAATAATTTGTGAATCGCAGTAAGAGTCTTAATGCGTTGCGATAACAAATTGAATATTTTTACGCAATAGTAATGGCCAATCCATTACTAAGCGACTTGACTCTTAAAAACAAGCCATATGCTTGAACTGTTTAGTGCCGCGAACATGAAAAACGCATCTACTAACTACTTAATGCCGCATAATGACTGTGGACATTTTATCGCCCAACGATCCAGCAATCTGCGCAAAACAAGTTCCACAATCACACTCGAACCCAAAAACAGAAACAGAACCAGATCCAAACCAAGGGCCAGGTTCAATTTCCAGACCGGTCTAAGGGGCGAGTCATCAAGAATGGGGCATTTAGTTAATTTTAAATGCTTATTAGCGTAATTTACAATTTCTCACATGGCATACATAGAGCCTTAAAAGGGATGTGCTTAGGCTGAAAAGTGAGGGCCATAAACAGGCGAAGGCGAAGGCGAAGACCCAGAGTCACAATCATCAACATAGACACTTTAGGGCAGCATATGTAGAGACGAAATTATAATTTTATTATCATTACCACAACGGGTGAGTGTCTTATCACCAAGTTTTACGAGGCCACAGATCGCACACAGGTCATGTTGTTGCTATTGTTCATGCCATTCTTGTTGATGTTGTCGTTGTCGTTCTCGTTGTTGTTATCCTTTCGGAATGAAAATAAACTGTGGCTTAAAGCGTTTACGATGCGTTGACGACATCGTCGTCATCCTCGACGGGTTCACATAACATAGCTAGCAGCTCTGCTAGCCTGGTCGCTTTGTCTGTCCGGGTTTATGGCCCTTTTATGCGCTTTTTATGTTTCATTCTAACCTCAATTTAATTGTTTAGCCGGTGACAATCATTACCCCAATGCCAGTTTGAGCCATCGTCAACATCAACGTCAACATATGTACTCAACAGTAGTCTACTCATCAGTGCCTCCTCCCTGTGCGTCCGTTTGAGTTTTACGACTCCAAGGAGCTGTCAATTTGATGTGCTCGATGCTCCATTGACAACGCATCTGCCAGTTGGGTTGAGCTTGTAATAAAAACATGAAGATTACACTTTATTACCCCAGCAAAACTTTACGGAAGTTGTAAAACACTCAAGTGTAATGATGCTACCAAGTTCCCAGATAATCCCACACCCCCTCTCTTTTGATCCGCCCCTTCGGCTGCTGAGTGTGTTGGGTGTGAAAACTAGCGCAGGGCTTTTCATTTGACGCTTCCGTTGGCAAATTTAACGAGTCTGCCAATTTTTATGATCTTATCCTCGCATTGAGATGAACTCGCTTATTATTTTTCTATTACATTATAATTTACAGCACTCTCTGCATGAGTTTTACAACCATTTAATGGTGATAGCCAGAGATTTGTCATTGCCTCGAAAGCACCAAGTAACCACAAGACGCAGGGCGCAAGGCGCAAAGCACAAAACCGGAGAAGCAATCGGATTCAAGCCAAATGCTAAATAAAGAGCAAATATTTACAGGTTGTTCTTTTTCCACATCCTGATATACTCCGTCTCAGTTCCTCAGCTCATAAAACTCCGCCTGAGTCATTGAGCAATTTGTTTTTTATGGTCATGTTGACTTTTCATTACATATCCTGATCAGTAATATACGAGAGTAGAATAGGCACTGTGATGTACCTTGTGAATGTACTCAGGGTATATTATAGTCGAACAGGCTGTGTCAATCTGTCTTCTTTGGTTTTTTATGCTCTCGGTGCTAAAACAAAGTGCGGTCTGTGTTATTATCGAGTGTCAATGCTGTTGTCGTTGTCGTTGTTGTCGTTATCCTTTATTCTTTTTGGCTTCGGATCTTGCCTGCTGCCGCAAAAGGTGTTAAAATGTTGTTGCCCATTGCCATTACTATTATTGTTTTCACTGACGTTTCTGGTGTCTGACTTCATGCCAATCTCTGCGTATTCATTCAAGCGCAAAAATGGATTTGTTTTTTACGACTTGATTATTATGACTGCGTTTGATTACAAATATTATACCACTAAATGCGTTTCCTTCCTTCTTTGTTTTTTATGTTGTTCAGTGAAGTTGTAAATGGCATTGATTTTCTTTATTTTATATTTCATTGGCTGTTCCCACTGTTTATATCTTGTAATTTCGTGCTTATGTTTATTAATGAGCACATCTCGTTTGCAGGCATTCATATTGGATGTTATTTGTCATTTGCTGAAAATAAATTCAATTTTGTAAATGATAAGTCTAAGCTTAAGCTACACTCTAGAGTTTTATTTTTGGAATTTCAAATCAAAGCGAGACAAAAGGATTTTACATGCCAAACCGTATAAAGGAAACGAAGCTACGAAGTCTTAAGCAAGACATTGGCCGACACTTTTGTGTGTAAAGAAACAATTTTCCTGCCAACGAAACAAAAGTGCAATAAAATAAAATTAAATCTGCAATTTTGAGGTTTTTCTTTGGTCATAAAAAGTGTCTGGCTTGAAGTCAGATGTTGTTGCTGCCTTTGCTGCTGCGGTCTGTAAGCGTTTACCTTTGACCCAGCTAAATGACAGCCATTGTCAAGACACTCAGAATGCCGAAGGATGTCCAGAAGCTGCTGGCATGCAAAAACAACCTCAACTTCAACTTCCAACTTGATTAAAAATGAAAGAACTTTCTACTTCTCGCTGCTGCTGTTGTTGCTGTTGACTCTGTCTGTGCGGTTGCCTCAGGGAGGTGGCATTGTGGCTGCTGTCAATGGACGTTTTATAGGACTTTCATTTCAAGTTGCTGGCATCATAAAATTATGCTTAATGTAACACACAAAATTGCTGTTCTGTTAGATAAAAGTTCATAAAGAAATTAGATTGTACATAATTGAAAGCGAGGCGCGAGACGCGTAATGACTGCGGTTAAACAGTTGTTGGCTAGCAATCTCAACTGAGGATTGGCTAAGTCTTTTTGGATACTCAACCGCGCATAATGCGGTGTGAAAATCAAAAGTGAATTTCAATCTCATATGCAAATTAGAATTCAAATTCAAATTGTTGTGCACGATAAGAGAAAGGCGCAACCGCGTTGTCTGCTTATCAGCCACTGTAATAGCTGCCTTGGATGACTGATGGCCGCAAGGATGTTCTTCGGAATGGCATTTGTATTGTTTTGCAGTTCCCCAGCTGGCGATAAGATTATCTAAGCTTTGTTACCTTTTGCCCCTGGCAATTTCAATGAAAAATGAGATAATTAAAGCCACGTTCTAAATACCTAGGCGATCAAATTGGTTTGGGCTTACAACTCTTCGTTGCGTTCGTTGATAAGAACAACAAAGACAGAAAAGCGGAAGGATGCTCAGCAGCTAGAAAGTTGTTCCAAGTTGGTCGCTTGGCCGAGCTGCTTATTAAATCAAGTTAATAACTTTTAGAGCCGCAATAAAAGTGTCAAAGATTATAGCATAGTTATAGGCCGTCCCGTCTACTTTCTCTATAGGCAAGGATAAGCAATTAAATTCGCTTTAATTACGACGCATTTTTGTTTGTTTTTTTTTGGTCTGAGAGCGCGCGCCACGATGTTTGTTAATTTCAACGCCTCATGCGGCTCAGATAAAATGGCAGCCAAAACGCGCAGAGCCGGAAAATTTTTGTGACCAACGTCGCCATCGTTCATCCTTCGTCCTTCATTCTGCTGTTCTGCTGTTCTGATGTCCTGGTCCTTCGCACTGTGCTCGTTTTGCATGCACAGCATTTGCCGGGCTGAAATTGGGAGGCTTGTGGTGTAGGCAACTGGCATGTTTATCTGCACTCAGACAGATACGCCGCATGTCGAGCAGTGGTAGCTGGAAAAAGAGCCAGAGAAGCCAGTGCCAGTGCCAGTGGAGCAGGAAGTACAAAACGGGCATGGCCAATGGTTGGGTAGAGTGTAGAAATGTTGTGCGAGCCATTAATCACACGATTTCATGAATACATCAGCCAGTGAAGCACAGAGTCAGGCCAACCAACCAGTCTGGCAGGCTGCTGCTGCTGCTGCTGCCAGACGATGACGATGACGACAGCACAGAGGACGAGGCTGAAACTGAGACTGAGGATGCAAAGAGGACCGCAGCCACAGCAGGATGAGCAGCAACAGCAACAGCAACAGCAGCAGCAGCCAGCAAACATAAACGCAACAAAACGAAATGACTCAAAAATCTTATTTTCAGCTCATGTTGTGCTCGTTTGTTATTTTTTGCTGGCTTTGTTTGTTCGTCGCGAAGAGTTAGCAGGCAAGGACAGAGGAGAGACGAGACTGGAATCATATCACATGCGTCCAGCCAGCACCAAGCAAACGCAAAGTCCCTCGCTTTTCTCCATGTGCTACGTGGCACGGCTGAAAGGGGTTAAAGAGCCAAGGGCTGGGGGCTGGGGGCTAAGGGTTAAGGCGACGCCAGGCTGTAAAAATGCTAGTTGCATTAATGACATCACAGAACCGTCCGGAGACGCACAAGTCGAATTCAGAGCCAGTCACTCAAACTGCGGCTGTGGCTGTCAGAGTAGCCATTCTTATGGGTACAACCAAACGGTTTTGTTTTTGGCTTTTTAGTCAGCACAGGAAAATGGCCTGATAGACTTTCCCCGACTCTAACTCCGACTCCGACTCCAAGTGCCTTCCCGGTTAGTTTGCAGCTCAAATTTTTGGTTTTCACTCTGGTTTCGTGTGTGTCACAGGCGAACCATTAAGCTCTTGACTTGTAACTGGCGGTTATAAGACTCTCTTCTCATTTCAAACAGTTGCCCCAAACTTCCAAATGGGGACGTATCTACGGAGTCAGCTGTGGCCATCACTCGAAAGGGTTGTTTGTCTTCCCTCCTGGAGAAAGAGACTTGCGCATTTTGTCAACATGTGATCTTTTTGATGATGTGCATTAGCATGTCTTTAACTTGGCACAAACCAAATTAAACATTCAAAAATGCAAAGAAAGTTCTCAACGCAAAGTTATGCCAATTTGGTAGCTCATTTGCAGAAAATTTCTTTTCTCATCTTCCCAGTATGATAAACATGCTTACAACTTTTCATTTCGACTATCTTCGTTCTAGCATAAACACAAGAAATACTAGTAAATGGCAAGGTGTAGGGGGAATCGTTTCCGCTGGAGACAAAGTTTTCTTTGGCGGCTTTAAAGTAAAGTTTTTATATTTTTAATTAGATGCACATGAGGTTTTACTTAACAAAGTTTTGACGGCCAGCACAGAGCAGAAAGCAGAGAGCACGGAATTCCGAATACGGAATACGGAATACGGAACACACAACACTCAGTTATGGCATCTTTAATGCCCGGTCGAGTTTTAACATAGCACGCCGAAAGCGCCCCCACCTGCCACTTCCGTGCCATTGCGCCAAAAAACTTTCTATCGTACACACACACACACACACACATACACACACAAAAGTACAAGTAATTGTTATTTTTGCAGACAAACATCCGGACATATCCTGGCCGCACTGAGTTTTATAATTTTTCCATTGCATATGCCAAGGCACTGCCATCATTTTGTATATCAACAAAGTTTTTCAGCTTTTGCAAAACGGATTTGGGTGAATTTCTCTCTCATCGCTTGTATGCTATATGTATGAGTGTAAATGTGGATGTGAGCGTGAGTGTGCATCACATAAAATGGCTGCTTTACTTCCTTGTGAAATCGGCTTAGGCGAAAAGTCCTCTAGTTAGGATGCGAGAAACATCGAAAACTTTGCCCCGACGCTGCAGGTAAATGTCAGAATTGATGCCACTCAAAAGGACGCAGAACTTTTTCTTTAGCTGCATTATTTCCATTAGTATACCTTTTATGTGCTCCAAAAGTCTGTTTCATCTTTTACATGGTGCATTGCCTGCCTTTCAGAAACATGCTCCAACCTATGAACTGACAATGTGTGACAATGCCATCGAATGTTGACATAGTTAAGATCACATAATTGTAAGATTGAATTCTTGGACATTCTGATTATTACACAAATCGAATTTTCAAACTTGTAACACAACTGTCCCACCGTTGTTGGGCCAAATTCCAATTTCTTGTAATATCAGCCCCTTGTTGGGTGCCAGAATTACTTGCAGCATGCCGCGCCGCCACACTGCTTTTTTTCCTACTTGCGTGTGCGGCTCCTTGATCATCATCACCAGCCGAGCGGGACCCTTTGAACCCTTAGCTCTTCCGGGATGTGGGGGGTTGTTGCTGTCACTGATGATCGCTATGCTTGCGGTGAATTATTATAGAGTCCCTCATCAAATATGCATGGAACGATCCTCATGCGAATACAATAAAAGGCATACATGCCTAACACAAAACCAAGTAAACTATGGCCAATTAAACAAACTAATTTGAAACTGAAAAGAAAACTCACAAGAAAAGTAGTGTACCTAAATGGAGAGGACGAAGGTGTTGATGTCACTCTCCTTGTTCGCTACCCCACCCAGCCATAGTCTTCTAATGTATTTTTAAGTGAAGACCCCAAACGCAGCTTTTTATTTACCCCTTATTATGCTCCCATGTCATCAGAAAAAAAAACTTAGTATTTCATCATCATTATAAAATTTTAATTATTCAAGCAGAAATAAACGGAAATGTAGTATATTCATAATAATGAATAGTTATTTTAACAAAATGTATCCAGATTTGCCCAAATAAACTAGAGTATAACTTAGTATTAGAATATGTGTACAAGTATATTTATCAGTATGAGTGGCCGTACATATGTATAAGAAAGTCGTTCAAATATTCAGAATTTTTAATGTGTTTAGGCTACTGCATGCGAAATAGTATCTAAAATTTTATATACATTTTATACTATTTTATTTTAGTTGTAATTAATTGTTCATTTCATTTTCATATTTCATGTTTCATGTTTTAGGTTTTTGCTCGCAGCAACGAGGTTTGAGAACAATTGAATTTGGTAGAGCAAATACGTATGAGAGCAGTAGGTTTTAGAACAACTTCATTTGGTAGCGCAAGTAAGTATGTATGAGAGCAGTAGGTTTTAGAACAACTTCATTTGGTCGCGCAAGTATGTCTGTATGCGAGCAAGTAGGTTTTAGAACAACTTCATTCGTACAGTTTTGTATTATTTTATTTCACTGAGCAGTTTAATATTATTGTGTGGTTTTATTTTTTTAATGTTCACTGACTGTTATATATTTTGTATTTGTTTTGTTGTCATTTAAATACGATTGCAAAATACACTTGACAAAACATTTATTCTTATTTCTTTTCTCCGCGCCTGAAAAAGAAATCGCAATAGCGATACATGGCAATAAAATACGAATATTAATGAAAAGGCAATCAGTTAACTCATTTCTGCTTTTTCTTTATTTTCGTCTTTATTATTCTGGACTAGGCAGATGAGTTACCTGATGCACTTGTCATCGCAAATCAAGGCAAATACATAACAAGAGATAGAATAATAAATGAAAAGAAAAGTGCGCAAGCCGTCGGCAATCACAGCGCGGCTACACTGGCCAACACAAAGGTGTTAACGATGTGGTAGCTAACGCCTTGCGACTTTCCTTTCTCACTCACCCAATTTTCCTCGATGAAGGCCTTCTCGACGATGTTGGTGTTGTTGGTTTTGTTTAAATTTCGTTTAGTTTAAATTATTTTACCAATTCACGATTTGCACTTGATTGTTTTACGACACTTTGGTTTTTTACATTATTAGGCACACAAAAAAAAAAAACAACAAAAAATGTTCTGTCGAGTGTAGTTTTTTTTTTTTTTAATTTTTTTCTTTTAATATTTTTACACACACACAATGTATATTTCACTGCTTCAGTTTTTTTTTTTTTTTGGTCTTTTGCTCACGTTGTTCACCAACTTATTTATGCTTTTAATTACTCTTTTTTTTCACTATGCTCATATGATTTTGGGCTTTCAGTATTTTAATGATTTTAACTGATATTCAGCCGCAATGTTGTTTGAGTTTTGAAAGCGATCTGCACTCGCTATGCACACACTTGCACTTCTATTTCTGTTACATTTATTATTTTATTAATTATTTAATTTATTATTTATTTGTTGTCTGCTCCCTGCTGCTGCTGTCGTCGTCGTCGCCTTAGCCAGTTGGCTGGTAGCAAAGATTATTGTTTCCTCTGTATATATAAGTGGACACCTTGCCTAAACGGCACTTTGAAGTATTCTGCTAATGCCAGCTTTTTGGGGCAAAAGCGGCGGGGATGGACAAAATTATCCAAGATTAAAAATTTTTTTTTCCTTCTTGGCCACGAGGCCTTATTTCTTTTGATGTTCTGGGTGGATATACAGAATTTCTAAAGCGTCTGCTTCTTTGCGATCTTGATTGAAAAAGATCTAACCTTGATAGTGCAGATCTTAACTAGCCCAAGTGAGAGCGAAATTAACCACATGGTGAATTTACATCTGTCACTTACAACGCTGTAACTCTCCACTGTCACCCACATATCTACGTACGCCTATGCGCGCCTAAATATTTAAATTCAAATGCTAACGTATTATTTATTTTTGGGGTTATTTTAAGTTTTTTAATTTTATTGTTGTTTTTTATTTACTGTATGGGTCCATTACAAAACCAGATAATCTAACGAGTCTACGAGGCACGATTAGATGGAATTAGCTGCGTAAATCCTTGCGTGATATGTGCCGATTTCTTTGCCTTGCAATGTTTCCAAGATATAGTATGCAGTACCTACTTTCTTCTTTATTCGACACTTGGTAAACTGCGAACCTAACTTTTTGTTGAAATTGTTCGAGAAATTGCTCAAATATAAAAGTTTCTTTTAAACACCTCTTGGCCTTCTTTAAAAGCAACTGGCTTTGCTCGCAAATTGTATTGCGTAGCGTTACGCTCATAAGCAGCACGACTATTTTGTTTAATATCCTCTCGCAACAATTGTATCTGATCCCTTGGATTCAGCAGGGGTGACTCTTCTAATACAGATAATTTTTTTCAGTAACTTGTAATCACCAGCATGGTTGATCATATTAAATCCGAATAAAGCTTTATACGGCGAACATCCAATAGCTTGATGTAAAGAGGATCGTAGAGCTGAAGAAATATGGGTCAAGTTTGTATCCCACTCTGTCTGATCAGTTCGAAGATACGAGCGAACAGCTGCTAGCAAAGAGCGATTAACCCTCTCGGCAGCATTGCTTTGAGGCGAATATAAAGCAGTGCAAGTATGAATTATTCCAAACTTTGTTAAAAATGAT
Organism: Drosophila albomicans; assembly: GCF_009650485.2. NCBI lineage: Eukaryota > Metazoa > Arthropoda > Insecta > Diptera > Drosophilidae > Drosophila > Drosophila albomicans. The sequence goes on along the minus strand of NC_047631.2, from coordinate 2,556,599 downwards.
TTAAATTCATTCGATTTGAATTGAGATCCATTGTCACTTACAATGATCTCAGGAACACCAAACTCTGCAAAGATTCGTTTTCCAAGAAATTCGTTAACAGCTGCTGTTGTGAATTTTTTTAACGGACATAGCCAATGATATCGGCTGAAATGATCAAGGACGATGAGCAGCCCAATATGACCCTTCTTGCTCCGTGGATAAGGACCAAGTATGTCAATATATAACTTTTGAAAAGGCCTACACGATATACTTTGCTGACCCATTGGAGGTCGTAACGTCATATTTGGCGCTTTCGTTTCTTTGCAAACATCACATTCACGCACATATTCCCGTACTTGTTTAGATAGCCCTGGCCAATACAAGTGCCTTCGCAATCGTTCAATAGTTTTCTGCATTCCACCGTGAGAAGATACTACGCAATCATGCGCTTGCCGAATAGCTGCAACTCGTAATGACTCCGGCACCCATAACTTCCAAACATCCATATCTTGGACTGCGTTTCCCGATGGGTGTTCGGTGCGAATGTAGACATATTTATCTACAGCCTTTAAATCAGGGAATTTCTCAGTATTCGCGTCCACTAAGTCTTTGAGTTCTACGTACTCAGCCTCAAGAAATGCTGGAGAATCTAAATCAATTTCTGGACCTATCCATTCGACGCTATCAATCTCTGCTTCACTAATTCTTGACAATGCATCTGGAACAACGTGATCCTTGCCTTTTCGATGCGAAATGGTAAACTTAAACGCTTGCAAACGAAGAATCCATCTAGCCAATCTGCCAGATACATTCTGCTGTCGCATTAGCCATAAAAGACTCGATTGATCCATCACTACTTCGAATGGTTGTAGTTCGAGATAGCATCTAAATTTTTCAACGGCTAAAATTACTGCAAGACACTCTCTTTCTGTTACGCTATAATTTCTTTGAGCTTTCGACAATTTTTTTGACATAAATGCCAGTGGCCGTTCCTCTCCTGTATCTGACAGTTGCACTAATACAGCACCAATACCATGATCGCTGGCATCGCAGTGTAAGAAAAATTTTCGAGAAAAATCTGCATTTTGCAGCACTGGAGCGGTAGTTAACAATGTCTTTAACTTATCCATTGCTTCCTGGGCTTCTAACGACCATTTAAAGCATTTTTTTTGTTTTTCAACACTTCGGTAATGGGACACGAAATTTCAGCAAAATCTTTAATGAATCTTCGGTACCAACCACAAACTCCGAGGAAACCTCGAACTTGCTTCAAGTTCTTGGGAGTAGGCCAGTTTAGTACACAAGATATTTTCTCTGGATCGGTTGCTACTCCCCCATTACTTATCACATATCCTAAGTAATTAACCTTTGTGACACAAAAGTGACTTTTAGAAACGTTCAACGTAAGGTTTGCCTTTCGAAATTGATCTGCTATGCGAATTAACACAGCAAGGTGAGATGAAAAATCTTCGGAAACGATAACGAGATCATCCAGATATCCGAAAACGCAATGGCGTAAATCGGGCGGGATTAAATCATCCATTAATCTCGACATTGTAGAAGGAGCATTGCAAAGACCAAAGGGCATGACGGTAAATTGGTATAAAGATCGACCTGGAACAGTGAAAGCAGTCAAAGGTTTCGCTTCTTCGGTAAGCTCTATCTGCCAATATGCATCTTTGAGATCTAACTTAGAAATCAAATTAGCCTTTGGAAGTCGAGCGAAGATACCTTCAATGCTTTGCAACGGATAAGCATCCTTTCGGGTGGCCTCATTTAGCTTTCGAGCATCCAAGCATAATCGAACCTTGTTCGGCTTTACAACCATGCGCATTGGAGAGCTCCAAGCACTTTGCGATGGTTCAATTACCCCAAGCTGAAGCATGCGATCAATTTCTACGAACATCAACTTTTCAACTGCAGGACTCACTGGATAGTGACGCTGCTTCACTGGCTTACTATCACCAATTTCAATGTTATGTTTAATCAACGCCGTTCGCCAATCCCTGTCTTTCAAAATTTGGAAATAACTCCTTTACTGCCTCCAATTGCTGTCGTTCTTGCATGGATAATGGATATGTATCATCAGCCTGATCCTGTTCTATCTCTTCCGACAAAATTGAGCTAATTACTCCTGGTGCGAGTTCAAATTCTCGCCAGAAATCTATTCCTAGTATTAATTTCTGAGCTATCGATGGAATAATGTAAAGATCTATCTGTCTTTCCTTGTCTTTATATTTCATTTGTACTTTCAAAATTCCATACACCTGGTGCACTTTAGCATCAGCTGTTCGAACTTGCGACTTTATTGGCTTAAAATTGGGATGATTTGAAAAATCCAACGCAGCCAAAGAATCACCAAGACAACTGATGTTTGCTCCAGTATCAAGCAAGCCAAGTTCGGAAAACTCTAAGAAAGAAACACTTGCATAACTACGACGGTCAACATTATTTTGGAAAATGGTTGACACCATCATAGCTTTCTTGCTTTTAAGAAACTGAAAATATTTTCGTTGACGAATAGTGTTTCGACGACTCTTCTTCCCCTGTCCAGCAAAAATTCTCTCTCTAGCTATATAATAATCTCTTAATCTCTCATGATAAGGCTTAAAACTATTTTGTATTTCAGAACGAGTTAATGGATCTGCTTTTCGCTCTAAAATTCTAACCGTATTACTTTCTATATTCAACTTATCTCCTATTTCTGGGACATCCTTCCTGCATTGGATGCCCCCCTTTGCCGGTTTTCCTGCTTTTGTTTGCAGTTCTGGCAATTTGGTTTATATACTTGCGGAGCCCCGCATCCATAACAAAAAACTCTTCTTTCAGCCAAACAATTCTCCCAAATGTGGCCAGCAATATCGCAATTCCAGCATACTAATGGTGTTTTATGTTGTATGGCTGCTATCTCAACCTGTTTGTCACTCTCAGGATCTTCTTCGGGTTGCTCGTCATCCAGGCGTATACTCGATATGCACCAGCTTTGACTTGTGGCTGACGTGCTCTACCTATATCCTGCAGAAAATGTTCACGCTTATGTACCAAACGACGAAGCTCGGAAATCGAAGAGATATCTTCAAACAGAAGTCTTTCTTTCATGTCAATCTGTAAGTTTCCCTGAATCATCTCTACCAGTTCGTCTTCTGCAAAACTAACGGATAATCTGTCCATCAGTTTGCAAACACTTTCATAAAACGCGTCGAAGGATTCACCTGGCTTTTGTTTACGTGATCGAATCTGTTCCCGTAATTCAGTTACTGATCTGCTCTCGCGATATTGATTTCTGAACGCTACGCAAAATTCTCGCCAGTTGAAAGTTTGGACACTCTTATGGTATCTCCAAAACCAACTATTTGCCTTTCCTATCAACAGCTGATGGATATTTCGACTTATTATTTCCAAGTCCCCCTCAAAATGCTCGCGCGTTAGGATTTGTACTCTGTATAAGAATTCCTCAACAGATAATCCTTCGGCAGTACCATCAAATCGGACACCCCATTTCTGTAGAATGTCTGAGATTCTATGTGGCCCTAAATTCTGAATAAGATTAGTGGATCGGCTACTTCGTGGAGTAATCGGCGTTTCACGATGAGCTACGTGGCCATTTGGAGCACCTAGACTTCCCGAACCTGACATAGAGGACAAAACGCGAGTAACCGTTTCTCGGACAATGGACTCTACATCTATCTGAAAATTGGGTGGCGCTTGAGAATGATTTGATCTTCGTTGTCTTGTTGGACGACCTCTTCTAGCGGGTGCATTCGGATTCCGATTTGCCTGTAATCTCACATTCGCTGGAGTACTACCAGGCGGAGGACAAATATCGTGAGATGGAGCGTCAATAGGGATCAGCGCTTCGGCTCCTTTTGGTGCCTGTGAATTCAAAGATTCCAACTGATGTGCTAACGATCGAGTAACCGGGCGATATCCAGTTGCAACCACTCGTTGCGTTGGATTTGCATCGTCACTTTTGGAGTTTGGAGAATGATTGCCAACAACTACTCTCCATTCTTTTGGTTGAACTGCTACTAAGCAGCTGGGACACTCTTTATGGACTTGCACTCGCGTTTCCAAACAACTTTTATGGAATACGTGGTGACAATTTGTAACAGCACACGGCTGTGTATTCAACATGATTTCCCCGCAAATAATACAGATATTTGCAGCCGTACTATCATGTTGCTGATTTCGGTTGGACTCAAAACTATGTTCAAGTGGCATTTTTTTTATTTTATATAGTTATTTCTGATGACTTTCTTTTGGGAGACATAAGTAAGGGTAAATATATTGGCTTTCACTACTTATTCTTGTAACATATCTATCTTGTTAATGGGCTATTTCAACTACCAAAGGCTTCCTTTTCAAATAAACAACAACATCAAACTCGGCCAAAAGGACTTTTACGGACAATGAGACACACTTGCATCTAAAAACATTGTATTCCAGTAAAATACCTTTACAGCGAATCTTACGTCAATGTTCACAGAGAAAAACCTTGCTCATGAAAAAGGCTATATAATACGTATTGCTACACAAACTGAATAAATAAATTCAACTATTCTCTTGGTCGATGTATTCAAATGCTCAAATACTCGAGTTCCAAAGAGTAAGCAAAATTTAAATTCACCTTGAATGCAATTATAAAGCACAAATTCAATCGAAGACAAAGAGCTAATTAATTAATTTCAATTGTACGTGACCAATAAAATTCGATAAGTTAATGAAGAATTGAAACAAAAACTGAAACAATTTTTCCCAATTTTCCACAACCTATGAAATCTTATTATAGTTCTTTGGTCAAGCTATTATCCGTATCACAAAAAAAATTTTATGAAACGGAAAAAGGAAAAAAGCATTTGCTACGGTCGACTTCAATCAGCATGTGCTAATACAGAATCGAATTCCAGTAGATTTCTAAATCCGTTCAAGCTTCGTACAACTGCTATTAATCTGGGACCAGTGCTAATACTAGCAAATTAATGCCATAATAACACCTGCCCCACGTTGGGCGCAAAAAATTCCTGTAACAACTGTCCCACCGTTGTTGGGCCAAATTCCAATTTCTTGTAATATCAGCCCCTTGTTGGGTGCCAGAATTACTTGCAGCATGCCGCGCCGCCACACTGCTTTTTTTCCTACTTGCGTGTGCGGCTCCTTGATCATCATCACCAGCCGAGCGGGACCCTTTGAACCCTTAGCTCTTCCGGGATGTGGGGGGGTTGTTGCTGTCACTGATGATCGCTATGCTTGCGGTGAATTATTATAGAGTCCCTCATCAAATATGCATGGAACGATCCTCATGCGAATACAATAAAAGGCATACATGCCTAACACAAAACCAAGTAAACTATGGCCAATTAAACAAACTAATTTGAAACTGAAAAAGAAAACTCACAAGAAAAGTAGTGTACCTAAATGGAGAGGACGAAGGTGTTGATGTCACTCTCCTTGTTCGCTACCCACCCAGCCATAGTCTTCTAATGTATTTTTAAGTGAAGACCCAAACGCAGCTTTTTTATTTACCCCTTATTATGCTCCCATGTCATCAGAAAAAAAAAACTTAGTATTTCATCATCATTATAAAATTTAATTATTCAAGCAGAAATAAACGGAAATGTAGTATATTCATAATAATGAATAGTTATTTTAACAAAATGTATCCAGATTTGCCAAATAAACTAGAGTATAACTTAGTATTAGAATATGTGTACAAGTATAATTATCATTATGAGTGGCCGTACATATGTATAAGAAAGTCGTTCAAATATTCAGAATTTTTAATGTGTTTAGGCTACTGCATGCGAAATAGTATCTAAAATTTTATACATTTTATACTATTTTATTTTAGTTGTAATTAATTGTTCATTTCATTTTCATATTTCATGTTTCATGTTTTAGGTTTTTGCTCTCAGCAACGAGGTTTTAGAACAATTGAATTTGGTAGAGCAAATACGTATGAGAGCAGTAGGTTTTAGAACAACTTCATTTGGTAGCGCAAGTAAGTATGTATGAGAGCAAGTAGGTTTTAGAACAACTTCATTTGGTAGCGCAAGTAAGTCTGTATGCGAGCAAGTAGGTTTTAGAACAACTTCATTCGTACAGTTTTGTATTATTTTATTTCACTGAGCAGTTTAATATTATTGTGTGGTTTTATTTTTTTTAATGTTCACTGACTGTTATATATTTTGTATTTGTTTTGTTGTCATTTAAATACGATTGCAAAATACACTTGACAAAACATTTATTCTTATTTCTTTTCTCCGCGCCTGAAAAAGAAATCGCAATAGCGATACATGGCAATAAAATACGAATATTAATGAAAAGGCAATCAGTTAACTCATTTCTGCTTTTTCTTTATTTTCGTCTTTATTATTCTGGACTAGGCAGATGAGTTACCTGATGCACTTGTCATCGCAAATCAAGGCAAATACATAACAAGAGATAGAATAATAAATGAAAAGAAAAGTGCGCAAGCCGTCGGCAATCACAGCGCGGCTACACTGGCCAACACAAAGGTGTTAACGATGTGGTAGCTAACGCCTTGCGACTTTCCTTTCTCACTCACCCAATTTTCCTCGATGAAGGCCTTCTCGACGATGTTGGTGTTGTTGGTTTTGTTTAAATTTCGTTTAGTTTAAATTATTTTACCAATTCACGATTTGCACTTGATTGTTTTACGACACTTTGGTTTTTTACATTATTAGGCACAGAAAAAAAAAAACAACAAAAAAATGTTCTGTCGAGTGTAGTTTTTTTTTTTTTAATTTTTTTCTTTAAATATTTTTACACACACACAATATATATTGCACTGCTTCAGTTTTTTTTCTGGTCTTTTGCTCACGTTGTTCACCAACTTTTTTATGCTTTTAATTACTCTTTTTTTTCACTATGCTCATATGATATTGGGCTTTCAGTATTTAAATGATTTTAACTGATATTCAGCCGCAATGTTGTTGGAGTTTTGAAAGCGATCTGCACTCGCTATGCACACACTTGCACTTCTATTTCTGTTACATTTATTATTTTATTAATTATTTAATTTATTATTTATTTGTTGTCTGCTCCCTGCTGCTGCTGTCGGTCGTCGCCTTAGCCAGTTGGCTGGTAGCAAAGATTATTTTTTCCTCTGTATATATAAGTGGACACCTTGCCTAAACGGCACTTTGAAGTATTCTGCTAATGCCAGCTTTTTGGGGCAAAAGCGGCGGGGATGGACAAAATTATCCAAGATTAATAATTTTTTTTTCCTTCTTGGCCACGAGGCCTTATTCTTTTGATGTTCTGGGTGGATATACAGAATTTCTAAAGCGTCTGCTTCCTTTGCGATCTTGATAGAAAAAGATCTAACCTTGATAGTGCAGATCTTAACTAGCCCAAGTGAGAGCGAAATTCACCACATGGTGAATTTACATCTGTCACTTACAACGCTGTAACTCTCCACTGTCACATACATATCTACGTACGCCTATGCGCGCCTAAATATTTAAATTCAAATGCTAACGTATTATTTATTTATTTTTTGGGGTTATTTTAAGTTTTTTTAATTTTATTGTTGTTTTTATTTACTGTATGGGTCCATTACAAACTAGAGATGTAAGTGTTACAACTTTATAAAACGACAAAACTTGCTGTTTGATTTAGCATTAGTAGCGACATTGATATGCCCTTATTTATGACAAACAATTAGAGTATCAACGCAGTGGACGAGTTGGTCCTGGCTGCAGTTGCAACTGTTCCCGTTGTAAAGTCCAAAGGCTTCAGCAACAACCACCTAACCAACCAAAAAACCAAAAAGTTTTGCATTGTTTTAGCCAGACCTGCGACCTACGACCTGGCCAGCCGCTGTGCCAGGGCGGAAGCAGAGCTCAGAAGCAGAAACCACTTCTGCGGACCAGCAAGTTCTATCCGCTCCACCCTACACCGCTTGTACAATTAGCAAGAAGACACAGTTGGCAACTTGGCTTTAGGCATGAGCTTAGCCTAATTAAAAAAAGAGACGTCAGCGTCACATTTTGTGGCTGCCGCATTTTGCTGCCTCTGCTGCTGAAGCTGCTTCTCATGTCAAAAGGGTTGGGGGTATGGGGAAAAATTTTAAATTGAATCAAGTTGAGTGCTCATAAATTTTTCTAGTGCTTTCATGTTTTGGAGAATTCGCAGTTTCGCTACAGCTTGCTACGTCACTTGCAGCCCTTTCCCCGCGTCTGATCCTGGCCAAGGGCACTTGTAGTGTTGGGAAGATTGGGGACATACGCAAGCATGCCAGGTGCGGCTGGTGCTGTTGCTGTTACTGATTCTGTGGCTGACATTGTTTAAACTTTTATTTAAACTCAATTAATAGGAAGAAAATCCTGGCTTTTCGAGCAACACTTTGCGACCCCATTAAATGTTGTGTATATGCATATATTTACCGCATTCCGCGTAATACATATTCGCATAGATATACTATAAGTACATACATTCAATATGTAGAGGATGCTCTGTGAGCGACTTCAGCTTGTTAATAGCAAGTTTTTCAAAGAGAGCCAATTAAGTTGTCAATCATTCTCCTCCAGTTGATGCTTCTACTCCGCAGATAGAGCAACAGCATCAACAGCAGCAACTCGGTGAGCTGTGGGTCTGTTGGTCTGACATGCCAATTAATTAATTAGAGCATTCTTGCAACATATCGCAACAGGCAAGTCGCTCTGTTCCTTGTGCCTTTCGCCGTGTGTCTTGTGTCTTGTGTCTTCGCCCGAACTACGCTGCCGAAACATTGCAACAATTTAAGGCAATAGAACACACAACTAAGACAAGGGCATATACACACACACACACACAGAGGCAATGTCACGCTGCGTGTCGCGCGGTAATTTAAATTTTAATTTTGATCTTAATCTCTTAATGCGAAATAAAATGCCGCACACTGGTGCCCGCACACTGGAGCAGAGCATCCGCAATCAGCACAGCCCACGCACAGCCTTTCACTCTGCGTCTCTGCAAAGCTCTTTGGGTAGCAGCACGTGTATCCTTCTCTCTGTCTCTCTCACGCTATCTCTCTCGCGCCTTACCATTTCTTTTACTATGTTTTTCATGTTTTATCTTTAAACATATTTATATTGTAGAAATATTCAGTTTTTACAAATTTTATTCGACTGGCAATAAAAGCAACACATTGCGGTATTCCACTTTTTTCGATTTACGTAATTGTCACAAAATTTAAAAGGAACTTGATTATAGCTCTTTCTTTTATAGTCTCTGAGATCCAATGTTTCTATGTCGTCTCGGGGTTTATTGGTTCGGAGATGACTTCTTCTGCCTGTTACATGTGCGAACAAAGTTATAATACCCTTCTACCCTATGGGTAAGGATATAAAAATTAGAAGTTAATCGAGAAATAATTGCATATGACAAAAAACCAATGTAGATGTCATGACTTAATTGCTTTGGTTGGACAATAATTTGTAGATATACAAATTTGCATTTGGTTTATTTACATGAGTATTATTTGATATACTTTTATTTTTATTTTAATTCGTGAACAGGTATGCTATAGACGAGCCCACTTGACTGCTTCCTTGTTCTTTATTGTGGAAATATACCAAATGGCCAAGATTAAATATTGTAAGCAAGAAGCACTGAAATTTGGCAATTCAATGCAATGTGACTACACGCATATCTAAAGTGCTCAATAGCTCAAAGGTCGTACTGTCGGACTATCTCCGCCAACACGCAGCTTGCCTAACCGCATCCCATCTATCAGGAGGCATAGTTAAGCCCGAGAACTTACCGAACTGAAAATTAAACAGAAAATGTCATGCATTTTGCATTCGACAGTGGCCACAGCATATCAAATTTGTGTTCACCACCACCGCACCTCGCACCCCGCACCCACATCAACTGTCCACATAAGCATCTGTAGATGCGAGAGTATCGCATGGCAGGTTCGAGTCGAGTCTCGCCCATTATACAAATGGTCATATCTAATTCGTTCTGCCAGCAATCGAGAAATAAAAAGAGAGAGAGAAAAAATGAACATCGAGGAGAGGCACACACATACAACGTGTGTGTGTGTGGGTATATACATTAGTATGGAATATACCAAATCCCGTGTCTAATCTGTGGCAATAATGCTGCATATAAAAAGATAAAGTTCGCAGTGGACATTGTTGTATTTGTCGTTATTGTTGTTGTTGTTGATGGTATTTAGAAGGTGACCATAAAGTTGTATGATTTGTTTTATGGCCAACAGAGGACGTTATTATTGCTAAAAGGCACGCCCACATCGACAGAGAGCACTACAAAAGGAATAGAAATACGGCGCAGGTAACAAAGGGATCGACCCTCCGATTGCCCGCTTCAGATGCTTCAGATTCTATAACTTGTGTACATAGTATGTAGTAAGGAGAGTGAGAGCTCAATAAAGCATAATGTGCGCACGTTTTTAATTGGCGTCCGATGAAAAGGACGATGCCCAAAGATGGCGTTGTTCCCGGTGCTGCTCCTGATTCTGATGCTGCTGCTGCTGACCAGAAACCAATTAGCGCCAGCGCCCCGCAACAGACGATGGCCAATTTCGTGTGCAGTGTTAGATAAGTATGTTATTGCGCCATTCTACTGTCCCCCTGGGACTACCAATAAAGTATTACTTCAGGAGGGAGTAGAGCCTTAACGGCTCGCATCAGAGTTACGCACTTTTTCTTGGCGTCTGAGCTCCTTCATGACAGTGCTTGCCATTTTTTCCACCGCATCCCAATTATCGGCGTTTGCCAACATTAGTGGCACCATCCTATCTGGAGATAGGGACTCGCCCAGCACCTCTTCGGCTTCTCTTCTTTCCCTTTCAAACCTGGGGCAGGCGAAGATGATGTGTCCCGCGTCTTCCGTGACGCCTACTCCACACCTTGGGCATGATGGATCGTCAGCGTGCCCAAAGCGATGAAGATATGCTCGGAAACACCCGTGTCCACTAAGGAACTGCGTCAGATAGAAGTTTGTTTGGCCGTGTCTTCTATCTACCCACGCTTCGACCGATGGAATCAGTTTCCATGTCCATCTTCCCTTGGGAGCTTCGGTCCACCGTTGTTGCCACTCGATCAGCATGATCTGACGGCTTGTGAGGTGATTTCCTGTGCAGTATTTTCTGCTGATCTCGGTGACCAGCAGATCGAACGGAGTGATGCCCGCTATCACGTGCGCTGCTTCCCCAGAGACTGTGCGAAACGCACTGGCAACTCTAATAGCGCAGAGTCTGTAGAGTGCTCCCACTTCTTTAATGAATGTCTTTTTAGTCGTAGCCGCAGCCCATATGGGTGCTGCGTACGTTGTGATCGACCTCACCACTCCAGTCAGTAGTCGTCTCCGTAGTTGCTTCGGTCCTCTGGTGTTAGGCATTATGCGAGCAAGCGCAATACACGCCACTGAGGCTTTTTGGCCTATGTAGCTCAAGTGGTCCTTAAACGAGAGCCTCCTGTCTAGCATAACTCCCAGGTACTTAAGTGCAGGCCTTGAGCAAATACTTGTGCTTCCCACAATTATGCTAGCGGTCTCCACCATTTTCCTGGAGCTTATCAGGACTGCCTCAGTTTTGTGCTCGGCTAGGCTAAGGCCTGCGTCTGCTAGCCATCTCTCCGCCGTTTTTATTGCTGTATTAGCGCTGTTTTTCAACTTCGTGCTTATGCTTGGCGACTGCCACGATCGCGATGTCATCAGCGAAGCCTACAATCTTAACCCCTTCCGGCAGATCAAAGTCTCAGTATTCCGTCGTACATTAAGTTCCACAGCGTCGGACCAAGAACTGAGCCTTGTGGAACCCCTCCAGTAACTACTTGGTTGACGCTTCCGTGGTTGGTCCGGTAGCGTAGTGACCTTCCTTCGAGGTAACTGCCTATTATGCGGACGATGTGCGGCTCAATGTTCCTTTGGATCAGGCATTGCATGATTCTCCCCCAGTTGGCGGAGTTAAAAGCGTTCTTGACATCTAGAGTGACCACTAGGCAATACTGCTTGGTACCCCAGAGCCACCGCTTACCCTCTATTGCTGTGGCTGCTATGTGTGAGACCACCTGTACCGCTTGTTGTGTGGAGTGTGCCTTTCTGAAACCAAATTGATATGGTGAAAGACCCCCTTTGATGTCAACCTCGGCTTCCAGTCGCGTGCAAATAACGCGTTCGAGTACCTTGCCTACGATGTCCAGCAGACAGATTGGCCGGTAGGCTGAAGGGTCATCCGGTGGTTTGCCTCCTTTTGGAATAAGGACCAGGTCCTGTTTTTTTCCATCGAATGGGAAATCTCCCCTCCCTGAAGCACGAGTTGAACACCGTACTGAAATATGCCGGTTTCAGCTCCATTGCTCTTTTGACAATGGCACTCGGGATGCCATCTGGTCCAGGGGATTTACCAGGTTTTATACTGTGCGCTGCTGCTAGGACCTCTCTATCCGAGACTTCGTCAAACTGAATACTGTTCCAGTCAGCAAGTCCTGCAACCTCATTGTTGTCGTTTCGGGCTGGTTGCTGTGGGAACAGATGAGACACTATTTTCCTCAAGAGTTCTGGGCACTTCGGGCTTGGCGATGAGAAGGCATTCAACTTCCTCATCGTAATCTTGTAGGCCGATCCCCAAGGGTCCTGTTCGGCTTGGTCACACAGCTCCAGGAAGAGTCGCTTCTTGCTTGCTTTAATTAGACCTTTCAGTGTTCGCCTTTTTGTCTTTAGCTCGAGCAATAGCGAAGACGCGTCTGGATTTCCGCGTTTGAGGGCTCTCTGAAGAGATCTTCGTGCCTGACAGCATTCTCTCCGAGCCACTGCAATTTCGTTAGTCCACCAGTACACCGGCTGATGCTTTGCTCCGTTCCCGACCTTCTTCATTGAGGCATTGCATGCTCGTGTCAACTGAGACATGATCTGCTTGGTCATGTCAGTCGCCGTGCCGCTAAGTTGCAACCCTTGCATCATATGCTCGAACATGTCGATGTCAAGAGTGTTCTCTCGGTACCTGGTTACTCTCGGAACTGCCGCAACTTCGGGTCGTTTCCTTATATCAGTAATGATGGCTTGGTGATCGCTGTAGGTGAAGTCCCTACAGACCTTCCAGGAGAGCTCTTGGAGCCAGGCTACTGCTAAGAAAGGTCAGGTCGATAATGGATCCTGCGTTCCCTCTGCTAAATGTGTGCTCACCGCCCCTATTTAAAAGGACAACGTCCAAAGCCGCAAATGCCTCTAAAACCGCACGTCCTCTCTGGTTTGTGACTAAGCTGCCCCACTCCGTTGCCCAAGCATTGAAGTCACCCCCAATGAGGCATGGGCATTTATCTCTGGCATCCATTACCAGCTTGTCCAAAATGGACAGATAGTCCTCCATGCTAAGCGATGGGGCAAGGTAGCAACTATAAACGTATAGTGTATCTATCTTTGCCCTGACAAACCCTGACTCCATCTTGGTTTCCATCAGCTGTAGCGGGCGCTGCCCGCAGGTCCACACTACTGCCTTGCGCAACTTGTCTCCAGCCCACGTATCGGGAGATTTTATGCAGTGTTAGATATAAATGTGTGTGTGTGTGTGTGTGTGTGCGGAGTTGGGTGTGTGAGTGAGTGCCAAGGTCTAATTACGCTTCAATTGCGTCACTTGCATATATATCGCTAAATTATGGAAATTTTTCGCAAGGCGCATTTCTTATACCTACTGTTATACTTCATACATATGTGTGAGTCTCTATGTGTGTGTGTTACTGTGTGGCAATGTGTGCTGCATACAATTTTAATTTCAAATTGACAGAGTACAATTAGGCATCGAGTCATGGCTCACTCTAGCATCCAGTCACCCAACTCCAACTCCAGCTCTCGCTCCATCTCCAGTTCCGATGGATATTCTGGCGCCTTTAATGTATTTTATTGACGTTGCCGAGGTTATTGCATTGGGCATAAATTAATTTCACGACACGTAAATTGAGCAGTTTTTGACACTGCCTTTGCTCCCCTCCTTTGCTCTCCTCTCGCATCGTACCGAAAGCCAATTACGTAGCTAAGGTTTTTCCTGCGCGTGGTGACAATTTTGCTGCTTACCTAAGATTTTCTTCATCGTCGTCGTTGTAATTGTGTGCCACACTGCAAACCATTAATTCTCGTTAGCGTCCGAAAGGCAGCAACAACAACTGTTAGGGGGAGTCAAAAGGTGTAGCAAGAACAGTTTGGCATGGGGTGCAGGGCATCGGGTGATGGAAGATGGGAGATGGGAGCTGGGACCTGGTCAGCTAACTTGGCAGCTTCTTTGGCTCTTTTCATATTAATTTAGTTGATTTTTGTGTGAATTAATTAGGCAAAAGGTGAAAATGAAGATGAATGTTTTAATTAGGCAGACCAGGCAGTGAAACAACGCGGATTTGAATGTCACACGCTACACAAAAGAAATCCCACCTCCTCCCCTCTCTTCTGCTCTATTCCCCACCCCGTTGCCGTACGATAAAAAGGCATACAACGCTTTAAGCTCTTTAAAAGTCACAATCATTTGGAGACCCTGCCACACCAGGGACCATGTTGTAGTACTACTGAAGAAAATCTCGACAAAGGCTTAAGCAGCGTCTGACAAAACACCTGAGACATTCAATTATAGCGGCACGCGCAATGCTAACAGAAACAGTAGGATCACCAACACCAAGAGCAGCTCAAGAAGTGGCTGGAGAATACTGAAACAAGGAATGAGGAGTAACAGTCCCTTCACTAGATGCTATGTTAAGGCAGACGCCAGTTGAACAGCAGCGATCCAACGTTGGCTTATAAAATTGTCAAGCGTCTCGAATAGAAGAACCAACAACACAAACAACAAATTTAAACAAAGAAATTGTACAGGAGCAAACTAAACTGAGAACTGGCTAAGCACGGATACCAAATATTTAATACTCTTCATTAGAGTTTGTTGCTTAAGAAATTAAACGGTCAAATAAATTTTATATTAAAGTGCATTTTAATTTAATTAGATATTTTTCCACGTTAGAAGATGAGAATATAAACACTTGAGAGCCTATTTATTGAGTACCATTTGAACATCAGTATATAATATTAAGTAGTTTCTATTAAAAGTCTCCCTTATGTATAGAATCAATCAGCTACTCTATTTTACGATATAGGTCTTCAAATGAATGCTAACTTAAAGTTAACTAAAGTGTGCACTACAGAGCGCAAATACTAGAAAGATAATAGAAAAGAAATAATAACTTGGTCTGCAGTGAAAAAATATAATATTTCACTGCAGACGGAAGATGCAAGTTTAAGTGAACATTTTAATGTAATAAGTGGCAGAAGGTACAAAACAGATGTGCTTCCTTGCGTCTCCTGATTCGCTTTTTCTTTGCTGGCCAGAAAGTGTAGGCCAGGCCATTGCACTGTCCAGAGTACCGCATATGGAATGGGGATATGACAATTGAAGACAGGAGGATGATGTCGTCAGATGCGGTGCAAATGATTAAGATACGTCGAAGCGAGCGTGGGTAGAGTGGAAAGTGAATAGACGTCGAGCAGGTTCGTTCCATTTATGATCTTATCTTATTAACTATTTAATATGTTTATGGGACAACTTGAAGTGGCAGACAGTTGGTATTACAAGTTAATAGGCCATGCGCCATGTAGTATAACTAACCCGTGTTTAAGTTTTGCGCTTTTCTCTCGTTTGTTACAATAGCTAGAGCTAGAGCTCAAGAGTAAACCCCGGGCCCAAAAAATAAACCCCACATAACTCTCTCGTTGGGTTGCCGCTTGGCCTGACCAGCCTATCCCCAAAAAAGGCTCATTCATACAACATTTAAACAGTAACAGCAACGGGACACACACTAACACATGCACACACACACATACAGCAAACAGCATCACACACACTCAGATGTAACCTTTAGCATTCAACGTAATCGCTTTCAACCACTTCAACGGCCATTTTGTATATGTGTGTTTGTGTGCATGTATGGGGAGTGTGGGAGTGTGTGCGTGTCTATGTGTGTGGCCCAATATAAAACCAATGTTGGCAATATGGTTGTTGTTGCTGCTGTTGCTTTTGGCATTTTGGGGGCAGCCATCACACAGCCAGACGTACCTTTATCGCTTCAAAGCACAGAAGCCGTGCTGAAGAGTGGAAGATTTATGGCGAATGCTGGAATTTAATGAAATTGCAAAACGTAAATGTAACAACACAGGGAAAGACACACACACACAAACACACACACACATAGGCGAGTGTGGGGCAGGGAGTTGGGGCACGCACAAAATGGCGGCAGAGGACAAACAACAGCTGCTCCTGCTACTCATTGTGAATGGAATGCAGAGTTTCTCATCAACCCTTCCGGGTGTTTTTTGGTGACATTTTCAGCTCGTTCTTCTCATCGTTAGAAAATAGCTAAACGGTTAGCAGCAGCTTTAACTTGGACAACGATCAACACCCACACCCACACACACACACACACATACATACACAATGCAATGCTAGTGCATTAACAGGCACTTGAAAAGTGCAATCTGGCCGCAATTGGAATGAATACCCGGCCGCGAAATGGCGGCGCGTGATAAAACACGTTTTAATATCGGGGAACACTCTTGCCGCCTCTCGCCACCATGGACAATGGTTATTGACAAAGGGATAACTTTGGGCCGCCTGTCGACTGTGCTCTCTGAGTCTACCAGTTGCCAATTGGCAGCCAGCAGGAAGCAGCAGCACTTCGCCAAATGTTGCACACAACGTTTTACAGACTTTGGTTAACACTGGCCACACGAGAGGAGGGTTGCGGGTTGCGAGCGATGCATGCAACAAACGTGGCTGCGTTTTTGTTGTAGGCGCCGTTAAAATTCAATGAATTGAAATTGTAAAACGCGTCGCGTCGCGTCGCATCGCATCGCATCACAACGCGTTGCAACAGCGCTGTGACCTGCGGGAGCCAACAGTATCTGCAGTGTGTAGAGCCTGTGGAGCCGGCTAGTGTTGACTGGCGTGCAGTTCAAATACATGCCCTGCTGTATGCTCGTATGCTCGTGTGTGCCATGGGAAATGTATACACAAACTCGTATGCAGACGTACCTTCTCGTCTGTGTGGGTCTGCTGACACCGGTAATTACCGCCACGTGACAATGAAAATTACCAGCAAACGACGCGGCTAACAAAAGCACACACGCCCTTTAAAGTCGGTCGCAACTGAGCATAAATATTGAAAAGTCCTTGCCTGCCTTTCATCAGCACCACGCACCGGTCGACCCACGAAAGAAAAGCTGGCATTAGCTGAAGGCATTCAATTATTTGAATGGTATTGATTTTTTTATAATTTAGTTATTAAACTTTGTTTTCATTCTGATCACCTGCTTTAAGTCAAAGCCGCCTCACTGAAAATTGAAAGTGGAAGCAGCAAAACACAACTCTATAAAATATGCAGTGGAGGCTGTTCAACGACGACGATTCTGAAAGTTAAAAAATGAAATGAAGCCAATAAACAAATAAAATAGATGGATAGATGGATAGACAAAACAAATTATTATTATCTAAGAATCTGATCGGTTTTGAACGAGTTCAAAATTAATCACGTATGAATATATACTTTTCATTCACTTTCTTTTAATTTGTTTCTATTACTTATGATATTTTTCTCTTCCTTCAAGCAGATGCGCCCGATATACAATTATATTAAACTGTATTATGTTAAGTCATTTTCGGCATTAAAATTTGTTAGTGAAATTGAAATAAGAAACTAAGTATGTAGTACAATCTTGATAAAAATATATTTATGAAAATAATAACAAACATAAAATAAAATCAAGTAAGAAACCTACCAAGAATATACCGCAAAAAATGCCAAAGCGTACTGATATATAGTACTACATTCAAAAAATACCAAAGAATTCCAAATATACCGGGATGTCAGCCAAAGCATTAAAGAACCAATTGACGTAGAATACAAAAGTAATTCTTAACAATCGATTTGTTTTCGATTTGCAGGGACGGAAGTGGGCGTGCCAAAAATTAAAAAAATTGTAACATAAGTGCTGGTAAAAAATATAAATATATCTCTTATAGTCTCCGAGATTCGGTGTTTAATACAGACAGACGGACATGCAGACATACAGACAGTCAGACGGACAGATATGGCTGCATCTAATTGGCTGTTGACACTGATCAAGAATATACACATATACTTCATGGGATCGGAGATGCCTCCTTCTGTGTGTTACACACATCTCCTATAGGCACAAAATTAAAATATCCCTCTACCCCTTGGTTTGCATGTATAGAAATGTGTGCAAAAATTATCAAACGAAAGAACGACAAAGAAAATTGAGTGATAAACAACGCTGGGATAAAATTCTAATAAACGACCTAGTTCACTGAGCAAAAATGAGCGCACAATTCTATTCAGTGAATTGAATGATGTTTTCACAATACACAATTCTCGAAACTAAGTCAAGCCGAGTACATTTTATGCAGCCCAATGGAAGCAATAAACAAGAAAAGAAACACTTGTCAGAAACCAATGCCATGAATGCTACAAGTTCGTAACAAACAAAATTGCTCCAAAATTAACAAGTTCAATTTAGACAGAATATTGTAATTTGTATAAACTGCTCACAACAAGATACGTGTAGAAGGTTGATATGTTCATTATTTACTTCTACACTTACCTTGTTAATTCTAACATCCCTCTCTTATGGATATTTCCTCATTCTTTAGTGTTGTGTATTATGTAATAAAAATATATTTTCAGTGTTTAGTATTACGTTATGTTTACTTAATTTAAATGTTGATTAGTTTAATTCAGTTATTAATTATAGCATGCTATTTATCTGAGACAAATAATAAATTTCTCTATGAATTGTTCGTTTAATATTTTTTGCTTTTAGTAGTAC
Organism: Drosophila albomicans; assembly: GCF_009650485.2. Taxonomy (NCBI): domain Eukaryota; kingdom Metazoa; phylum Arthropoda; class Insecta; order Diptera; family Drosophilidae; genus Drosophila; species Drosophila albomicans. The sequence goes on along the minus strand of NC_047631.2, from coordinate 2,537,774 downwards.
GTAGTTCGATTGAGTCTTACAGTGTATTTTCAGCCACGCCCACTTTTGCAGCAACAATATAGGCTGTGCAACATCAGTCGAGCTCGTAAATAAATCAATGAGCCGTTTTGTATTACACTCTGCGCCTTCGAGGAGACTGACAGGACATCGTTTTTTTTTTTTGCTCATACTGACCAGCGCATAAATTTCTGCTGCTTGCCTTGGGACCCGGACTCAACTGAAGGCTAGAATGAGTTTCGTCCTTTGGTCTTGACTTCGTTCTCGTTCTCATTCTCATTCCCACCATCGCTGACGTATGCTTAGCTTGAGTGGATTTTATTGTGACAGCATCAGGATTTACTATAGACAACAACTGGAACTGGCAGCTAGTAATGAGGCTCACTCTTTTGATCTCTGTCTTTCATTCTCAATATCTAGCGTTTAGTTTGCTGCCTGAGCATAGCTATCAAGTTCTTTATGCACTGATCTGCAATTAATTTGCCGATTTTGCTAAATTTATATACTGCATTCATAAATTACTCATACGACGCGCGTACTAAAAGTGTTCCGCCGATGGGGGATAAAGCGATGAAGAAGAGAAAACAAAATCAATGCTCAAATATGCAAATTTTTATTTGCGCGACAATTTCAATTTAACGACAACGACCATGACGACAATGATAACGAACCATTTTCTATTAACATTGGGTTACTTTTTTGTGGCGTTTCTTTGTTTTGGGTAGGGAATTACTCTCAGATGTGCCGTTAACACCGTGCTCTGCGCCGCAACAGGGCAACACCCTCTTTTCCCCCAAATGGCTTTTCAAAAAGAATAAAAATGGAAATCTGTAAGCAAACTTTAGATGCCCTTTTCGGCTGAAGATTGAAAAGAACGAGTCAGTTAAAGGACAAGAAAAAAAGTAGAAGTAGTCAGTTGGTACGTTAGTTAGTTGGCCGGCAGAGATATCGCACATCGAAGGAATAAGTCCAAAATTATTATCCAGTATTTCGTTAAGAGATACTGTAGTTTATTCGCAATTCAATTGTGAAAAAGTGATTGGAAATTGCTGAACACATCTAGAGCGTGCTTAAGCTTAGTATTGTCGGATTAATTGCTCAAGTATAATCTCGATAAATATGCTTCAATATACACAGAAGGAAAACAGAATTATTGAGCTTTTTAAAATTTACGCGTATTGCTTAAATGAATCTTTAGTGAATCGTTGGCATGACGACATAAGCTTCTTGGCTCCACTTGAGGCCACTGCGAACCATCCACTCTCCTTCATTCCGCTGCCATCGAAGTGGAGCTGCGAAACTTCGGCTCAAAGATTTATAGCGGCCAGAAACGAAACTCATGCGAAAATAACTTTAGCGGAAAAGTGCCGACAAAATACATGAAAATGTTTAATCAACAAGGCGGTCAGAACACAAACACACTCACAGAAACACAAATACAAAACACGCACGCACAGTCACACATTGAAGGAACCCACTTACAACAATTTGGGATTTTGGGATTCTGAGTCTCTGTAGCTATGGGGCTCTAGCGAAAATGGCGAAACGCTTCGCTGCGCAGAGCCAAAAACTTCATGAATTTAATTACCGAATTTTTTCGCTGTAATTACGAAATTCTTTTGGCCAAAAGTGGAATTTTCATTTTATTTTCATTAAAATATTTCTGCTTGCAAGTGTTCCAACGTCTCGCCACCTGTTCCCACCCACACATAGGGGAACTATAATATATGTAGCTTACTGGAAGTCACTGCAAAATATTTAGTTATTGGCCCCCAAAAAACAAAACGTCAACGAACTCGGGTTGGCTTGGGTCAAACAGACGCAAGTTGTATCAATCCTCAACAACATCGAACCTGCATCATCAAGCAGCATCCTCTTGCCTCCTTATCACCTGTTTGCATTATTAAGTCGACCACGATAAGCTTATAATGAGGCTAAAGACTGGGTAACCTCCAAATGTGCGGTCACTTAAGATGTATATTTATTGACAATAAAAAAATCACCAAGAATCCATTACACTGCATTATATTCACATTAAAATGTGTTCATACAAGCAGATAATAGGCTGATAACTATCTCTGACTTAGAATCCATTGCATGCCAATAAGAATACAATTATATAGATATAACACCTTCACTTTGCATTGGTCTACTTAAAACATTGGCCATTCAAGTTCATATCCGATGATTATTATATAAGCTTAACAATAAAAATGTTTGATAATTAGTAAAGCGCTGTTCCCAGATACGCGAAATCGTGTTTTCCGTACAACTCCATATAGAAAAACGTCCTTGCAAAATTTTTCCGTGCAACATTTCGGTCCGCAGAAGAGAAGAGATAATATTATGAAGTCGCAAGACTATATGTGAAATTTAAAATCAAAAGAACTTTGCAACCAAATGCAATAATATGTGCTTGGGAGTTTTTGTTTAATAATTGCATTTATTTGAGCGGTGGGTCCATACATTTTTATTCTTACCATTTCCGTTCTAGATTTTCGGTCATAACGGTAGCCAAAAACGGGCACTATAAAATTTCTGGAACCTGCGAAATACTTTGCTTTTCCGCACGTTCAAAAATTTTGGTCATCTGAGAACAGCGCTTAAACAAAAACTGTTATTTTCTCAAAACTTATATTGCTTAATTTGAGTATCCCAAAGCATATACAAATTATGCAGATCAGATTTTAGATTTCAATAACTTTGGAAAGTGATACAATTTATCACGGAATCAGCAGAACACATAAAATTTCGATAATAAACTCGTGAGGGATAGAGACCTCAACATGCTCATAGGTCTATATTGTATACTGAGGACATGACTGAAACCACTGAGATTTTGACGCTTATTCGAAGAGATCGCTATTTTTCCGTGCGTACATTTCTATTTCGACAAACTTAATTATACTCGCCACCCACAGGGAAATCTATGTAACAGGCAGAAGGGGGCATCTCTAACCCTATAAAGTATATAAATTCTTGATCACCGTCAACAGTCGAGAAGCAACAATATCCAAAAGACATATTATTCGAACTTGGTTGCAATATTTTTTTGATTTTAAATTTCATATGCAGTCCTTCGACTCCACAATTTTAAATAATGCTATTTTTCTTCACGAGAAAACGCCTCACGCACTTCCTTTTATATTTAATTGTCCATCTATATGTTTGTGCTAATTTTACCGATATCAGTGCAGAATATTTTTTGTCTGTGCAAATTTGACATCCACATATAGTACATTCCAGTATCGGAGTATCGATACACAAAATTATTATTATGCTGGGAACTGCGAATCGAAACATCGCAAACATTTTTACGGCCGTTTTTTATGGAGTTGCACGGAATAAACACTATTTATCTGGGAACAGCGCTTTACAAAAGAAAAGTTGGCACAAATAGGAAATTATGTTCATGTGTGAGTGCAAGGAGTCAGAACTTCGATACTATTAGCATTTCCTTACTATCCAAAGAAAATGCGTGAAAACCAGAGCTTGCAAATAACTGTCGACCGTTTCTCGTTGTCCGCAAATAAGTGTCTCTCTCTGACACTTTACGAAAAGACTCAGAGAGCAACCGTTTTATGGGTTCTTGAATAAGATCGCTCGCGCTCAGACCGAAACCCTTTTTTTCTATTCTGTTTTGTTTCGGTTGTTCCAAGACCGTTTTGTCGTATTCAGTGAAAATAAAAGTCTTTTGCGAATGTATTGGTATACATTCACACGCATAAGCAAGCAAATCGTGAAGCGTTCGTTTTGCAGACGAAATACAGTAGAATCCGGTTATAACGACGCCGCTTATAGCGGTCGTCCGGTTATTGTGACGAAAACTCGAACGACCCTTACAAATTAAATTGATTAAAACATTTTTCAATTGTATTTAAAAAACCTATGGCAACTATAAAATAAACAAAATTTTATTTTTCTCCTTTTGGTTAGTGGGTCTTCTGGATATAACGACGGTCCCTTGAAAGTCGCTATAACCGGATTCTACTGTATTTCGTCTGCAAAACGAACGCAACACCAACGAAAAAGTAAGTGTGAACTTCACACTGTGAAGACCGTTTGCGTTGAGTTTTTCGGTCAATCGGTCTTTTGCTGACTCTCTTTGTGCGAGCGTTTCTCGTTCCGCTCAAATACAAAGAGCTCAACGAAAAGCGCTCAACAGAAAACAGAAATGAAGACAGCAAAAGTCTCTTGCCCAGAGAAAGAGCGAGAGAGTACGAACTTTTTCGGTTGTGCTCGCAACGAGAGCACAACAAAAAAAACGGTCCACAGTTATTTGCAAGCTATGGTGAAAACATAATTTTTGGCACGCCAAGCGATGACAACAACCGCTGAGAACTTGGTGGCTTCGAATTTCGAACATCGGACGCGCAACGTAGCGAACGTCACAGATTAACTGCAGAACAACGAAGAATGCATCTTTTTTATTTGTGGTTGTTGTTAGTGGGTGCATTTCGTTACGCAGCAGTCGTATGTGCGTTTATATACTATATATGTATGTACAAATGGTGTATATGCTGCATGTAGAATTTTGCGACCAATGCAACAGCCAATGGTTAGTGCAAGTAATTTTTGTTCGACAATTTTGTCGAGAAGAAAGACAACTACGCTTGCAAGAAGTGCAATAGTTTTGTCGAGTATTCCTTTTTACTCTGTTAGATGCATGTACGCTAGCAAGATTTCATCATTTGTAAAAGCGAGCCGAGCATGGGACGGAGTCGGATAGTACATTTCTATGAACTATTAATGCCACATGAATTAAAAACGTCATCTATCAGATTATAATTGTACTAATGGTTTAGATCAATTTAGCGTCCGTTGGGTGTACTACATTCACTTCGTTTTTTGTTTCTACAACGCCATCTTGTGTCTAAATTATGGACTATTAAAAGTGACCTAAGTTGACTGCGACATCTAGCTGTCACGAATCGTTTCTACAGCATTTATCAACAGCTGGTTCACTTAACGAATAAATATTTCGGAAATTATTGTCCAAATTGGGTGCAATTCACATTGAACGAAAGTCAACGACAGTCTGGTCCCTAACCACGGTTGCCACTTTTGGTACAAACGTACCAAAACTGGTACATTTTTTTATGCGTTGGTACATTGGATAACTTTTTTACATTTCGGTACATTTTTTATATGCCTGTTTTAATTTTATTTAAATTTTTCATAAAATTTTATGTTCACATATATTATTTTAACAAATGGCTCTGTTCCACCAGACACAAATTTTGTATCAGTTAGAAATTGATCCATGACTAACACTGGTAAATATCGCATACAGTCGATTTGCGATGACAATTGACAGGATAATTGAGAAAATATGTATGCGCCAATGTAAGGCCCACTACGTAAACAGTTATTTCGTGTGGTATATTTTTGCTACAATTGGTAAATTGGTAAATCACAATTTGTGAAATACAAAAAATCTTTCGTGAAAAATATTTGGTACATTTTTGTTAAAATTGGTACATTTTATCCAAATTTCGGTACAAAAAATTTTTTTGGAATGGCAACCGTGTCCCTAACCACAAAATGCCTAACCAACAAACCATGACAACAACCGCTGGGCAGGCGCTTTCGAATTTCGAACATTGGGAGCAGGCCGCAATAAATTTAGATGTTTTTAGGGATTATTTTGCATGGGAGCAATTTAAATTTTTTATACTATTTAACTTTATAGGCATTCGCCCATTAACATTAACATTACCATTTTAATTTTTTCAGTATAATCACAAAATGTTAATTTTATTCATAGAATTGAAATCAATAAATTTAAATGCAATTACGTTTTCCCTTATTTAATTATTGATTCGCCAGATAAGAGGCAGCAATGGACGAATTTTTTAAAATGAATAAGAATAGTTTATACAGTTAAATAATAAAAAAAACGAAATCAAGAAGGCTCAATTTTTTTTAAGATCATAAACGTTTTGATGAAATGGCAGATAAGTGAAATTTTTGCAAAATGTGGCAAAATAGAGCTTTGAGGAGGCCTAAAGTGGAAGTGTTTAAAAATAACTTACCAATTTGCAGAACTTCCGAGAAGACAACTTGGACCCGAAATCTCTTTATCATAGAAATCGCATTATTGGTGCACTTGATCTAAATAGGGAATAAGGTGCTAAAAATTGTAAGTGAAATAATCAGCTGTTCAAGGTTTAACAAACAAATTATTCAAGCAGATTCGGTTTTTTAATTAGGTATCAAGAAAAAATTTTCTAATCGTTTTCAGCCAATTCTGGTACTGGTATATTTTGGTATATTCTTTTATGTAAAATACTATGTATACATTGCGGTCATACTGGCAGTGACATAATTTTGAAACAACACAATAATTGACTGCTTAATTTGGTTACCAAATTGTCATGAAACTAAGATGGCAAATGGTAAATGGATGTCTACGCCAGCAATGGCGAAACCATACAAATATTATAACTGCATCAGCCGCCCCAGTAACCGCTTCTGAACTTAAAGTAAACAAATCCACTGCACGTGAAACTTTCGTGGAGCGAGTCGAACGCGGTCCTGGACTGAAGGATTTCTTTACTGTGAGGCCCAAACAACGACTGATTGAGGACAACGAGATTTCAGATACCAGCAATAATATACCTTATTTGAATGCTATAGATTACAATGGTCATGGCAGAAAGGTGTACTTTGAAATCTACGGCTGCCAGATGAACTCAAACGATACTGAAGTTGTGTGGAGCTTGTTGCAAGAGCATGACTATCAACGTAGTAAGGATGTTGCTGACGCTGATGTGATAATGCTGATCACCTGTGCTGTGCGTGATGGCGCTGAGAAAAAGATCTGGAACCGTTTGAAGCATCTACGGGCGCTCAAAGATCGGCGAGAACACAAAAGACCGCTACAATTAACACTTTTGGGTTGTATGGCAGAGCGATTGAAGGAGAAACTTATCGAGCAGGAGCAATGTGTCGATGTCATTGCGGGTCCCGATAGCTATAAGGATTTACCAAGACTGCTAGCTGTAGCTCGACACTATGACAATGCGGCAATCAATGTGCTGCTCTCTTTAGAGGAGACATATGCAGATGTGATGCCGGTGCGGCTAAACTCCGAATCCCCAACAGCTTTTGCCTCAATTATGCGCGGATGTGATAACATGTGCTCCTACTGCATCGTGCCTTTTACACGTGGTCGCGAACGTTCCCGTCCTCTCACGTCGATCGTACGCGAGGTCAAGAACCTCCAGCAACAGGGAGTCAAGGAAGTGACTCTGCTTGGACAAAATGTTAACTCCTATAGAGACAGAAGTGGCGAACCTGCAGGAAAAATGGATAATAACGTGGTGCCTGGGTTTAGCACTGTTTATAAACCTAAAACTGGTGGACTGCCATTCTCAACGCTGCTGCAAAATGTTGCCGAGGCTGTTCCGGAAATGCGGATACGTTTCACATCGCCACATCCGAAGGATTTCTCCGATGATGTACTTCACATCATTCGAGATTATCCCAATGTCTGCAAACAGTTGCATTTGCCTGCCCAATCTGGTAGCACTTCGGTGCTGACCAGAATGCGACGCGGCTACACTCGGGAAGCTTACATGCAGTTAGTGGAACATATTCGTGGCATACTGCCAGATGTGGGCCTTTCAAGTGATTTCATTTGCGGCTTCTGCGGCGAAACGGAGGACGAGTTTGAAGACACAATTTCGTTGATCCGCAGTGTACGCTACAATGTGGCGTTTCTGTTTGCCTACAGCATGCGCGAGAAAACAACGGCGCATAGACGGTATGTGGACGATGTTCCATCCGAGGTAAAGACGGCCAGGTTAAAACGCATGGTGGAGGCATTCCGAGAAGGTGCCACAAAATTGCACAGACACTTTGAGGGTCGGGAACAGCTCATCTTAGTTGAGGGCAAAAGCAAACGTTCCGACAACTATTGGTTTGGGCGCAACGACGCCAACATCAAAGTTATTGTGCCGGCAACAGCTTTGCCATTGACACAGAACAGTGGGCAGCTTAAGGACATCAATGTAGGTGATTTTGTAGTCGCCAAAGTTGTGGACTCAAACTCCCAAGTTCTGAAAGGTATTCCGCTACGCTACAGCAGCATTTGCGATTACCACAACAGTAGCAAAACCAGATTAAAGCAAGTTCAATAAAAATGATTTAATTACTTTATTGAAACCTAATCTTTGTACATCACATTTCCATGGTGGCTTCCTTACTCGTCACTGACAGTACATCATCACTTCTGCCGTGGTATTTGCCAATATTACTACGATAGAAGGCAAATATGTCCGCACTGGCGGCTCGACAAATACATTCGATATCATTGAATTGAGCAATCTTGAAGGAACCCTTTGTTTGCACCAATAATAAATTTCCATCGACCGAGTCAAAAGCGAATGTGAAGCTGGCTTGTTGATGCACTGTTTCACTCAGTTCTGGGTCCACGATAAACTCTCCCTCCTCATTTATAATACAGTGCACCGCAGCAAAGCTGTATTTCAAAGGCAAGCCGCCAATCAACATTGATAGGCAAGCTGCATTTAAAGCACATGCGTCTATCTATAATAAAATTGTTATATGCAACTCTATAGCTGTTATATTTACAAAGCTTACGCTGCCACGATCCTCTAGTTCCTGAATCTGTACAGACATCTTTGAGCGAGGATATATCTCGCTTAGTAGCGCAAGTTCCAACACATCTCGAATGGCCGCCTCACGTATGCGTTCTTTCACCTGCGGCAAGCCGGCCTTGGGACGATAATTGCACTCCAAGTAGCTACACTCGATGCTTAGACTCTGCGTCTTCACCTCAATAGGCCCCATCACAGCAGCGATGACCACTGTAGCACCTGTGCAATAAGAAAGAGTGCAATCAGCCGGCATTCGAGCACAATGACATCTTAAGAAAACTAACCTTGGCTGTACATCACTGAGCCGTCGCAGCGAGAAAGCGGATTGAACTTGCATTTCATCAAGCGCAATTTGTCCTTAGCGACTTCTTCTGTATCGGATTTACCCATAGTTGTTTATTGAATTTGTGAACTGCAATTGAAATTATCAATACGAAAACAACGTGCGCTTGTTGATAAAAACGCTCATTGGTGATGAGCGGTTGCCGATTGATATGGGTAATCGTTATCGAATCAACAAGTGCAAGAGATGTGCAATTTGAAAACAATAATTTTTATTGTAAATGTAGGTTATAAAAATAATTTTCATTTGAAAAAAATGGTTTATACAATATTTTATAATGTATTTATATATATTTTCTGTTACTGGCTGAAATATCGAATCAACAAATGCATGAAATGAGCATTTGTAAAAATATATTTATTACTTGAAAACAACTATTTTTTATATATATACATATAATATAACAACATTTTAAAGTTCCCAGTAAATAATTGCAATTGAAAAATTAATTTTAAAGTTTTTGCTAAACATCAACTACGATTAAAATACCATATCAAAAGCATTGAAATATCGATGCATCGCTAATTCATCGATGATTCTCCACTTCCACAAAAAATAAGATCACAAAGTCTTGCTCATTTCACAACGTAAACGCTCATAGTTCAGGCTAAATTTGTCTTCAGAAAGCGCAATAATGTCAGGTAAGTGACATTTAAGCTAATTAAGCTAGTCCTGTTTACTCTTACATAAGTGCCAAATAAATTCTTATAATTACAGGCGAAAATCCGTTTGCCCAATTTGAAAAATCCTTCATTAAGGATGGCACTGTCTACAAGTACTTTGATCTTGCGTCCATTGACAGCAAATATGGTGAGTGCTAAACCTGATATACATTTTTCTATACATACACATATGTATGTACGTACGCGTTTAAAGAAAAAATTAGCAGGGAAGCCACTGAGCAGAGGGGTGTGTATGCAGCTAAACGCACCTGCGATGAGTTGAAATTTGACCTCAGAATCTGATACAATATTGTAGTACATATGTACCTTTCTGGCGAGCGAATTTGCAAGTTTAAGTAGTGTCATTGGGCAGCTGCTGATTTGATTTACCTAACAACATGCGGCAGCTTTCTAAAACATGCCATACGCGCTTAGTGGAAAGCGAAAGTTATCACATTGCTTAATTCAACTCAAGCAAGGCTCGTCTGGGCGGGTCAGGCACACGACGACGTCGACGTGTGTATATTGATAAGAGGTGCCTAGAAAAAACACTCGTATATTGTACGATAATCAAGCTTTTTGTATTATGTAGACATGTAGTTATCAGCATGATTGAGCAAGACAAATTGAAATTGCTAGTTTCGAGCAACTTAATGGTGTGATGCTTTAAAAACCACACAAAAACACTTGTGTTTCACAGGCCCCTCTTTCAGGGACTCTCTTTCATTTGACCCATGCATCTTTAGTGCTTCGGAATATTATTTAAGTACGGCACGTGTTCCTGTTATAGACAGACCAAGTACAAATAACAGTCAGTTATCGCTCACCTTGAATGGAATTCATTTGCTACTCTAATAACGTAATCCCGCCATCGCTGATTATTAGTCACTATCTGTTATCTATCACTATATATATATTTTTACCCATAACGCCTCACATTTGATTACAGATCAGCTTCCCTTCTCCATCCGTGTGCTATTGGAGTCGGCGGTTCGCAATTGCGACAACTTCCATATTCTAGAGAAGGACGTTCAAAGCATACTCGGCTGGACGCCGGGCTTGAAGCAGGGCTCCAATGATGTAGAAGTGTCCTTCAAACCAGCCCGTGTTATTCTGCAGGTACTTCTCTCTACTCACCGGAACACCTAGAACACATCATACTTATTAAATTATATTTGTCAAATAGGATTTCACAGGCGTTCCTGCCGTTGTCGACTTTGCTGCGATGCGAGATGCTGTCCTGGATTTGGGAGGTAATCCCGAAAAAATCAATCCCATTTGCCCCGCCGACTTGGTCATTGATCACTCGGTGCAAGTGGACTTTGCCCGCACGCCCGATGCTCTGACCAAGAACCAAAACCTCGAATTTGAACGTAACAAGGAGCGCTTCACTTTCCTCAAGGTAAATTCAATTATATGCTCTCATCTATGGATTTATCAGTTTATACTCTGCAGTGGGGAGCTCGTGCCTTCAACAACATGCTCATTGTGCCACCTGGCTCAGGCATTGTCCATCAAGTGAACTTGGAGTACCTTGCCCGCGTCGTCTTCGAGAACGATTCTACCGATGGGAGCAAGATACTGTATCCCGATAGTGTTGTTGGTACTGATTCCCACACCACTATGATCAACGGCTTAGGCGTACTGGGCTGGGGTGTAGGTGGCATTGAGGCTGAAGCTGTGATGCTTGGCCAATCCATATCGATGCTTTTACCTGAAGTTATTGGCTACAAACTGGTGGGCAAACTCAGCTCATTGGCCACATCCACAGATTTGGTGCTGACCATCACCAAGCACCTGCGACAACTGGGTGTTGTTGGCAAATTTGTGGAGTTCTATGGACCCGGTGTGGCTGAACTGAGCATTGCCGATCGTGCCACGATTAGTAACATGTGTCCCGAATATGGCGCCACAGTTGGTTACTTCCCCATTGATGAGAACACACTCGGATACATGAAGAAGACAAGTACGTGTATTAAGAAAATAAGATGACTTAAATCTATGTCCTCCAACTGTCTTACAGATCGGTCTGAGAAGAAAATCGACATTATTCGGGAGTACTTGAAGGCCACTCAACAATTGCGCAACTACTCTGAGGAGGCTCAAGATCCGAAGTTTACACAGGTACTCTCTCTGAACAGTGCTCAATATAAAAAACTTTTTAATATTTATATGACATCTTTCTTTTTAGAGCATCACCTTGGACTTGTCGACCGTGGTTACCTCTGTTTCGGGACCCAAGAGACCACACGATCGAGTCTCCGTTTCGAATATGCCCGAAGACTTCAAGTCCTGTCTGTCCAGCCCGGTAAGTTGAACAAATTTCGCTCTTATGAGATAAACAAAGCCCAGTGATGCTTGCATATTCGACAAAACTGAACTTAGTATATCCCATAAATTGAAATCGAAAACACATATAACAAAACTCGGCGGAACCGTATATTGTTAGTTCTATGTTAAGCTGCTTACAAAAGAGCTATCTAAAAGAAACAGCAACTGTGATATATGTAAGAATATTTGAAATGTAAAATCACGGCTACTATTTCCTTAGATAACTCAATATAAATTTTGATTTGTTTCCTTGGTGCTCTGCCTTCAAAGTTAGATCAACAAATGAAAATCGCTTTATAATTGACTTATACTTGGTTGAGACTGCACCACGTAACACTTTGAACTGAAACCTGGTTCTTGTTCAGGCAGCTCTTATAAGCTACGTTGCGTTCAATGGCCGCTGCCAGCGCATCAGGTTTCCAACGCTATCGTTGGCGGTGATGGTGGCGTTGGCTGATCGCTTTTGGTTAATGCCAACAAATTGCTGAGAATGCGCTTTGCTTTCTAGCACACTCGATATTTTTTGCCGAATTTCTAAAAAAGACTATAAAGCGCTATAGAATTTATTGCACTCGCTTGGACTTTGTCGAATTCTGAACACGGGCCTGGGTCTGATTGATTTGGATTTGACTCAGCGATGGGGCCTCATGCGGCAGTGGCCGCTTCCGCAAAACAAACTGACCTACAATTTACCATTCGACCATTGTGGGGTCATTGGACGTTCAAACTGGCTGCCGTTTATGCTGAAAATGTAATCGCTTTATGTTGTTGCCACACTTTAGGTCGGCTTCAAGGGATTCGCTATTGCGCCAGAGGCTTTAACGGCCAGCGGAGAGTTTCAGTGGGATGATGGCAAAACCTACAAACTTCAGCACGGCTCCGTGGTCATTGCGGCAATCACATCTTGCACCAACACATCAAATCCCTCGGTGATGCTGGGAGCTGGTCTTTTGGCTAAGAACGCTGTCGAAAAGGGTCTCAGCATTTTGCCGTACATCAAGACATCACTGTCGCCAGGGTCTGGTGTCGTCACCTACTACCTCAAAGAGTCTGGTGTCATTCCATATTTGGAAAAGCTAGGCTTTGACATTGTTGGCTACGGTTGCATGACTTGCATTGGAAACTCTGGACCCCTCGAGGAGAATGTCGTAAACACCATCGAAAAGAATGGTTTGGTGTGTGCTGGCGTATTATCCGGCAATCGCAATTTCGAGGGTCGTATTCATCCCAACACTCGGGCTAATTATCTGGCGAGTCCCTTGCTGGTAATTGCTTATGCCATTGCTGGACGCGTCGATATTGACTTTGAGACGGAGCCACTGGGCGTAGATGCGAATGGCAAGAACGTTTTCCTTCGTGACATTTGGCCATCTCGTACGGAAATCCAAGAAGTGGAGAATAAGCATGTTATTCCCGCCATGTTCCAGGAAGTCTACAGTGAGTATAACAGCCAAAACCATATAAAAAACAAAAATAATGGAACTTATTTATCATACAAATAGGTAAAATCGAATTGGGCTCACAGGATTGGCAAACCCTTGAGGTGTCCGATGGCAAGTTGTACCCATGGAGTGCTGATTCCACATATATCAAGCGTCCGCCATTCTTTGAGAATATGACTCGCACTTTGCCCAAACTGCAGAGCATTGAAAACGCACGTTGTCTTTTGTTTTTGGGTGACTCTGTAACCACAGACCACATCTCACCAGCTGGTTCTATTGCCAGAAACTCGCCAGCTGCCCGTTTCCTCTCTGGACGCAATTTGACTCCTCGAGACTTCAATTCCTACGGCTCACGACGTGGCAATGATGCCATCATGGCACGCGGCACATTTGCAAACATTCGTTTGGTGAATAAGCTTGTTTCTAAGACCGGACCTCGCACTCTGCATATACCCAGCCAAGAAGAGCTGGACATCTTCGATGCCGCCGAGCGCTACCGTGGAGATGGCACTCCATTGGTGTTGGTGGTCGGAAAGGATTACGGTAGTGGCAGCTCCCGCGATTGGGCTGCTAAGGGTCCATTCCTTCTGGGGGTGAAGGCAGTTATTGCCGAATCATATGAACGCATTCATCGTTCCAATTTGGTCGGTATGGGTATTATTCCCTTGCAATTCCTGCCTGGTCAGAACGCGGAAACTCTCAAATTGAATGGTCGTGAGCTGTACAACATATCTTTGCCAGAGAGCGGCTTGAAGCCAGGCCAGAAAATTCAAGTCGAAGTAAGTATTTAGTATTGCTTTGATTATAATAATACTTCATTAATGAAATTTTATCCAGGCCGATGGCACCGTTTTTGAGACTACCTTACGTTTCGACACGGAGGTCGATATTACATATTACCAGAATGGCGGAATTCTAAACTATATGATTCGCAAGATGCTTTCTTAAGTTGCTTTGTTTTTTGTTAATATTCATAAATTCCACTTGCATTTTAAATACTGTACATTGTAGTCTTCTAAGTTTTCAATGTGTGATGGTGATTTCCCTGCTGAATCAATAAAGTAAATCGTTTATTCCTTTAATTAAAAGAGTTAATGGAAATGGAAGTTCACCTTATAGCACATATTGATATATGAACTTTCTCTTGAAAGGGCCTACTTCAAGTTCTTGAGTTGATCTAACAATAACAAAAATGCAATAATCGATTAGAAGCTAATGTATCAATTCCCCGCACAAAAAGAACATTCTTCGTAGTGCCAAAAATTCTTATAAATTATTGGTTTGTACTTTATTACACAATGCATGCTAAAACTAGTTTTCAATCAAAGAACACACATAGTACATCCAATAAGAAGTGCCCAGTGCTGACAAAAAGGACTCGATAGGTAAGTACATACAAGCATTAGCAAGTTAATTTTTGGCGTTTATAGTATAATGGTATTTTTATAACATTATTATCAACATCATCATCAATTACATACTTAAATATAAAATATATAATGTACAAGAATTCATTTGAGTATACATGTGCTATATTAATTTCTGCTTTAGTTTTTGCCTCTTCTGTCGTTAGGTTATAAATGTAAAAATTCACTAGTAACAAAATAAATTTCGTTATTTAACACCATCGATACGTTAAAGTCGAATTGCATTAATCATAAACGATAAACGTCAAAACATTGTGAATTTTTTTATAATTCTATTTTTAAGAAACATTTTATTTCTCTAAACAAAAATGACGATTTAGAATTAATCTAATAACCTGTGCTTGTTGCTATCCATTTCGTCTGTTATTTACAAAGGTGAAGCCCGCTTTTCATCCCTCCAGCGCTATCCAGCTGGCTCGGCAATATATCTCTGGTGGTTCCTTAGTATGTTGCGTAAATGCAGTTAGGATTTCATTTAGGTTTTCAATTGTGCGGTCCGTCATTACCACCGTATCAAGTGTTTGTATTGCTCATCGACAGCAATTCGTTTGATGGTTTCGTATCCCAGAATAATGCTAAATGAGAAAGCCGCTGACTGCACCAGGCGTGCGGACAATCCTTTAAAGAAGCAATTCAGCTTCTCCTCATGCCACAATTCGCGAAAGGCAACGCTCATAGAGTCCAGACGGTGAACCTGCCAATGGAAGCATATAGACAATGCATTTTGTGAAATGTTAAACACAGTAAGTAAAGGTTGCTGTTACCTGCAGACGTGCTCGTACTATATCCAATGGATTAGTTAGAATGGTTGTGGTAAAGCCACCCAAGCTGCCAGCCACGCATTGTATGAATAAATGAGAGACCCATATTGGACAGATGCGACACAATTCATCTAGAAGTTGAGAATTCAGTTTCGTAAAGTGGACGGATTGCATAGTGTCGAATTAGTTAGACCCACCTTGATACAAATGATAGAATGCCCACCACATTGCAGAGTTGGGAACGTATGCCATCAGGCTGGCAGTGTAACCTCTGTAGAAGCCGCGTAATCCATCTCTCCGCATTATCTCGCGTCCAATGTCCATCGATACATGCAAGCGACTACGTCCAGGCCATGATTTAATACCAAGTGGATTTATGTCTGCTTTCGAGCCGGCATGCGCTGACATCCCAAGCACCATAGCATGCTGAGATATCACGTCAAAAGGAACAATTATGGTCTGACCCACCAGCGATGCACAACCACCGCCAATTAAAGCTTTAACACGATGCCCAGCTCCAAGATCATTCAGAATGTGTCGAACACCTTCGTATGTGCTGATGTAAAAGACTCCAGATACGATTTGAACTGATGATATCCAGAAACCGCGATATAGACCAGGAACACCCTCGGATCGATAGATTTTCATTGCACAATCGATCATTCCCTTGTAGATATCGCTCTTGTGCTGGACCTGAAGTTGTGTCTTGATAACAGTCAGCGGGAATAGACAGCATCGTACGGAAAATGAGCTTAGCATGGACAGTGGAAAGAACTTGGTCTTATTCATCATGTCCCATTCGATTGTGCGTATATAAGCATCATTTTTCCCTCCTATTGCTCCTGCCCCTCCTCTATCCTTGGCCTTGCCTGTGCCGGTGCCTTCGCCATTGGCCATCACGCTCACGCCGGTACTGTTCGACATTATGTTAGCTGTATCTTGAACAGCTGTCGGAGACCGTGCGCTCGCCGAGCTGTGGTTTTTGCATGCGCGGCCAGTCTGTGAGGGATCTTGAAATCGCCTTTAATTCCTTTCTCCAGTAAGCAGAATCGCAGCGCCTTAATTACTTACAGCATCATGGTCCAACAACGACTGTTCTGCCGACCAAAATGACTCCTGAAATATAAGTATCCTAAGTGCAATGAAGATGTAAGACTATCTGGAATAACAAAAATAATATACTATATACATATATGTATGTAAGTACTTTTCTGCTCCCAAGGTTAATGCTCGAATATGTGCATATTATTTTGTAATTATTCACTGTCACTTCTTTGTCTTATTTTTTATTTCGTTGTTTTAATAATGCTATTATTGTTCACACGGCGGCAATGGCTTTGGGATCATCTGGAGGCCATGGCCATATGTTTACAATTGTCATTGTAATTATATAATGCGAACATACACACAACTTCCACCACCTGATCGAGTTACCGTGTTATCATTTTGCTCTTATCATTCGTTTCGCACATTTTGCATAAGACGGTGCCCGACAGAAATGATTCGATTATGATGAAATATATCTAACGTTCACGGTGGTGAAGAGCGCTCTCAACTTAGATCTATTAATATTTGTTGTTGATTTTTAGTCACTCACACCCACCCTGTTCACTATTGTTGATGTTGGTAATACATTCAGTGTGACCTCAAGTCATATACTCTTTTGCGGCAAAAAATAAATCAAGTCAAAGCAAGGCATATACTGAACAATAATCAATTCTGGTATTTTTTAGTATTTTGGCTGCGCTGAATATGTTGTTTAATCGACAATAAATTGATTTCAACTATGTGGCAACACCTACCTCCTACCTTGGCATGCACACACTGGCGTTTTTTGGCGCTAAGTTTGAAAAAAAATTACGACCTTTTTTTAAAATTACGTATTTTCCTCCAGTTTTGTGAGGCCACTGAATTTCGAATACAAATAATAAATTATTTGTGTTAGGAATGATAATGGGTTGTGGTGCTATGGGTCAGGAATTTAATTTTAATAAATATGTAATAATTTGCTTTTGTCAATGATTGTAAAACTATTTTTTTTCGCTCACTACACTTTCCATTACATTACTAACAATGTAAATAAGTTAGCTTAATTTTTTTTTGGTAATTGCCAAAATAATAATCAATGAATCCTATTGGCGAATACACCCATAAGTGGCCCACCAATGACAATCAAGGGGGCGTTCTGCGACTGCGCTTTGTGTCACAGCATCATTGCAGACTGTCCATCAACCCCCATAAACACACCAGGACATAAATCATGTTGAATGTTCATCGCATCCTATGAATTTCAGGAGTGCCAACAGTTGCCACGAGTACTTCAAAAACGTTGCACCGAATGCGGCGACGATCGCCGACAGCGACAAGTGAGTCCGACGTTGTGATTAATAATTCAAAATTATTGATGCACGGAAGCAAGGTGAAATCCTATTACTAAAAAATTTTACAATAGAAAAAGAAGCGAACAGCGTGTAAGGTTCACTCGAGTGTGCATTTTAAGCCACAAAATGGATACCGCTAAATTGGTAAGAATTCTTTCAAAATAAGTAGCTGAATCAAGTGAAAATGAAGTTCGAATGGTTAAATACTTAAAGCTTTAATACACTTGCTCTGAAAATACTACGTATATTTAAGAGTCGACTTCAGCCATAGCTAAGCGTATAGCCCATGTTCTCCATGAGCGTCTCCTTGATCGCTGGCTGAAGGGCCCGTTGCATGTAAGTGGTCAGCAGTCCACGCACTCCCATTGAAAATAGCTTCTCCAGCTCATTGGACATTGCGTCGCCTACAAGTTCCTCATGATTGCCTCCTCCTCCTCCTCCATTACCGAATATGTCGGCGAAAGCACGAGCATCTGGCTCTACAAGCTGCTGCAGTTGGTCATCCTGAAAATTTAATACATCTCCATTGAAGTGCATCTCATCGGAAGAGTAATCGTCCGCCATAACATTTCTACGTCGCCGTCGGCGACGCTTGCCCTCCAATTGTCGGCGTCGGTAAAAATTGTCCCCATTCGGATCAAAGAATTCGCTGGAATCTCGAAATCCCTCGTTACTTTCCAGATTCAGACTGTGATCCCTTTGAGTTGTGTGCTCCAGTCGTATATCGTACGCTGGCTGTTTATTCTTTTTAGAGGTACCCATTATAACATGTGGTTCACCCAATTCAACTTCAGGGGTAACACCTTCGCTGTAGCCAAAGCGTCGCTTTGAGTTCTGACGCAATCGAATCCCACTCGGTCCTTGGCAGCCGTGTGCAAAAACGGATATAAACCCAGGCTCGGCAAAGTGCGAATCCGTGCGAACCGAGGCGGCGCCCAATCTTCGCGATTGCTCATACGCTGAGGACGCTGATGCCAAGGCGGAACCCAGTGGAACAGTGCGAAACTCAATGCCAGCGTGTCTCATGCGCAATATCATGTGGCAGCGTCCACCAGTAGGTTGCAGCACCACCTTGCCGCTGAGTGTCAAGTCTGGGAAAATGAGTCGTGTGTCAAGCGTGGAATTCTCAGTGCTGAACTTGCACTTATCAATCTCAACCCACCGCGACGCGGCTTTTGCCGGCGGCACGCGCACCTTCAGATCCTCAACCTCAACCCGCGAGATGGCCAGTTTGTGTGGTTGACGATTCTGATAGGGTTGATGCGACTGCTGAGATGACAGCAAATCCTCTAGCTCTAGAGCACTGTTGCCGCTCCCACTGCCACCTCTGGAGGAGCCGCTGAATGCATAATGGCGTCCACTACGCCGGATGCTCTTAGCGTAGTAACCGCGTACGTAGTTGGCACTGCTGCCCACGTTGTAGAAGTCATCCTCGGGATCACTTTGCTGACCATAGAAGTTGTGATACAGTTGATACGGTGTTTGCAGTGGCTGCTCCCACATAGAACGTGAATTCTTGGTCTGAACACTGCGTCGACGCATGTGCTCAAGAGCATTCTCCAGACGATTGGAGCAGCGCTGCGGAGCTTGGTACATCTGACTGAAGACAGCTGCAGGCAAATGGCAACATAAATGAATGCTCATTAATACGACTTGACGAACTCACCTCGGAGAAGCGCGCAAAGTAGAAACACACAGAGTTTGGCTCCCAACATGCTGGCTGAAGAAATACGGAGTCTGTCCGCGGAAGAAGCACCACTCCAGACTGGCTCAGGTCTCAACCGAAAATGGGCCCCAAGCTTCGACGACAACGCATGCGAGACCGAGAAACTTGCTCGGTCTCGCTTCCATAGACACAGCCGCAACAGCGCCCACAAGAAGTTCACGACAACGACAACGACGATGGCGATGGAGATGGCGATGGTGACGTTGACGATTCCGAAGTCGTGTCACTGCCTCAACATGTGCAGTGAAAGTGTTTTCCACAACAAGCGCCAGCAGGCGAACAACGCACATGAGCGTGGAAACAGCCAACACAAAAGCAAAAAGAAAATCATTGTCTTCTGTTGCGACTGCTGCTGTTGGTTGTTGGTTGATTGTTGGCTGCAAAGTAGATCAAAGTTGGAAACGCAAAGCAAACAAAGCATCGACATCAGATCGTCATTTCGTAATGCGCACAAGCGTCGTAAAATTGTGGGTCAAAGTTCATAGGTGTTTGTTCAATTCATCAATTAAGAAAAAAACTAGACGATTGCATGGCGATCACCAGTCAAAATCGACAAGCAGCTTTGCACCGTTACAAATTATCGTTAATTTTTCTATAATTTAAGCCGTTTTTTGTCGCCTGTCTTTTGGCGATGTGGCAACGCTTGGCTGGCTGCTCTTGACGGTTACGGTAAATAATGTCGGTAATTTGATTTAACAAATTGTTTGCGTGCACTTATAAGTCACCAGCATTTTTATCATCACGACGCAATGCAGCCTTATTATTCTGCTATAAGAGTACGCTAAATTTGTAACATCTGTATATGGCGGAAACGTTTTGCAATTGCAAAATGTAATGTCATATTTTAATGTTAATGTAGCCCACATTATATACGTACATAATCTTTGGAGTCAATTTAATGATCACATTTTAGATATTCATGTAAATGCTAAGAGAAAGCTGCACTCTGCGCAGCACGTTCTGCGTATTTTCTAGCTCTTGTATGAATTAGTCTTGCCGCTTTCTGCGTTTCCGCATGAAGTTGAAACCCATTGCAAAAGTCCCTCCCTCGTCTATATAGTATCGCGCTTTCGTGTGATGTATGCATGTATCGTATGTACTGTCGTATCTGGCTATAATGAACTATTTACTGCAAAACTACTTAAAACAATTGAGATTGTTTAATATCGTAATGTTACAATTTTTGTTGAAAAATTCGTTTTTGATCAACTAAAAGTGTATTTGTACATATATTTATATAGGTATGATTGTGTTTGTTGGTAATTAAGGGTAACACACTATTCTCAAAGGCAACGATGCGAAACGTTTGCTTTGTGCCAATTTCTAAGTGTCAAGTGGCCATCTCACTGAATGGCAAATTTGCGAATTTACAGAAGATGTAAATGATGACAACAATTGTTGTCCGTAAGCAAACAAAAAGACCGCCCCTAGTAAGATCAATAAAAGATCAAATGAAGATCGCTTTCCCTTGTAGTTCACTTTCTCTGACTAGCTAGAAAGTAAAATGTCAAGAGACAATTGGAAAGGGGGAAAGAGAGACATGTGTCATCGTCCATAAAGTCGGTTGACCTCAGTTAGCTCATTAAGTGTAAAAGTGTCAATAAACCATTGTGCAGGTTTCCATTGTCTTTGTACGACACAAGTGAGGGCTGAATCCCAATCGCAATGTTAAACACAATCCTGGGCTAGCTCTAATGCTCATTACTTAATGGACTGGCCAGGATTCTAACAATGGCCAATTGACACCACACACTTTCGAGCTGTTAAGCTAATTGCCACAACTTCTTCACACTTGAGTATGTCAATGTGACGAACATTAGAACTGCAACCTTAACCTGTTTGTGTGGAGTGCCTGGCCAGCGCCGCGGGCTCTTGAGCTGCCTGCTCAGCAGGTGGCTTTAAGGCTGCAGACACTTAAAGCAAGTCTTGACTCATACCCATGATGCGTAAATTACGAATTGCCAATTGATTTGCCAAAAACCGGCTGAGAAAACCCAAAAACAAACTCATAACAATTTCCTGCCGCGTCTTGCTTCATTTCCTTTTTGGCAACAGGTCGACTACGGCGAGTCGAAGACTCATCTGGAGCAGCTCCAGCAGTCCCTGTCGCATTTGGATCACCATCCTCACCTCCCACACTCGCATCATCATGGGCATGCACATCACCATCATCATGGACTGTATCACGCGGCGCCGAATACATCGACCATAACCACAGATTCGCTCGTTTCCTGTGTCACGTCAACTCTGCCGTCTGTGGGCAAGGCCACATCCTCGACCTCATCCTCCTCCAGCTGCGACAATTCCGACCCAGAGCGCAAGAAATGTCACAGTCACACTCACAATTACAGCGAGATAGATGTGGGACATACGCTGATGGAGGCCATCTGCACGTTGCCATTGCCCATGCATGGCCAGAGATCTCCGCCGTGCTGCCTGGCCATGGCTGGCAATACCACTTCTCCCGCCGGGGCTGGAGCCGGAGCTTTGCTGAGTGGATCGACGCCAAGTGCATCCGGAGGCAGTGGGTCTTTTTGCAATGGTGACTTACATGGCGGATCGCTATCGAGACAACGTTTAACTATTTGTCTTGCCAGATCTTGTTCGTGAGTCGTCCTGGTATGCAGCGCATCATCATCACCACCATCACCATCACCAGATGCCCGATGAGCTTGTTATGTACACAACGCCAGCGCCGACGGCGGCAGCGGCCGCTGCCATTGGCAAGTTTGGCTTGGACACATCTACGGAGGGTTACTTGAACGCAAGGTACAATGGTAAGCGTCCACATCCACAACCAAGTCCATGTTCACGTCCATGCCCGGATGCAGCTCCACGACCAGTGCATCAACAATGTTGTGTTTGTTTTCGCTATTTACACTTTTTGTTTATTAACTTCCATTATTAGTTCTACCTCTCTCTCTCTTTCTCTCTTGGAATTCTTTGGATTAGAATGGGCATGAAGATGGGATGATTTTGCCGCAAGGCTTTTCATTTGTTTTGTTTTGCTTAACTTTTTACTTTACATACAAACATTTCGCAGGAGAATGTTCTATAACACATGATGTTAGCAACTTCTGCTAAAGAAATGAAACAGCTAACTAAAATTTCATTAAATCTTTAAGCTGAGCTGCAAACCTTAAAATCTTGATTGGGATCGATTCGTTAAGTGGTTTTTGGAAACTCTTTTTTTCATTCGGTTTAGAAATTGTGAGAACATTGTAGAACTTGAAGTATCGGAATATACATATTGAAAAAAAAATTCTCTCGAAACGAGCGTGAATCGGTTTGTAGCCCTGGTTTAAGGCATCTATGATTATAATTTCTATATCTACCTTTACTACTCACATTGTCTGCCACTTGTCGGACTAGGAGCACTTGCCATGTGCATATGACATGGTTCATTTGTGGCCTCAAAGATATCCCGGCGTGTGGCTTAATGCGAAATATTATGTAACAAAAGCAAAAAGCTCTCTCTAGCATTTACTACTACTGAAAATCACATTAAAAATCATTCCTTTTTGTGCCGCTTATGCCGACGATGTCTGTCCTCCGAATGCTTCTCCTCTGGATCTGCAGTGAATGTCAAAGGCGTGCGCCATGAAAGAACATCAACTTTCTTCGATATACCTGCTGTGACGCACCCGCACCCGCACCCGCACTCGCACCCGCACTCCCATCCGCATCCACATCCGCACCCTCATGCTCCTCATGCTCACCCGCCGCATCCATATTGCTACAGGTATGTAGTCAATGTGGCTGACAAGACAAGCCACAAGTAGATTGCTCTGGACGCTTCAGCTGCATGCTAACTTAAAGTCAATCAACTTTTTGTATTTTCAATATATATTCACGCTACCCCAAATGCTGTCGTTAGATTTCCAGCATCGCCACCCGCGGGTATACTTAAAAAGAGCGACGAAGGTAAGCAAATGAATAAAAATTATTAAAGTCTTGTGTCGTAACGTTACCATTTATAAAAATTATGTTAAACCCTGTGCCGGCTTCAGGCTTAGCTGTACTATAGAACATTAGCTTCGGTTGTGTATGCCAATAAGTCAATTTATTCGTTTTTATTTTTTTTTTTTGGTATAAAAGAAATAGAAACGAAGAAATCGTGCACATAATTTACAATAACAATATCCGCGGTGTTAGTAACCGCTAATCCAATTGGTAGCACGGGCATGGAATTGAATTTGAATTCAAGAAGAGCTGCGTTCAGCGATGCAAGATACTTATACTTGGCCTCCGGCCATGGATGGATGAAGCACGATGAAGGCTTGCAGTCAAACAAGCGACTCAATCACAATCCGCTGAGTGGATCGAGGGAGTTGAGTACTGGGGTGCACAGTGGGTGGTGGAATGAGAATGGAAGTGGGAGTGAGATTCAGTTAGGGTTAGGTTGAGGGGTGGCACCATTGGGAAATAAACACAGTGAGCACTCTCTCTGCTATGCGCTTCGTTTTGGAAGCCAACAGGTTCTCGACGTACGATTGCTATTATCGGCGATGATGTTTTTACTTGTCGACACTTTCTCATGGATTATGCAGAGGTATCTCTTGAATTTTTAATTCCTTCAGCGTCGAGTCGCGTTGCCCTGCTGATGTGATTTTGAGCGTGTAGCAAGGAGAAACCTGACCCAGCAACATCATTATCATCTGCAACAACGGACAATCTAATGAAAAGAGCAATCAGAGTCGATGAGAAATAACATTGAAGTGGGGAAAGGGCGGCAAAGTTAAGAGATGGGTCTGGAGTTTGCTCTGTTCATTGCCCTTAAATTGCAGCATATTGAGCATATTGTTTACAAGGGCGCTGTGCGAAGCGTGTGGGTTGTTTAAATAATTAATTCCTGCTAAATACCTTGGCCATTTAGTGAAGCAAGAACAGACTGTTATTTTACTAGATTTAACCCACCATAGTCGATCCATTAAATACTCTTTTAACTTTATTAGAGATATTATAATATTTTAAAAAGTCATGTATTGTATGGGTTCATAAAAATAATTATGGTTTTCTTTTTTTGCGAAATTGATAGATTTCAGCACTCAATATGCAAATCATTCTACTTACGGTGGCATACACAACAATGTGTATGTTATGTTAAGAGCGTTCCATTATCAAATACTCTGTACTGCCCGATACTAGTGATAAATTAACTTTTAAGATTTAACATTTTTCAACTTCAATTCAACATATTTTGAGTCTAAAATTGGTGTTTCGATTACGATTCTCCAATTTCATATTCAAACTGGAATGTGTAAAACAGGTGTGCCAAAAATTTGTCTCTGATATCTAAGAATATTTGCTATTTATAAAAAAGTTTGTCACAGAAGGTGAAGTCAAATATGACACTTAAAGTTTAAAATGTGTTCATAAGTCTACGGAAGACATATGCTTACTAATTAACTACACATCTTACAATTGGGTATTGCCGAATAAAACAAATTGGTTTGCTTAAATAATGTTTTATTTTGGATGATTTATAATTTAGTATAATAATATAGTTATACTAAATTTTTTTTTATTTATTATTATTATTTTATACTACATGTGATTGTTGCCTTCAATTTAGTAAACATTTGTATATCCAGAGGAATTTTGTGACGACAAGAAATGTACGCAGAAGGCACAATCATAAAGTATATTTATAACATATATTCTTGATCAACGTCAACTGCCGCAACAATGCACACCTAAATCTTAAATCCGTTATATTCGACACATACAATAATAAATAGTCTTTATGATTCCTGAATCAAGAAATCAATGTGTTGCTTTGGTTGAGATCCCCCATTAACTTTGAATCCTATGAATGAAGTAGTATATTAATTTACAAAGTTATGAACCCATTCTATCCTATGGGTAGCGGGTATTAACATAATAAAATATAAAGCTAGGTATATTTTAGTATTTGTTGGTATATAATTTTGGTATAGTTTAATACAGTTTTGTTTTGCTTTTATTAAAAATAGGTAACGGATACCTCGCAGTTGTGCAGACTCGAGTATTTCTGTATAACTTGTTTCTATTTCTTTAGATTGTTTTAACTATTTTAAGCTCCTGTCTAATTCGTCCTTCTTCTGTAGTTTTTTGAGTGTTCATCAATTAATTAACTTTATGCAGAATATTGTCGATAACTATAACCCCTTCACACATAACAAATTGGAAAGCTACAGTCGAGTGTGCTCGACTGTGAGATACAGCTACCCATTTTTAATACAATATTCTATACAATTTTGGAAAAGATACCACAAAATATATTTAGTATATCAATGGTGTACTACGGAGTATTACGTCATAGAAAAGTATTTCTCAAATAGCGAAACAAAGTAATAATACCCTATTGGAAACGGGTATAACAATATCAAACTTGTGGAATAAACTGCAAATATTTTGGAGTTTATTATATCTGTTACTCATATAATAGAAGGGTGTTTCAACTTTGTGCGTCCAGAAAATGTATGTTACAGGTAGAAGAACTAGCCGTGTGCGTCTGTCCGTCCGTCCGTATGAAAAAATATTTTTGTATGGGCAAAAACGCCTACTTACTAGGGGACTTAGTTGCTTTGGCTGACAATCTGGTATATTGTGCCGTCTATGGTATATTTTGAATGTGGTACTATATCGATATACCACACAAACCATTTGGTATATTTTTAGTATTTTTGCAATATATATTGAAAATAATACCGCAATATTTTGCTTTTATTCAAAATTGGTAGCGGGTATTTCACAGTCGAGTACACTCGACTGTAGCTTTCTCACTTGTTTTACGCTTGTTTAATACATTCCAAGTGAACTTGAGTCTATTATTCTTACTTACTTCGAACTTTTTCAACTTTCCAAATTTATATTTCCCTACTTTCTAGAACCAGCATCTGCTGCTGCAGCCGCGGTAGCTGCAACTTATTGTAGTGAAGTGTCGGCCGGGCAGCATTTCCACCAGCAGAACACAAAGATAGAGCATGCCGATTCCACAACGACTGCAGCCATTGTTCAACTTCACCAACACCAACAGCAACAACAGCAGCAGCAACAACAACAGCAACAACAGCAGCAACAACATGAAGAGGAACAGCAACATCAGGCTGCTCTGCATGCTCATGCCCACAATCAGCAGCAGCACTCACAGCATGCAACACATCAGCAGAAGGCACATCCCCAGTTGACCCCTGTGCACGCTGCCTCCGCCTTCAAGTTCAGTCACACGGCTGTTATATCTAGCTCGGCAGTGTATGCCACGCCCACGCATTACGCCCACCAAGCCACAGCACAACAAGGACAATCGTTGACCGCCGTCTATCGAGACATATCTCCCACTACAGCGGGAAGTAGCGAATCGGATCTCAAGTATGACAGTGGTCCCTACAACGCCACCATATCCTCCACCTATCCTCCGCAATTGCGTCCCAGTGTGGTTGATTCGACCACGTCGAGTGATGCGGAACTGCGGCTGGATCAGTTCTATGCCAGCAATGCCATCTCCACCAGCAGCAATGGACAAACCATCAGCCAACGTCGTGGTTCGCTGCAATTGTGGCAGTTCCTAGTTGCACTATTAGACGAGCCCGCCACCAGGTAAGTAACTAATGAACCATCACTTTGCAATTTACCTTAACACTCGTTGACACATAGTTCCAGCTGTATTGCCTGGACAGGTCGAGGCATGGAATTTAAGCTAATTGAACCGGAGGAGGTGGCACGTCGCTGGGGCATTCAGAAGAATCGACCGGCAATGAACTATGACAAGTTGTCACGGAGTCTACGCTATTACTACGAGAAAGGAATCATGCAGAAGGTCAACGGCGAGCGATATGTGTATAGGTTCGTTTGTGATCCTGATGCGCTTTTTAACATGGCCTACGGCCATTTAGCCGACAAACAAGCAGATCAGCAGCATCACTTGACCTTGGCTCTGGCCAAGTCATCGTCTTCTTCGGAGTCGCAATCGCAGACACTGCGCGTACAAAAATCGACGGCTGCAGATTATTATGACAGTGGCTTGCATAAGTATCAGTAGGCGGAGCGTGGGAGCTATATACATACATATACGGAGGCACAACCATGGCTCGTGTACATTGTGTAATTTATTTTGCATGGCTATATGATTTGTATGCGACGGCGCTGTTCGCTGTTAAATTAAAATGGTGTTTTGCCAGTGTTGGGAAGCTACCGTCATAGTGTTAATCGGTAAACCACCACAGAGTGGTCGCCTATTGCCTCGATAACAAATAGTTTCCAGCTCCACAATCGTTAAATTCAATTCGAAATTTGAAGCTGTGAATTGACAACAGAGTATTATACAAGTTTCTTATATTTGGTTATTAGATGGCTAGCGATAGATGTACAGCTCATCATCTAAGCGAGGCCTTATCAGCAGCATATACTTATAGCAAATGTATAGAACATACAAAATTGTCCACCACGCTATTGTAATCGCGTTGAGGTTGAGTTAAATAAAGTATGTACCGTTTTCTGTTCCGTTACACAACATATGTTACAATAGAGTATTACTCCTGCTTCCGTTTCTTTTTGGGCACTTCCTTCTCTTCTGATGCATCGCTACTGGAATTGTCCGCGTCATCTTCGCTGCTGCTGTTGCTGGCACTTGGCACCTTACGTTTCTCTGGCGACTTCGTGAGCTTTTCATGTTTTTCCACATAGCTTTTCACTTTCTGCGGCTGAGGACTGTAAGCCCAGTGAATTAGACTCAAGTGCAGCTTGCTAGGCTCCCCATTTTCCTTAGCAAACAGTTTGTCATCGGTAGTCTTGACTTGATCCAGAAGTTTGGCAATCTGGCGGTTGCGTATAATATCCCAACTTGTAGTATCATCCTTTGGAGTCATCGTTCGTAAATGCTTATAGTTGCCATTGGCCTTTGCACCACCATAAGCGGCGAGGAATTCAGCAGCCAGCGCCTCTTTTGGCTCTGGCAACTGGGCAATCAAAGCATGTGGTATATAGGCGCGATTATCTTTAATACGATTCTCCGCTTCAAATTCTTCAAGGAATTTCTCAAGCACCTGAACTCCCTCGTTGATATCTTTGATTTTATCCTCATTTTTGGTTCCGGAGAGCACTCTCTTCGAACTGCCGATAAGCCCCTTGATTGCCAGCCTCTGATAGTCAGGATCGCGCTCTGCCAAGACCCTATAAGTAATAGTATTAATATAATTATAAAATACGTTTACAAAACTTTGAATAGCTTAATTGATTGATTGATAGTGTTAGGGTTTTTTTTACTGGAATGTTTTAAGGAAGCGTCGGATTTTATTCATGTCATCTGTGTTGATCAAATATTGTGGATTGTGGATATTAAATTTGTATGCATATGTATTTAGTTTTATAGTAGTAATTAGTAAGCTATTTTAATTCTTCAGGGGGCAGGATGGCTATATGTTTTAATATACAATTTGCATATTGATAGTTGATATTTTTATAGAAAAGCCAAACACACAATTTCATACATATGTATGCACATACATATGTACATACATACATATGTATATGCACAGTGTTTATGTTGAACTAACAAATTTGGAATGTGTCTAATTGGTTTGCGTGCATGCCAAATATATACATATGTATGTGTGTGTGTGTGGCTGAAGAAACAACAGCTAAAGAGCAAATCGAGTGTGAGAGCGAGACACTAAAACTGACACATGACATCATGATGATAGAGCAACAGCAATGTATTGCGTTGCGTCTTGACCTTCATCATTATTCGACAATATTAATAACATTATATCTTACCTGAGCGTTGCCTCTGCAGCTGTCTTGTCCTTAAAGCCAAGACCGGGCACTGTTTGCACCTTATCTTCGCTGTCAGTCTTCGCATTCTTATTGGAGGCACCGCCGCCATTCTCCTCCAGCCATTTCTCAAACACACCGATGGCGTCATTGATATTCTTCACCTTCTCCGACGCCTTTGTCACTGCACCATGATCAAAATTAATGAATAAATATAGCCATATAATCCGATGCAAGTGTGGAACTTACAAGTCAGGACACGCTTGGCACGTCCCAAAAGTCCGCGCACCGTCAGTTTGCGGTATTGCATGTCATGGCTCTCGAGTAGCTTGAGTGTCTCCAGTGCCTTCTCCATATCCTTGAAACCAAATTTCGATTCGCCCTCTGACATTGTTACTTTTTTCAAATTATTTCAAATTTAAATGTATACTATACGTATATCTAACAATTGCCACCGCGATCCACCAGCGACAAACTGAAACTAATTTGTGTTTTTCGTTCGCAATGCTTTTGTTCCACCAAAATAATGACCAACGGACACAATCAAAGAGAGCACGCGAGAGTATCGGAGATTAAGAGAGCGGCCACTGAGCCAGCCAATTAGATAAGCGAAGCCAAAATAACCAAGTGACACTATCAGTAGTTGCAGCAATAGCTAAAAGCACAACCGGTTTGTTGTCGTACCGCTGTAGCAAAACAAAACAAAGATATGACGTCAGAGCTAACATGTGTCAGATTATATACGTACACATACATATGTACGAACATATACAGGAAAAATATTGGAAAAAATTTTATGACATTAAACCCACAGGGTGCCAGCAGGAAATGTATGTAACAGGAAGAAGGAGGCATCTCCGACCCCATAAGGTATATATATTCTTGATCAGCGTCAACAGCCGAGACGATCTAGCCATGACCGTCTGTCCGTATGAAACATTGGATATCAGAGACTATAAGAGATAGAGCTATAATTTTACATTTGTATATTTTGAGAATACCGCAATATTTTGCTCTTAGTCAAAATGTGAAGCGGGTATCTCACAGTCGAGCACACTCGACCGTATTTTTCTTTCTTGTTTATAGTGTAACACAGATCCATCCACAAGCTTGGATTATAAAGCTTTATGCCACCATTCTTGTGCTTAATGAAAACATGAATAATATGATAATTCTACAAAAAGAGCTTTAGTGGTCGAAGTTGATTTATTCAAGTAATATAGAGAGAAATTGTAAATTTCTTTAATGTATTTTGAATTGTCGTCGATATGATGTAAAAAAAAGAATAAGAAAATTAAAAAAGATGTTCTCATGTTGGGGTATTAGTCTCGAAAAGATTTGAAATGATTAATTTTGACGTAATCTAAAAGTGTATGAGTTTATTTTAGAAATTTGTAAGAGAGTTTAAGCGAAATTCAAGTGTCTACAGTCAACTATAAAGTCTATAAAAAGTGACAAACTTCATATTTTTCGAAACCACCCTAATGAACATACACATATTCCATAAATTGTATACATTACACAAACATAACTCAGTAATGATTATGCGTCTATAGACATGCATTATTATTTCCTTGTCCAAATTTATTTGATTATATACACATGATTTGCGTGGTACATGCATTTGTATCTTTTTATTTGAAATAGAGTTCGACAAAATTGATTTTAATTCGAAATAGATTCAAGTGCAGCTATGCCGGATTTGTAGCACATCGTCCAGCATAAAATTACGTAAGTGGCATAGTGCTTGTACCGCGTTCTCCTGGTCACTGACATTCGGACCTAGCCAGTGCTCTGCCAGTTGAGTCTTGCCCACCTGAAGCGGGTTTATATGTGTGATCGAGCGACGCCAATTGTTGTTACAGGTAGCGACATTTAAGTGACTGCCTGTCTGCAGACTCTCTATGTACTTGATATAGGCCTCTGAATGGATGACTCTATTAGAACGAGGTGGAACAGTCACGAACATCGGCTCCGGAGGCGGTCCAGCAATAATGGTTTGGTGCAAATGTGGCTGCTGCTGTTGTAGCTGCAATTGTTGCTGATGCTGTTGAGCTGTTTCCACGTTAATCGGTGCTCGTGGTGAGACGGAGTTGTTCGATGAGACTGCCGCATTGACCGCCATTGACTGTGGCACCAACTTGTGTTTGCGTGACATGAAATTCTTACTGCGTTCGCTGAGACCCAAAGGTTTACCACATTTGCTTAGATGCACTTCGCGCACGTGCTTAATTAGACGCAACACATTTGGGAACGCCTGAATTGACTTGCGAATGCGCGGACAATTACGCCAAAGGCACACGTACTCCATCTCGACACCAGCCTGGGGATGGCGCTGTATATGACCGGTGGCATCGGCCAAGCAATGCTCTGTGCAATCGGACATCTCCTCAAACTGAAAGTCACACTTGTCCCACAGGCATTCATAGGTGAGCGGCGGGCCTGGCTCCTGGGGTACATTAGCGATCGCTGGCAATGGACTCGCACAGTTTTGGTTGTCATCAATCTCACGTCGGAGTGCAGCTGCCTCTTCATTCAGCTTGTTTGCTCGATCCTCCCAGCTTTGTTTGACGCTAGATGGTAAGCTCTTCCACTCATTGCCAACCATACGCGATATGTCACCAAAAGTGGCATCCGGATTGCTCTGACTTATACCTGTCGATGAAATTATTAATTGTAATCGGTGATTGGCCTATATAATGTGAACTTACTTTTGCGGACATCGCTCGAATAGAGAATGTAGCCAGTAAGGCTTTTCTTAGCTGTTTTCGTTTTTGCTTTCGAGGTGAGCGGCGTTGAATTAACGGACGGGGCTGGCGATGATATTGCAACAATGTCCGAGCTAAGGGAAGGCGTGTCTCCATCCATTGAGTCCTCCATCATGGCTAGATCATTGAGATCACTCCTGGCGTCCTTTGCTGGCTTGATTGGACTTTTGAAATAAAAGATTTCGTCCTCAGTCACTTCAACGCTGTGCTGAAACTTGCGCAGATTGCCGACGACCAGATTGCGCAATGCTTTCTTTAGTTCATCGTAGACAGATTCGCATATATATACATCGCTCTCTGCGATTTCTGTGGGTCGCGAATTAATGAATTCGGCATACTCGAGAACTGCACAACGGCCTACGATGCCAATCACTGGACTGATATCTTCCACAGTGCTAAGCAGCAGTTCTTGGCGGTAAAATTGTTTGCCTAACGCAGGAGTTGTTTCGTTTGGCGCTAACAGCCACGGTCCCTTAAAATACGATTTACCATTGATCTCCCAGATCTGCTGGACCTGGGCAACTGATTGCTTGCCAGTTTGCGTCGCAACGTAAACGAAGTCGCCAGTTTTTATGACACCGCTGCAAATGGTGTTGTATTGCTGATAGTACACACTGTTATCCTCCGCATTGGGAGGAGCATCACAGATAACATTGGGCTTCTCCTTCTCGACGAGGGCCTCCTGCAGCTTCAGCTCTTCGAGCTCACCCTTGTGTTTCTCGATACGTTCCTTGAAAACGGACATAACTCTCTTTAGCTCCAATGGCGTATCGCGGGGAACAAACCTTATAGAACCATTATTGCTCTCACGCGCTGTTGGCCAGTTCTTTAGCTTCTTGAAACAACGCCCTTGCAGATTGTAACGAGATTCACACACAAACACATCTTTCTCTGGCAGTCCATCCGGCCTTAGCTTGATGTAGTCTCTGATGTGCATCACATGACACATGCCCAGCACTTTGTCCATTGAAATTGTCTGCGAAATGCTGCTCTTGAAAACCTCCTTTTCGAGAAACTTTCGAGTCGTAACGTGATAGGTTTCATGGGGACGCAGAAAGATCGATGCCTGCATTAGTTTCTCATTGTTCGGTGTTGTCCAGAGTCGTTCGATGCACACAATGGTGGGTATCTTGTTCTCGGGCGTCTGCACGTAGACAAAATCACCCGGTGAATAGACTTGTTGATTAATAGTCATGCTTTCTCCTTTTGCATTGGCGGCAGCATTAAATTCATCCTTGTCCTTCTCTTGCTCTTGATCCTGCTCCTCTTGTGCTGCTTTTTGCTGTCGCGTAACCTCAACGTCAGACAATAGTTGATCCAGAGTAAAATTTAATGCCGGTGAACTTAATGTGTCCTTGCATAGCTCGTCGCGCTTGCGAATGAAATACGTCTGCAATTCAATAGAGTCCTGGAAGATGTCTGAGTCTGTGCGTGATAATTTACGTGCTCGCTCCATACAAGCGAAAATATCATCCTGATAAATATCCAGACGTTTGTAGGCGCCCTTGTCAAGTCGCCTCTTAACCAGATCTAAGGAAATACCTCGAATCTTTGCGCCTTCACCCAACTCATCATATTCTGGTAGCTCGGCCAATGAATCGGAGTAACAGCGCCCCTCCTCATCTTGGTGATTGTAGACGGAAGTGAAGAGCGTAAGGAACAATTCTTGCACGGCCAGTGGAACATCAGGTTCGGTGCGCAGCTGCTGCTTCAATTGAAGAGTTAGTTGTTGGAGTACCAACGCATCCTTATAGATCTGAGAGTCTGGTTCATTATATTTACAAGCGTTCTCTAGCATGAGCAGAAAATCAGCGGCCAACTCATCCACACTCTCGTAAGCGCCCTGTTTAAGTTTCTGTGCAATTCGTTCCATGTCCATGGGATCCTTAATGATATCATAATATTCCGGATAATCACTCTTAGACGGAAGCTTTGTAAAGATCAACGATAATTGACGTTTGCCTTTCGGTTCTTGATAATCGCGTAGGGATTCGTAAAACTGCCACATTCGATCACGATCAGCCAAGAGTGCTGCTTTTGGTTTGCGACCTAACTTATTATACTTTTGCAGGGGTTTTTTGACCTCTGTCAAGCCGGGGAATTCCTTCAGCTTTTCGTTAAGGGCACGTTCTAGGGTATTGGCATCCTCGTAGATAGTGGAACAATCCTCGTTATACTGACGACAATTTGAGAACATTAAACGATAGTCGGCCACAACATCTTCGACGGTGGCATAGCGATCGGACCGTATGTTATGCTCAATAGTATTCATGTCGATGGGGTTCTGAATGATTTCGTAGTAATCAGGATATGCTCTGCGCGATGGTTTCTCCATAAACATCTCGATGAGCCGCCGATATTCTACAGTGTAGTCCACCAGATACTTTTGAATGCTGAGAATTTTTTTCTTAATGGCCGCATTGATGGGAATTCGATTAGATTTTGGCGAGATAGATGCATTAGATGTATTCGCCGTGCTGGGATTCGAAGTAGAGTTGACTCTAGGTCTGCCTGGCTTGCGTTTCTCTGGCTGCACGTTGGCAGCGAATACTTCATCGCCCTCTTCTTCGTCCAAATCGCTCGTTTCCTCGAGGGTTTCTTCAACCAGTTTGGCATTCATGAGTTTTAACATTTTCAACGCATCCTTGTGCGTTCGATGTGTGACCGAGAATGCCTTTTTGGCGTTGTCCAGCATTAGATACAGATCCCCAGTGAGATCGCTTATGTTTGCGTAATCGCCTTTTTTGAGTTTCGTATGGATTTGGCTCAGGGAAATGGGTCGCTTAATTAACTCAAAGTATTCAGGATGAAAACGACGCACTGGTAATTTCCACAATGAGTTGCCCAATGGTGGCCCAGTAACCCCAGGATGCTCGGATGTGCCAGGCGCATTATACAAATGATCGAATAATGCCCACATAGGACCCTCGCCTTTTTTGCTCGTCTCTTCGTCATCTGAGCTATCCACTTCCTCTTTAAGTGCTGCAAATAAAGTGTTATTTCATTTAAATGCATCTACTAAACATTTTGTACTCACCTGCTATTGCTGCACTGGACAAGTTTTTCAACCGTCTGGCTGGTTTCCCCTTTCCTGTCTCCATCTCTATCCGGCGTTGCGTGAAAATTCGCTTCAGAGCTTTGGCATCCTTGTATATCTGTGAACCGGGCTCATTAAAGAGACAAGCATTCTTAGTCATTTGCAGAAGATCTCGCTCCATTTCCACCAGCGATGAATAGGCGTTCATTTGAATCTTGGTGGCAATTAAACGCAAGTCAATGGGATGCTCGATGACATCGTAATAGTCGGGATACGCCTTTTTAGAGGGCAACAATTGAAATATAGGGTGCATTGCTCTGTCCCCAACTGGGTCCGTTGCAGACATGACGGATGCAAAGAGTTCCTCGTACTGATTGCAATCTTCGTCAATATCCCCGCCTCCCGGCTCCGCACTGGTCGTTAGTCGTCGGGCATTGCGAGGCGCTCGTTTGGCACGTGGCTCCTCTTCCGCAAAGCCATTGGCTTCGAGAATCCGCTGACGCTGGGTCTGAATGTGCTGCCACAAGGCAATGGCATCTTGATACTCGGTTGACTCAGGTTTGTAGAAAGCTTTGGCATTATTTATCAGCAATTCGAGATCGTTCATCATGTCATAAAGGTCTTCATATGAGTCCGTCTTTAGCTTCTGCTGAACTTTTAGCAAGTCAATGGGATTAACCACCACGTCGTAGTAGGATGGCTCCTGCCGACGCTTCGGCGCTCTAATAAACGTGTCGCACAACATCGATCCATCCTGCTTCTTTATGTTGCGTATCGAGTCATAGAGCTGTTGACATAGCTCCGTTGGATCAAGACGCCGCTTTTTGCGCGCGGATTGCGTTTGTTGCACCGGCGACTGTTCCGGCGTGGAGTCGTCTAGTAGCAGCGGATCTTCATCTTGACGACTGGATATCGAGCTGGCTCGACGTTTTCGGCTTAGCATTATATATTTATTTGCTTAATTATTATTCTAATACAACAAATTAAAATTTCTTATTAACAACGACGCCACTGCAGAAAAAATTTGATAAGTGTGACCACAAGCTGTTGTCGAAAATATATTTTATTTCGCATTATTAACAAAATTGGTGTGGTAACACTTCAAAAGAATTTCGAAATTTATTAAAAATGTGCGACACAAAAGTTTCAATTATATAAGAAATAATATAAGTTTTATTTCTTACATTATCAATTTCGTTATCATTATGTAGAACACAATGAATACATAAATAGCAACATGGTTTGGTATATAATATACAAAAGATGGTCACACTGAGTCACAAATGAGTTCTGAGTCTACCGCTTGCTGTGTTATAGCCTTTTCCACTGCACTCAGTTTTTTTACGTTTCGAACCAACTTTTTATTATGGGTTTTTACATTGGGTGAACGTAACATTCGACCTGAAAAAGGCTATTAGAGCTTCGAATATGAAAATGAGCCGAAAATTATTGGGTTTTATATATATATATCAGTTGCTTATCGTTTTGATTGCTTATTAACTGCATCTAGACTAATGTTCTGTTTTTACAGAACCAAAAATTTGAATTTTCTACATTGTTTTCAACATATTTGAAATATGTCCCATGTAAAATCCCAATAAAAAAGAACTGTTTTTCACGTGCGTGAAGTGTGAAAATATCGGCCACCATTGCTCCGTATATTCTTTTCAATCACGCGATATCTTATCGAAATGAAATCGAAAGAAGCTCACAACAGTAAAAAATTATAAAATATAAATATATATGCGTGCAAATCAATTTGTCAGTGATGATGATTCTTAGCGTGGAAGCAGCCAAACGGGACTCAATCGAGTCCGAAAAATTGAGTGACTGACAGAGCATAGTTTTTAAAGCTAACATTAAAAAAATGTTTAGTTCGATTGTATTCGATAAGTTTTTATTGTTGTGTGTCTGTCTATCGTTTAGCATATGCTACAAATAAGAGCAGTTACAAATTCCAATATAATATATGAATTTTTTAATGTGTACGTTATATGACATAAACCAGCTGCTCGAATGTAAACAAATTTTCTTGAAGTGGGAAATTTATTGAAATTTAAATATATATACGATGATTTGAAACAGGTGGAGAGGGATTCACTATTTTGGTTAGTGATAATAGAATATGTATTCAAGGGAATTCCAACGCATCTTAACTTAATTATCGATAAATCATTCATATTTGCATGTGCACATACATACATACATATGTACATGAAGATATACAATTTTTTTAGACATGTTTTTTTTAGTCTATATTTTATTTAGAAAATTTGGTTCAAATGTTGAACACCAGCATGAGCCTAAAAAGGGTTTTAATATGAACCTATAATAACAGGCAAAGCTTCTTGAACTGTGCATGTACATACATATGTATATGTACATATATACATACCTCCATATTGCTAAATCGAATATTCGAAACTAAAGGAATTGTTTAAAAAATCAAGTATTGAAACAGTCTATATGTGGATAAAATTTAATAGCTGTATACTATATACATAGTGCAATATCACAGTGGGTTAACAATGTAATGTTCATCAGTCAGTCATTGGGTCAATAATAATAATGCCGTTAAGCTGTAAATAAAATAAATCAAGAATTGATGTAATTTGTTCCCAATAATATTAATTGCAAGAAGCTGTGAAATGGGAAATGAAAAAAGCGTTATTTTCTTATTTTTTATATTTTATCACATATATTTTAGATGCTTTTAGGTGTGTGAAGTATTATTGGTTTGAATATGCAAATAAATGATGAGATGCGCTTCAGCGCTCGTTTGCATATGCACTTAAGGAACATTGTTGGGCTACATATGTATAAGTAATTATATATTAAAATAAATAATTAGTATATGAATTAGAATGACCATGAATTGTATGCCTGCCACATGTGTTATAAATAAATACAAGTATAAAAATGTCGAAATGGTTGTGAATTAAATTATCGACATATCATATGGATCGTAAGACTGACTCAGAGTATTAAAATTTTAAGAAAAATAACATCTACAATTATATTTACGCACTGTTGTCAGCAGTTAATGTTGTACGCGTGTTAGTATTCGAAATACATTTTACAAGTTGCAATTGAATGAAACTTGTAAAGATTTTCATTCACATACATACGAGCAATTATGTATAATGTGAAAACAAAAAAATCTTCCTATAACATTACTAACGTATGTATGTATATGCAATATAAACTACAACAATTAAGCACAACAATGAAGAGCGCAACATTTACATACAAATATCAGTTCTGTATAAATTATATTCACGACTCCTCGAGTCTTCAGCTTTCTATCTTTTTCTCAAAACTCCATCGTGGTTGCCTGGCGACTAGCGGTGGTTTTGCGACTGCTCTTACGACTAAGATCGTGGTACTTGGCATAGAAACTAGTTAAACTAAAGCGAGGCGACTCGACAAAGCGTTTTAGCAACAGAAAAGCATAACGCTGGCGTTCACATGTTAAGGATTTGTCGTGTCGCTGACTCAAATATCAGTTGATGAAACTCATGTAGTTCGTAAAGAGCACATAGTTTTCTACTAACCGTGCCCGCAGCTCACGCCGTACTGGCGCCGTGAACTTGTTGACCAGGCACAGCGCAGTCGTGGTGCCAAATACCAAGTTATAAAGCAGAACAATTTGAAAGTTGCCCAGCCATTCGATGGCGCCAAAATCTCCCAGCAGATCGAAGTTGGTAATGCCTGCAAACATAAGGACAATAACTGATGAATATTACGAGCACATGAAAGTGAGATATAATATCACACCTATAATCCTGCTTAGCAGTGGCAAT
Organism: Drosophila albomicans; assembly: GCF_009650485.2. Classification (NCBI taxonomy): domain Eukaryota; kingdom Metazoa; phylum Arthropoda; class Insecta; order Diptera; family Drosophilidae; genus Drosophila; species Drosophila albomicans. The sequence continues at coordinate 2,498,719 of NC_047631.2, read as the reverse complement.
GCCGAGGATAACACCAACATGAAGCCACAGTTTAACATCAACTGTGGCAGGGAAGTTTTCCGCCATTTCGGACGCACGTTTCTCATAAAGGGCATGCTGTAGAATCCCACAACTGATGTGGCGCCAAGATAAAATATTAGACATACTTCCATTGCGGCTCCAACGGGTCCCAGCTTAGACAGAGATGAAATGCCCAAAGTAAATTGCTGAAAGTACAAGAAATATTAGCCAAGAATACTTGACTGTGGCGTGACTTGACTGAACTTACTCTTGTGCTCAACGGCAGCGCTTTTATGCCTATGAGCAGCTCCAGAGTGTTTTGGACCACGAGCAGTATGGTAACGGCGGTACAGAATAGAAGTAAAAGCATGGCAAGTGGATAGACGAAGGTGCGTTGAAAGGTGCTCGACTTGCGCATCTTGTCCAGCTCCTTACGCTCACTGTATAACTCTTTCAGTCTTTCATTGAGCTGGTGCTGGTGCTCGTCCATATTTCCAGTCAGTGGCTTGCGCTGATACAGATGCAAAGAGTGCTGTAACAACGGCTGCGACAGATAGTTAAGAGGACGTCGGCTACCATTAAATGCGCGTCCATGCCCATTGTTGGCCTCAGAGATGCTCACATTGTGCAGTTCAATGTGTGCCAGCTTTCGTTTGACGCTTGCTTCCTCCATGTAGAAGGCGCTGAACTCTTCATTCACATCTCGCATCAGCATCGGCCTTGCAAGCACCTGGTTGACAACGCCAAACAATCGCACAAAGCCATAAGGGGTACAAACTGAGAAAATAATGTGAACCAAGTAAGCATAGAGTAAGTTGGTTTCTAGGGTTACCCTTCAAAATGGCAAACAACCAGAGCTAAAACATTATCAAACTTCTGACGAGGCAATTTCCTTTAATATTTATTTAGATACATAGCACTAGAATGGACGACAAGCATATTAATGATTTTGCTGATTTTGAATCAACTCTGCAGAAGATTGAGGATATTTTACAAAATAAAGGATCATCTGCGGAAGATGAATCTGTCCTTCCAAAGGCCAAAACCGCGGAAGACTTTGAGAACCTCGATGTTGATAAGGTGCACTTAACAATACGTGAAGACCGCACTGTAATCAATAAGAGTGATGCTAAGCCTAAGGAGCAGAAGGGCAACGAGAATACAATGGATCAGCAGAGCTTCATGAAGGAAGTGGAGAGGGATGCGAATGAAAGGGCTCAGTCACGCGCTAAGCGTGAACACGAAGCGGAAGGGCATCGTTGGTAACTCAATATTCAAGAAACTTTTTTTTATATTACTAATTTTATTTTATTTCCAGTCAAGGAAATGAGGCTTTTCGCAAGGGAAGTTATGAGAAGGCAATTTTGCATTACAACAAGGCGGTTGAACGCGTTAAGGATAGTGCAATAACCTACAACAATCGGGCCTTGTGCTACATCAGGTTGGTCGAGCTAATCTCAATTATAATTCTAAAAATAAATGTTACATTTTCAGACTTCGCAACTACAAGCGTGCTCTTGACGATTGTCAATATGTACTGGACAAATTGCAGGAAACCAATCTACGTGCTTGGCTTTATAGGGCCAAAGCTTACAAGTGCCTGAAGGATGTTGACAAGTTTGAGGAGAGCGTTGCCAAAGCTCGACAGCATAATCCAAAGCAACTTTCGTATATTGACAAATTTATTGGACAGATTGAAGACGAAATGTAGAAGTGTCTAGTTGCGAATAGATAACTATAGTAATACGAAAATAAATGTATTGTTACTTACTCAGCATTAGAATTACCCCCAGAAAAGATACGCATGAATAAAGAAACGGCAAGTGAACACTGCCTAAATCTGTGAAGCATAAAAAGTAAAACGGATGTAATCAATATACACTCAAATCGAAATTGGGTGCAGTTTTTGTGATAGCGGTTCCTCTGTGAGCTACTCACTTAGAAACCAGAAGAATTGAAACTTTTCAATGCCAAATACAGCGCTAAGCACGGCAGTCAGGACTAGGACAATGATAGCCATCAACATGAATACTGTGAAGGTTTCGTAGACTCGCGCTAGGATGCCTTTTTTGTAGCCCACAAATCCCGTCGATTCGGAGAATAGGTAGACAAAGGGCAAGAAAATAAAAAGCGATAGGTTGGAGAAGAGGAAAACGTGGTTCCACAGCCCTGTAATGTACACATTAAGCATAATTAATAGTTGAATATCATTAACCATTTGAATTAACTTACCTTGTATCAAAGAGCTGTTTAACCACTTGACGTAGTAACTGTTAGGATATAGCAAAAGCACTTCGTTGCTCGCTATAGACACTGGTAGCAACATGGCTGCGCCTTCGGCCACAGCCAGTGTAAAGGTGCAGAGCCAAAAGCTGCAAGGAATTGAATTGATTTTTATATGAATGAATACCTAACCAGCCACTTTATAGTATTACCTTATGCGATATATCAGTACTTCGTCTTCATCATTTGAATATAGATCGTCGCGATCTCTGCGACGAAAACGGCAGACGACCACATATGAACTGAAGTACAGCATAAGGATTAACAGCAAGAAGATCTGAGACGAGAAAAATAAAGAGAATTAGGGAGGAATAATTAAATATGAATTCGAGATTTTATCTATATCCACAGTCAATTTCTTATTGTTTTTAATATTGTTTTCTTTAGAAGTGTACTGTTTGTTTGAACAACTGTGATTATTATCACAATATACAACGCGTATTGTATGTTTTCGTATGATTCTTAAAAATCTATTGTTATTATATGGAACTAGCAGACCAGCGAGCTTCGCTGCCTTTTCAACTCATGTTTTATTTTAAGCGAAACTTAGAATAGAAAATTTAAAAAATTCTTATTATTAAACCTTGTTGCATACTTTCAAAATTTGAAATTTTGGATATCATTAGATATACAACTTTAAAACTATATAGAATCCGATCATCGTATTTAACCCTTTCATGCCCCAATTTAGGTGGGTCGCCCATAAAAAATCCACAAAAATGTTGAATCTTAACCAAAATTTAAATGGTCAGGTCAATGTTACCTGTAGACAACAGTGTGCAAGAAACGATTAAAATCTAAATCAACGGTAAGCACTCAATTTAAACTATTGAATACAAAATAAAAAAATACAATTACAAATCAAATTAAAAAAAAAAAATACAAAGAAAACAAAAAATCAAATAAAATAAAATAACATCGACGACGTATTGGCTCTGAATTATTTTTGGTGTTTCATATGCGATTCAACAACTAAATCAATACCCACGTTCATCGAATGCTTTTTTATATGTACAATCGATTGCAATCGCATTCAAAAGTCAGACAGACAGACATGCCGAAACTTACACATTTTTATTTTTTTCTCTATTTTATAATTCAATTCACTTTTGAGCATAAGTTTGTTCTTGAAATTATTTTGAATTAATTCATTATAATTGTCTCGGACTGAAACGAAAAAAAAGAGTCGCAATTGGCTGCTTTAACCCGACCAGATATCGTGCAGTAAAGTTTGGGTTTCTATTCACTCAAGTACAAGTTGTTCAAATAAAAAATTGTATGATTAATAAGTAATACCTCTAATAAAGTAGTGAACGCTGGGTACAAAGTTCAACAGATTGTCTTTTAGACCAATGCTTATCAGGTGCCGACGATAGCAGTAACAAATCTATTGATAAGGATTATATTGATTGTAGACCAAAAAAGTCAATTAAACGTCCGCTCCATAATTCGAGTTACCATACTAATTTTACTTGAAGCCTAATCAAACAGTATAATAGTTTTTGGTTATTAGCTCTCCACTCTAACATTATCTAATTATGTTAATTTTCTTTTATATATATGTGTACAATAATTACAGGTTTTAATCGAGACAGTAGAAACACATATAGAAGTCAAATAACATACAGTAATTTCCTAAGGTTTATAGATCGTCTACATATATCCAATAATAGAAATTAAGGTAATTTTTTCCCTATTTTTTTTTTAGGACTTTTTTTATATTGACCATAGAAGCAATACATCAAATAAATACATATATCCGTCTGTCTTTTGATGATATTATTGTGATCGGATAACAAACAGACAACAAGTATTTAAAGCACACGTCATTGCTTTTTCCGCAGCGTAAAAAACAATGCAAACCTTAGTATATGTATGTACATAGGTATACACAGACATAAGCACAAAGATATAAGTATACTTCAGGTATACACATGTATATTTGTAGGAACATACAGACAAATATAATTAATGAGAATTTGTGCATGTTTTGACTAACAAAAGAAAGACCAAAAACAACTAATATAATATCTTTGACACAAAACAACATAAATTACTTAAACTCATGCTTCATTATTACAGCAAATTCGCATTTTCTGATTAGAAAATAATATTTTGCACATATGTACATACATAGATGCACACGTTTCTATACAAATTACTACTTAGTTAATTACTGTTAGTATTTTTCAATTCATTTCATGGACCTGGAGCTAAATAAACGAATCTAAACACATGAGTTTTTATTTGTACCTCAATGTCAAAAGGAATTTTATTTTTTATGTTAGTACTAGTTACTAACTATTAGAAGGAGGCATTTCCGACCCCATAAAGTTTATATATTTTTGATTAGCTTCAGCCGAGACGATATAGCCATATAGTCGTCAGTCTGTCTGTAGGAAACACTTGATTTTAGAGACTATCGAGATAGAGGCATGCAGCACTTGTACTGTTTCTATGCAGATCAAGTTTTAGATTTTTGCCACGCCTATTTCCGCCTTGTAAATCAATAAAATCGAATAGCAAAATAATTTTAATAAAATATGTAGAAGTTATTTAAAAAATAATTTTATAGGGTAAAAAACAACTACTGCTATCGGGTCTCATATATTTTATACTCTACGGTATATTCGGTATATTTTTAGTAAATTAATTCGGTAATTTATGAATAATAACACACTGTATTGCTTTTATTTTAAATGGATATCGGGTATATCACTGTCAAGCACACTCGACTTTCTGACTTGTTCAAATATTATATATTTATAGAAAATATTTCTTAACACAATTGCGACCTTCAAATTCCAATAACATAACACTAAATACCTAATATATTATTTATAAAATAAATTGTATTTAACTGTTATAGCGCATGCAAGCTATGTATGTATTTTACAGCGATAAACTTAAAAATTGGCGTAATTACTGATATAGAAACGTGTGCTAAAGACAACTCTGATGAATCCTAATCTAAATTCCTCGAAAGCACCGGCAACAGAGTCTGTCAACTGGCTTTGCATGCCAAATGAAACATAAAAACTGTTCTACAATCATATAATTGTTATACATAGCACATGTCATGCACACTGTACAGTGTACACTGATATGGGTAACAGCAAGCTAGGTGCAGCAACGCAGCTGCAGTGCTTAGTTCCAGAAACTTATAAATACCTACACACATGTGCACGTACACATATGTATGTAATACACATGTATGCGCGCATTTAGATATGTAGACAGATTCACTGGGAATGCAGTTGTAGTTGCTGCAGTCACTGATGTTTGACTGCGTGTGCTTATAGATTTAGTGAGCTTTATGCAAACTTGTTGATGTTGGCCAAATGCATTCAATGGCCATAACCAGAGAGTCAACGACTCGACGTGAACTCAAGATGAAAAACGACCAAAACGCCAACCTGCAATGTGACGTTAAACTTGACTAAAAATAGCAACATATTGTGGCCAAGTGGCAAATTTTATGGCAGCAACCAAACGGCAAACTTAGCATCACAGCAGCCTAATATTGGTGCTGTTTTTCAAGTTGTTATTATTTTTCCCGATCAGCGGTGGAAGCAAAACAAAAAAATACGAGTAAAACTTCAATTGAAAGATACTCTTTAACGAATAAATATAATTCTGTACGAGCAAATGCTGTAATACTTTATATTTAACAGACTATCAAACAAATAATTATCTACATTTTTCTACGGTACTCGTTCCCCTCAAAATTCTTGACATTTCGACATTTACTTTTACCGGGACAATGCTCTAAATCAGAATGCGACCCACGTACATAAGTGTACATCGTTTGTTGACCCACATCGAGTTCGGCATTATTCAATTTTCGTTAATGTATGCCATAACAAAGCAGAAGCAAGAGCCAATCATACAGTCACACAGGTTTCTCGTTTCCTGGGTCAATATCAGTTTTCAGTATGTACATATGTATGTTCTTCTGAAAATTCGATTATTCGCGGAAGTGCGTTGATACCCTTCAATAATGATGATGACTATTGTCGCCATTCTACTGGCCACAAACTAACTACTTGGTAGACAGATAATGACTTCATCGTGGGTGAAGTCTACAGGAGACTGGTTCCGAATTATGAAGTGAGTGACGGGGCTCGAGCTATATACTGATTGGCTGGCTCTGCACTACTCTTGTGGCGGAGACAATAAGTACAAATGCTATGGCAGCACTTGGTTGCTGCGTTGGCTAGTAACTAGTGCTGTAAGCAAATGCACTAGTCATTTCACCAGCCGCGTATTCATTTAATGGGCTACTAGTTGGCTACACACAAATACTAAAATAAATAAATAATTGTATATGTCAAATACAGGAATTGTTTATTTTTAGAACCAGCATAAACAAAATGTGTTGACTATGACACGCCGTAAGAGAAAAAAGAAAGCTAAGAGTTTATTCTGAATAGAATTGATTGCTTCTTCAGCTATTGTTTAAATTACACAAACAATGGGCTTAGCTGCGTATGGTTTGGAGATTAGGCACGAATCGCGACCATTTATTGAGCACTTCAAATGTGAATTGTCTCAAATTGTTTTCTTTTGTGTTACATATTAACGCAACACTAAACACATATGTATGTAAGTATATGCTTACGTTTATATGTACATACATACATACTTATATGCATATTTTTATTAACACAATCCAAAGTACTTTCACTTGTTGCTATTTCATTTTCGAGAAGGTGCCGTTTTGCCATTGCTTGTCAATTAATGCTACATATGTACATATATTAAATTATACAAGCCCTTTCAGCTAATTCATAATTTACTGGCTACTTTTAGTATTTTGTTGTATATGACATTTTCCCCAACAGGAAATCAGACAATTTCAAACTCACTCGCTATAAGATGACTATCGCCTTTCTATTTATTTTAGGCCTCTGTGGCCGCAAGTCGAAGTGTTTAGCTGATAACAGTCGTAAACAAAACGTTTGAACGTAACTATGTTTGCATGCTTATTTGCCAAATACATAGACATACATAGATTTGCTTATCAGGTGTCTAGTTCACTAACTACAATTCAAGTACAGTTCAACACTTGGAATTTGGGTTGAATTTATTGTTGCAGCAGACCAGCTGCAACAGATTGTGATTTTGTACCACTGTTAGGGGTGGTATTGTGACGTCATATTATCGGTCTTGTTATCGCTGACTTACAATGTGCTCTCGTACTGTATTGTGAAACAGTTGCAGCTTCAGGTCGGTCACTTCATCCTCCTCCTCATCCATGTTCTTCAACAAAAACGATAACTTGTCGTTTTGAGCCAGTTTTCTATTTGTTTAGCAAGGACCAGCACCGTACCGTCCCTTCTCTTCTACTTAGCTCGTACACAAACGACTATAAGAATTTATTTTGCATACACAAAAATGCCTTCGACTATAGTCGAAATCAAATTTCACTTTCACATACGAAGCGATGGCCGCTGATAACTGAGCACAGTTCTTTTTTTTTAGCGTTTGTCGATTTTTTGATTTAGCGTCGCGTTGGCTTTTCGCAATTTTTTAAGACCAAATTATCCACAGCAGATCATATTAACATATACAAAAATACACCAACACTACCGACAGAACCGCCGCACAACCCAACGCCGTAAAAAATTTAATCAACTGAATTGGTTGTCACAAACATAAATTTATCGAAACTATTAACGAAATGGATATATCGATAAATTTATTGAATGTGTCGCTGCTACTTGGGGACTTCCAGAATCGAATAAATTTTGTGTAACAATTTTTTTTTTTAAGAGATTTATTATTTTCTTAAAACCTTCGTTTTAAATTTTTTATACTCAACAGTTAAGCTTTAATTCGGTTATATGGAATAGTTTAGTATATTATTCTTAAAAATATCAAAACAGTATATTTTGAAATTCAACGGCCGGTCACGTTGCTTATGTCACATACAATGTCCCAACCACTGAAGCACCAGGTAATGTTGATGTTTGCATTTTGTTTAATAAATGTATGGAATAGTTGCTTGTGTAATAGGTGTTGAGTGTGTTCAAGAAATTGCACCGTACACGACAATATGTGTTTCATGGTGATAACCGAGCCTTATTGGAGGGCAGGCATAAAATAAACGACTCATTTCGACAGAACCGAAGCGAGTCCAATGTGGAGGAAATTCAAAAGGTAAATATTTAAAAAATAATATAATGTGAATTAATGTCAATTTTATGCAGATGATCAAGTTAGCCATCGACGTAGACCATGAGCTACGCACTAATATAATACAGGCAGAAAAGCGGAAGGATGATGTTTACGGTGAGTGCCAGGAAATTATTTAAAACATTTCTTATTAATGGCGTGGTTCCTCCACAGAACTTCGAATCACGCCAGAGACAACACGCCTAGACAATGTGGTATTCAATCCCGATGCTGTTATTGAACCACCACGAAGGCGAAAAGGTGATAGGACCTCCAATTGTTGTGGCGGAGCTGCAATGGCTGCATTAGAGGCCGAAAAGAAGTAATTGTACTAGATGTGGACCCAAATTGTATATTGTTAATAATAAACTATCCAACTATTATTTCTTGTGCTTTGTTTTGGACTTGTGTTTCTTCGACTTGGATTTCTTGGGTTTCTTTTCCCTCTTTCTAGGTTCTGATGACGAGGGTGTGCTGCCTTTGGAGCTAGCGTCCGAACTGTCATCAGATGAGGATGATTCACTGTCTGAGGATTTGCTGATCTTGGCACGTTTGGATTTCTTTTTTCCTTTTGTTGAACTTCCAGACCAGTCCTCCTTACGCCTTCTGCTGTTGTCATCGACCTTGACGTTTTCTTGCTTTCTGTGTGTACTGTAAATATAGAATTCAAGTGTTTACACGCTTAATGCATATTTTATTATACTAGTATAGTTTACCTTTCATCCGCATCTCTTCTTTCAAAGCTATGATCCAATTGACTTCTATATTCGGTCGAGTAATTATTACCCTTGTAAGCTGATGATGGGTTTCTACGATGCGAATCATAAGATTGCGAATGTCGCTGATAATGCAGATCTCTTGATCGCGAGCGCCGCTGGTTAGATCGCTGGGTGGGCCGGTCCTTTGATCGGGAACGTCGCTGGGTAGGCCGATCCTTTGATCGGGAACGTCGCTGGGTAGGCCAATCCTTTGATCGGGAACGTCGCTGAGTATGCCGATTTCTCGATCGTGATCGGTACTGAGTAGATCGATCCCTTGACCGTGATCGTTCTCTATGACGTCGAGCGTTATCATCTCTTGATCGATGACTATCTTTCTGTTCTTGGTGGCGAAGCTCACGAGCCTTTCTACGCTCCTTAGAACTCATTCGGCTTCTCTGATTATGCTGGTCGTACTCAGCCTTATTCCGTCCATCTTCTCTGGTTTTATTCATATTACTATATCCATTTTTCTCTCTCAAATTATTGAAATCCAGCTTTCCATCAGAACCAACAACACCACGGCCTTTACCGCGCCAAGTCACCTTGGATACAGATTGCGAGAAGTCGACGTGAATACGTCGATCATCGATAAGCACATTGTCCATTTTAAAATAGGCTGCTTCACATGACTTCTGGTTGTCGAACTCCACGAAAGCGTATTGCAAGGAGTCACCTGTTTTGCGATCACGTATTACCTCGCATCCCTTTACGACGCCAAACCGGCTGAATATGATCTCCAGGTCATCATCGGTTGTCACGGGATTCAGTTTGCATACAAACAGAACATTCTCCGGCGGCGCCATCTCCGCATCTGGTAAATCACCCACTATTTCAAGAATTGTAGCACGTGCTTTGGCTTCACGCTCAGCCAGCAATTCTTGCATTTCCTCCATGGTCTTCCCGTCGGTGTCGTCGATGTCCTCATCGGCGGCAATGCGTCCATTCTTCAACCGCTCTGCACTGGGAGACGGCGAACGGCTGGGTACTTGAAAGCCGCGTGGATTGGGAAACGGATCCTCGAGCACAACTGTATGGGTGATACGTATGTCTTGATAAGGACGGAAGTTATCATCGACAATGGCATCGTTTAGACTGCGCAGCAACTCGTGTCCCTCCACTACCTCACCAAAAACGCAGTGAGTCCCATCCAGAGAAGTTAGATTCTCACCAAGCGTGAAGAAGAACTGTGATGCCACAAGGTTTTTGCCAGCACTGACAAATGAGACCAGTCCGGCGCTTGAATGATGAATCTTCGGTATGTATTCGGCCTCAAAGAAACGCTTGTGTGCTCCCTCCACAACACCCCAAATGGAGGAGCCGCCATCTCCAGAGCCATTGGGGTCGCCGGTTTGCGCTATGAAGCCTTGTTGCACCGTGTGAAAAAGGTTGAAGTTGTAATACTTTAGCTGGCATAGCTTTATGAAGTTCAGGCACGCAATTGGTCGCTCGTCTGTGAACAGATCCACCGTCAAGTCGCCCAGTGTAGTCTCGATGACCACAGACATATTTCACGGATTAGGGCAAACTTATTTTGTTTGCAATCATGTACCGAAAAGATAGTGGTGTAAAAGTGTGACCAAATTTAAAAACAACAAAATCTCAAAACCAAAATAAAACATCTTGTAACGTAATTTATCGTAGTTCTAAATAAAATAATGTTGTGAATTCCTATTTATACAATTTTATTTGTTATTATTTATTTGGTTCATTAAATTGATCAAAATCGATAGCTTATCGAGCAAAAACATTCGATTTTTTTATGAATTGAGATTTCAAAGCCATCCCTGATAAGTATTGTGGGGTCGCCATTTTGGATTTAAGAAAAAAATTGTGAAAGGTTCTCGGCAAGCATTCAGTAATAACATACGTTGTGAAATCTGGTAGTCATAAAATATTTTTTCTGTCGATAAAATATTAACGTGTGCCGTAATTTAATTTTTATGCGAGTGTCTTTATAATTGCAACTAAATATGTTAGAAAGTGGCAAGAACGTCGCCGAATTGCGTGTGTGTGACCTTAAGGATGAATTGGAAAAGCGCAAGCTTGAGACCGTCGGTCCAAAGGCAGTGCTTATCGAACGTCTTCAAAGGGTACTTAATCAAAAATTGTAGTTAGCAACGTGGTATTTAACTATCTAATATTTTAGGCATTAAAAGAGGAGGGTATAGATCCTAACACACATTTGATTGTGCCGGCCGCAAGGGCAAAGAAATCATTACCGAAACCAATTGAGTCCGACGTTCACATTAAGGAAGAGCCAGTTGACCCAGAAGAGGAGAATGAAGAGGCATCTGTTGAAACTGCCGCAAATGCGGATGGTGTGGATAATCCTCGTCATGCCGACGATGATGGACATGAAATTGATCAAGTTGGTGATGTGGATGATGAATGCGTTATTCTAGATGATGAGGATGACGACGATGAGGAACAAGAAGCTGACGACGATTACAGCCGCAAGAAGATATCTACTGAGGAAGACGCAGATAAAGAAGACACCGCCGAAAAAGGCGAAGAAAAGATACCTACAGACAATGAGCTGCAGGAAGAAAACACAGGCGATACTGTTAACATTGACAATGATGAATCTATCAATCTTACAATTGGCGAGGACGAGCAGCAGCTCTTGCACGATGAGGTAATTAATCGTTTAATATATTTGAATAATTGTGTGGGCTCATATACAAATATCATTGCAGGCTCCTGACGACAAATCGATAAAGTCGGGTAAGTATATGTTTAAATTTAATTTTATACAACTTATTTCAATATTATCATAACTAAAAGCAGTTTTATAATTCAACACTATCAGAAACTATGAAATATAGTCTCAACCTTTCGTAATAACATTTCAGTTGCATTTTAATGATCCGGTTTAAATTTGGTACACTCTTAATTTTTTGAATATTCCGTCTAATTAATATAATATTTTTAAATTATTGCGATAATCATATAGTTATTTCAAAATTTGATTTTTACATCACCATAAACTTAAATTAACTATTTATGATCTGCAATATTGACATTTCCAGGAAAAATTTACCTTTTCATAAGTCTTAAATTCTAAATTGAATGAAATAAAAAATAGTGAAAAAGTAACATACCAATTACACAAAGCGATACATCAATAAAGAACCGTTATTTTTCTAGGAAACTGATCCTCGTATAGGGTTGAAATAAGCTATGGTACTTTTTTTTTCGCAATTTTTTGTTTTTCAATAATACTAAATAGTAAACAGAAAGAAAATAAATGAAAGAATATCTTTTTGTTAAAACTTTATACTAAAATCCTGCGATCAAATAAATTCAATACCTATTTAAGTTGTCAGTTGGTGGTGATTGAAATAAGTTGTGATCCACAGTATATCAATGTCAAAGTAAAATTCACAGTAAAAAATGATTGGTGTTAGAAACAACGCAGGGCAGCAGTCTATATCCTTTTCCCCATATCGTCTTCTATTAATTCTTTGTTAACAAAGTGTGAATAAATACAAATATTTACAAAATTGTAAAATACAAAAAAAGCAATAACAATACTTCTTAATGGTGCTTACTAATAGAAATCTATATTACTTTATTGAAAAGTCAAATATCATTTCCGCGTTCCACGTTCGCGATCTAGGGTTTTTCATTCATATAAAATATAGAAAAAAATAGAAAAACAATTTTTTTTTAAGAGAATGTATATTTTTGACATCATTTTTTTCGTTTAAGGACGTACGAATGTCACGTTCTTGGGAATTTCGATACTGTAATTTAATTTTATTAACTTTTAAATGTTCCTAATTCCCATTTTAGTAAAACCTGCCAATAAATTAGAAAAATTGAACACATCTAAGGATGTGGACAAGAAGAATCACAAGGAAGACGAAGGAACTCGCTTAAAGAAAAAAGATGAGAAACCCGCTGAGAAAAAGGACATCAGGTTTGTTGATGAGATCTATCTATTCTTTATTATCTTTAATTATTATCGTCTACAGTACATTTGATTGATTTTCAAGTTTATTTTAATAATTTCACAGAGCACAGTTAAATTTATAAAATTTGGGAATCCAATTAAAAATGTGCGAATAAAGTGTAGTTCTTCGGGCTTAATTACAATAATTACACGGTTTTATAAACATTGGGGCTCGGGTATCTTATTTCGATACCTCTTGCTTGTGTTTATATCCCGCTACCCATAGGGTACAAGGGTATTGTAACTTTGTGGCTCCAGGAAATGTATGTAACAGATAGAAAGAGGCATTTGCGACTCTATAAATTATATATACTTTTGATCAGCGTCAACAGCCAAGACAATACAGCCATGTCCGTCTGTCTGATTGTCCGTATGAAACACTGGATTTCAGAGATAGAGCTATAATATTTTTAGTTTTTATTATTACTGAAAATTTTGTTGCGATCAGATAAAAATGGTCGAAGTCATTAAAGAAATTCTTTTGTACATATCATATCATATGTGTACATATGTACATATGTATCTTAGTTGCTTTGGTTGACAGTTCGGTATATTTTGCACTCTGGTATATTTTGAATGTAGTACTGTACCAATATACCAAATAGCATTTGGTATGCTTTTTAATAAGTATCTTTGCGGTATGTTAATTCGCTTTATTTTAAAATGAATAGTGCATTGTTTTGATTGTATTCGAAATGGATAGCAGCTAACTCACAGTCGCACACTCGATCCTCTATGTCACGTAGAGTTTGTTGTAAATAAAAACAAATTGTACTTAAATTATTCAGAGAATATTTCGAGTGTAATTAATGTACCATATATATTTATACCTTCACTAAGTAGCGTATTATACACAAGTTTGTCAAAATGGACACTGGCACGCATGACACTGTTATAATTAATATTTTGTATTTCTTTGTTAATTCTTTTCTATGTTTGTCACGGGAACCCCGATCAGTGATCAAAAATTGGCATCCAAATCCTCAAGTCAAAAAGATGATAAAGGTAATTTTAGTTATTATTGCACCAAGGAGATCAGTGTTTAGTAAGGTTACATGCGTAAGTTGAATAGGAAATGCATGAATTATATAAAAGCTTTCAAAAAACATTGTGTTGTGTAGTGTGCAAGAGAGTGTGAATTTGGTTGGATACTGGAGAGGACCAAATTGATTGACCAAAAACTCACAAACGAGAAATCGAAACAAATTTGAGTGAAATTTGGCTTGAATTTAATTGTGAGCAAACCTTTAATATAAATAATAATGATAATACCTTCGGAGATAAAACGAGAGATCACATAAGACGACATAAGACGGTTTTTGATGACGATTATCCATCCCAGGCGACTTCTCAGCTTCACCAATATCAATAAATCTCGGTCAAATTTACGTTAACTTATGATGCTGATGTGAAGCTTGACAATGGAACTGGATGTGGCGTACTTGGACAACATTCAGGACAATTGGTGGACCTAGGACGCATATATTATGGATTGACAGCGGCGACATCATCAAGCTAATAACTTCGATCAAGCAGCGGCGGCTAATGGCATTTTCATCACAAAGACGACGGTGGCTTTCTTTCAACGACATTCGTCTTTAACGTAGGAGGAAGACAGCTTGAGCATTTGCAGCAACCCAATCAAATTCACACTCTCTTTGCGTTCTAAGCGCGTAGTAAAATAATGACAGTATAGTTAGTTATGTTCGTTTTGTCGATAATTCACGAGACTTCAGCAAGCAGCTACAACTATAAAGTGTGCGTTTAAAGTGCTTCCCTTAATGATCAAAACAAAACCAATACCAAAACTGTTAACCAGTTAAAGCCACTCAGCTCTGACCATAACTCTCTTCCAATATTGTTATTATTTACATGGAACTTGCAGAAAAATCATCGACAGCAGCAGCAGTAGCAACAGCAGGTACAGCAACTGCATCATCGGGTGCCGCTGCCAACAAAACGGGATCCGGATTGGGATCGAGCGGAGGCACAGGTGGTGCTAGTGCATCGTCTAGTGCAGCTGGCAAGCAGGCTCTACTTTCACGCAATCTATGGGTATCTGGTTTGTCCACGCTTACACGCGCCAGTGATTTGAAGGCCATATTCTCGAAGTTTGGCAAAGTTATTGGCGCCAAAGTGGTAACCAATACTCGCACTCCAGGCACTCGTTGTTACGGATATGTAACTATGTCCTCGTCAGGAGACGCATCACGCTGCATTGAGAATCTACATCGCACGGAGCTTCATGGTCGCATTATTTCCGTGGAACGCACCAAGAATGAGATTGGCAGCAGCGCCAGCTCATCGAAGGAGTCCAACAGCAAGGGCAGCAGCAAGGCTAACAACAAGCCCAGTGATGCCAAAAAGAAAGACGACGATAAGAAATGTGGATCCAAGGGTTATGGCGTTGAGGACAAGAAGGGTGGTGAAGGTAGCGCAGATGGCAAGAGTTTGGGTGGTGAATCCGGAAGCAAGCGTGATGGCAAAGACAAAGACCGCAACAAGCTACGTGACGAAAAGGACAAGTCTTTGGGTGGTGGGGACAAGCGCCACGAACGTGATCATCGCTCGGGCACGGGACACAAGTCTCAAAATCGTGATGGGTCTAACGAGCGGCGTCCTGGCCGTCATCCACGAGACGTTGATCGTGAGATACAGCAGCGTCAACGTGAACGCGAGAGACGCCAGCGCGAGATGTTATCTTACCAGAAGATACGTGAGGAGCGGGAACGTCAGCGATTGCGTGAACGGGAACGTGAGATTCGCGAAGAGGAGAGACGACGTCGTGAGGCTCGAGAGCGCCAGCGAGTAGAGGAAGAGCGCTTGGCTGAGGAGCGACGCAAGCTGGCTATCGAGCGGGAACGCCTTGAGCGGGAGAAGGCAGAACTACTACGTATGGAGCGGGAGCGTCAAAAACTGGAGCGTGAGAAAATCGAGCTGGAACGCCTCGAATTGAAGCGTCAACAGATGAAGTATGATTATCGTAAACGCGTTGCACACACAACGCTAAAAAACAACAAACACCATATATTATTTTTACATATTCTCTGAAAGGCCTTTGGCAAATTCGGGCAACAAGTTGCAGCCACCGCGTTGTCTCTTCAACCTACATGTAACTGCCGGGCAGTGTAGGCAAATGCTTTTGCATTGCATTGATGTGGATGCAACTGTAAATGAGAACTGCATCTGCATCGTAGTCTCTTATATTCCTACATACATATATTAAGATATGATGAACTGTTCGCCTACTTTTAAAATGTTGTTAATGTATCATATTTTTGCTTTTTTCATCTTTCTAAAATTGCCACTTTTGAATTGGTATTCAAGGATTATGGAGTCTCGTGATGATCCTGTTAAGCGTTCTGCAAGTAAGCGAACTGATGATCGCTACAACGACGCCTCAGATCGAAAGCGCTCTGCAGTCTTTGATGCACCTCCGCCGCCGCGCTTTGATGCCTCTTTGGTGAGCTCACGAAAGTAAGATCATCGTTTTTACTCAATGCATCTTCGAAATGTATTCAATATTAAATTTTTGTTTGCAGTACTAGCTCTTATGATAAAAAGCACGATGATTATGGTACATCATCAAGTTCAAAGCGCCTTGAGGACTATTCCAGCTCAAAGCGTTTGGAGTATTCAAATAAACGTGGGGATTATGGTAGTACCACTGGCACCAAACGTGGTGCCATGGATGATTACGGAGCTGTGCCCAGTAAGCGTTCCGGGGG
This sequence comes from Drosophila albomicans, assembly GCF_009650485.2. Classification (NCBI taxonomy): domain Eukaryota; kingdom Metazoa; phylum Arthropoda; class Insecta; order Diptera; family Drosophilidae; genus Drosophila; species Drosophila albomicans. The sequence goes on along the minus strand of NC_047631.2, from coordinate 2,481,815 downwards.
CAATGATTATGTGTCCTCCAGTTCCAAACACGATTATCAATCGTCGACAACCAGCAAACGTGATGATTACAAGCGCGAGGTAGAAGTCCGTCACTTACCAGTTTCGTCCGGTGGTGTTGGAGCCAGCGGATCAAGTGGTTCATATGTTCACAAGAGTAATAGTGGGGGAGTCACAAGCTCCTATGTACACAAGAACAACACTGGCAACGTGACTAGCTCCTATGCTCACAAAAACAATACAAACAGCGGCTCTGGCGGTGGGCGCTACAATGATTCCGATCGCAGTAACAACTCAAATTACAGACGTGGTGGCGTCGATGATACCCATAGCATGTCGCAGTAAGTTACAGTAGGCAACAAACCTAAATTTAAATGACAACTAATAACTAACGCTTTTTTTTACTTTAGTGGAAACAAGAGATACGAAAACTCGACTAGCAGTGGAGCCGCCGGCGGCTATGGAAGCAACTCGAATAATGTGAATATTTGGGCGCCTTCTGGTGGAGGTAGTGGAAGCGGTCATTTGGGTGGTAGCAGCGGTCCTTTGAAGTCATATACCAATAATGGAATGTCATCAAATATGCATGGTAATAATTCGTGGCAGAAGTCTGCCCCAATTGAAGACAACAACTGGCGCCCAATGACACAAACACCAAGCCGCTTTGATCGCACTTACAACGACCGCTCTGGAGGCTATCAGGGAAATAGTGGCGCTGGCGGAGGCATGTATGGTGGTAGTCGTCCAACACAGGATCGCTATGGGGGACAAGTGGGACGTTATTAAATAACGCCATTAGAACACACTTATAATTTTCAAGGCAATTGAAAACATTTTTTTGCCCCACAATCTTAATAACCGTAACTTTTAACGCTCTCGTTTATGTTAATTTTTTATAGTTCTATTGATTAAGCATCTAGATCTACATTAAATATCATTAGATGTACCACCTAAATGAAAGCGAAGTATATGTGGGAAACGGGACGGTAGTTCATGCGAAATATAATCATGATAAGCTTGATCTAATATATTACAATTTCTAAACATTTCGCACAAATGGTATTCGTTTTACTAGACCGGTATTAGCCAATTTTATTTGCTGTTTTACAGAAGCTCACACAATTATTAAAGAATAGTTAAATTTAGAAAAGGCAATAAAATCTGTGAAGGTTAAGCCTGTATGTTTACAAAAAGTTGAGAAATTGTAACAGCTGGAGGTACAAAGCTTAACGACAATACTCCATAGGGTTTTGTTTAGAAATAATTTTGTGGGGTAAAATAACATCTCAGCTGCAATGTTTACACTCATTTGATTATATTCTCTTACAACCGGTAGAAGGTACGTTGAAGTACATTTTCTAATATTTTTCATAAGCATTTGATTAAACTAGATTAAAACTCAAAGCGTAATTAGAAAAACTTAGTTTATTTAAAGATTCAAATCACTTTTCCCTTAATGTTAATTATTTTGTATTTGCATAATGTTAAATTGTAGGTCCATTCTCACTCAAGTTCGAGCTTCATATTTTGAAAATTCCTCAGCTGGGTCCGTCACTATGCAGATTTATGTATTGAATATGTAATATAGTAGGTTAACATGACTTAATCTCTATTCAGTTACGCTAGCTAGTTTTATGTTGAAAACGTACATTAATATGCTGGATCACACACATTGAATGAGTATGTCTGAATACTATGGGCCGGGATGGCTAGCTCAGCTGCCCGGAGCTACATCCTCCGATTTGATCGTCGAACTGCTGACTGGATCATTTCCAGAGAGTAAATCAGCGCTGGAAGCATTTGTCGGCAGCGCAGTAGCTTGTGCTTGAGCTTGAGGTGCAACTGCTGCGATTGGTACAGCAACCGGCACAACAGGCACTAGAGGAACGCCACTGGGATCCACGCCAGGTGCAGTGCTAATGGTGCGTGCCAAGTTTATTTGCTGTCGTTTTAATTTTTCTTTTTCTCGGGCTGCTTTCAACTTCTCAAAGTCGTCACCCTCATCCGGCACTGGCTCTGCAGTTGCAGCGGTTGCGGCTGCTGTTGCTGCAGCGGCTGCGACGTTGGTCAGAACATCACTGGATGTCTTAATGTCCAAGTTCTCTACTGTAAGAGCATATATACATATTAATTACAAATCAAATTTACGGGTTTTGTAGTCAACGCAAATAAACCAATATCAAGAGACAAACGCAACTTCTAACGGAAAGCTTAGGTAGGCTCAGAGTAAATAAGTATATAAATAGGATAGTTACGAAAGTAGGAATGCTTCAACGGCTGTAAAGCAATATTGCAAGTATACAAGTACGATCTACAAATTCCAAGGGTTACTACATTCCGGTTAATACTGATGGTTAAATAATTATAAATAGTTGTATCAATTGGAGAATACTTTATTTTTAATCCAATTAAGAAAATTGAAATTTAAAAGGACGCACAAACAAAGGAATTAATGATTGGCAACGATTATTTAGAACAACAACAAAATAAAAAAAATTGGATGCCAATGGATAATGCTTGAACTTTACCGGGAGTTACGAACCACCTGAAAAACTGTGGTGCATCAGGTCTCTCAATCGCTTTAACGTTATAAGGTTGAGTGTTAAGCGTCGTCGAGTAATTGTGTAGATGGACGGATATGAAGATAAATGTTAGATGTGAATATCAAACAAGAATGTGCGAGCGTGGGCAATCACGATCCCGATAACGATCATCAACATACCTGTCTCTCGGCTCGCGGCCTTTTGTTGATCATAGAGGGATTTGCTGCTGTCACCCACGGGCGAGCTTGGCGCTGTAGCAGCCGACAACAGAGAGTCTCCGACTGGAGCCGAGGTGCTCAGCAGTGCATCCACGCCACCGGGTGGAAACAACGATGGAGTTGGCTCGTACTGCGATTGGGCTCGCTCATATGTAGGTGAACGCCTTGGTATATCCATGGGTTGGGAGCGCACTTGTGTTGCGGGTGGAATCGTTGATGCGGCCGGCAGAGGGGGTTGTAACGGAATTGTTTGGGTTTGTCCAATGGGTTGTGAGAATAAGTCCATTACATTGGGACGCGGCTCTGTTGGACGCATTGATGTAATGGTGGCCTGTTCGTCCACCTCCTCAATGACCTGGTCCGTTATTCGCATACTGCCTGTAGGCTTAACTCCAGCAGCAGCGGTGACACCGCCTGTTAAACTGGCCGAACTAGCGCTGGTCGGAAAACGATACTTGTTCGGATCGTCATTGGGAGTTGCGGAACCAGGACGGCTGTCGTCTCGACTAAGGAATCGCTTAAGCGCCGAAGCCACTGTATTTACCCGAGACAATGTACCAGATACGCTAACCAAACTGGGCGAGGATCCCAGGCCCAAACGCATTTTGCCATTGCCAGCCGAGAAATGAATGCCGCTGGCATCGTCTGCCTGCAGAGTGGGGTGACGAAGGTACATATTATTTAATGAATCGCGAGTTATCAGGACAAGAAAATCAAATATGTGCATTAGTTACTTAAAACCATTAGAGGTACAGGGTGCAGTTGTGTATTTGGAGTGCACTAAGAAAATAAAAGCAAAGTAAGGCCGTTCAATGCATTGTGATGCAGTTAGAGGCTGTAGGCAAATAGATTATGTTAGAATCAAAAGTTAGTATGCAATCTTATAATTAGGACAGACACAAACACCAATTAGTTTACATCTAGATTTGGATTCAAATTTTGATGAGAGCTGCCATACAGTGAATCCTATTAGATACTTTAACATAAAAGCTAGAGACGCTAGTTTAGATGAACAGTAATAATAATTATGCATTTTTTCTTAATAGAATTCACTGTGGAAGCGCTAATAAAAATTATTTGTTCAATAGTTTTAATATTTTTATGATTATGACGCAGGTATATAACTACCAAGCACCGATGTGATTTGATATGCCAATGATCGGGAATCCCGTGCGGAATTCACTTTAAAATAGAAGGTTAGAATATTGATTTCGATCTCGAATTGTTCACCACATGTAATTGCATGAGTACATGAGTTAAGAATAAGTTTAGCCAAATTATTTGGTGCTCATTCTTCTGCTTAGCGGTAGTAATTGCTGCCAACGTTTTGATTCTAACCTCCTCGTCTGGCGCCCCCTTGGAAAGGTCATAAGTAACTGTCTGCAGGGGTGCGCCTTGCTGCTCATCGGCAAGCGGCTTTGGCGCAGCCATGCTACTGGTGCCATTATTACCAACCATTTCATCAATGCGCACTGAGGACATTGTCGAGGGCATTGCCGCTGTTTTGGGCACCTCGATTTTGGCGGTTGAAGGCTCTGGATGATTTTCACGAAACCGTTCGGCGGCAATCGTATATGGTAGTTCATTGGGGAACACCTCATCCCAATACTGATCTTTGAGCAGTTCCGGATGATCGTGGTGCATTTCATCCACAATCAGATAGGAGACCTGTAGATTTCGATCCACCATCCAGTTTACCTATGAAATAACCATATATGAATAAATTTGACAGCTTAAGCTTTAAGAACTTAGCAACTAACCTCGAAATCGTCATCGTCTTCGCCGAAGGGATTGATTAGAGACTCGGCCACTTTCAGCCATCCCATATAGAAGAAGAACTGGAGAGTGGTGAATACTGGAAAGTACAAATCGACTTTGTTCAAAAATCCTGCTGTGCCAGCGACCTTTCCATCGGTCCATTGCTGACCCATGCAGCAGGTCAAGAAATAGGAGTAGACCGCCAGAGTAACCACTTGTGTAAACCAAAGGGCACACTGATGGTGTCGTAACTTATTAGCAGACCACACTGACCCCGGAACTTGTTCAGTTCATCAATGATAGTCTTAACAGCAAAATCGTCCCTAATACGACCCTGTTGATAGATGATAACGAAATAGTAATCAAAGGGATATCGAAACTATGAGATTTATGTACCTCTTTTCGAGCTCTGGTAATGATGCTGGCAGCCCATACAATGGGTAGCCAGTGCTTTGAGGGTCGTGGAAACGATTTGTTCATTGTCTCAATAATTGCGCGCTCGTTTTCATTTAGTAAACCCGCTTCCACGAGATTGTTTAGTCCCGGAAAACGCTTTTTAACACGGGGCGATACATTGGCCAAAACCATGGTCAGGCATAGGCAAACATATCGCATGATTGTACGTCTCATAACACGACCACGTTCATCCTGGCCATGCACATTAGAGCTGACGAAGACTGCAATGGGATCAGGCCAGGGAATAGATGTGTACTGATTCCACCAGCGCGTCATCACAATTGACACATAGAAACCTAACACAAATGAGAGCGGAATGAGCTCACGTTGACTATTACAATAGGCCACAATCTCTTCGAAAGTTCTGCAAGGAGACCAGAGTGAATTTCATATTCGAAAGGGATAAAATGTTTATCGACTTACTGCTTCTGATCGGCGTTTAACGCAAATCGATAGACCAAATTGAGTACATAATACAATGTAAGAAAAGCTAGAAGATCCAGCCAAACCAATTTGTAAATACTTCCTCGCCATCTGAAAGTAAACCTTGTTAATATATTTGTATATTTAATGATCAATTAAAATTAATATTAAACAATCATTTTAATATTTATATATAGGTAATTCTCTGCCGGATGTCACGTGCGACAATCTTTACAGTGAAAAAAAACCTGACCTGAAAGAATTTAAAAAATAAAGGTTATTTTTATAGCTCTAGATAACGACTTTAATTAGAGCTAAGAGGAGATTCGGAATTTTTTTCTGTTTTGTTTTCTGTTCTAATAATTCCAAAAATTAACAAATTCGTACGCAAAACCAAAAAATTCACGAATTTATATATTTTATCGTAAAACTGAAGAAGTAATCTAAAGCTTTAAGAATTTTTTCACTGTAAAGATGGTCACACGCAATATCCGTCAGAGAATTACCCATATTCATTTTTGAAACAAGTTGCTTTGCCACTTTCTGATTTCGCTTGTTCCTTGCATTTCGTTATAAGCCGTTTAACTGTATAACGACTGTTTATAAAACCTTTATAATTTCAAACGATGGTTCCATTTATAACCGAATACACAAAAACAAATCTCTTATGTTCCATTTCTGATTATATGTATTCGTCATTTAAAAATTAGCTTTTATTATATTGTTTTTCTCGTGTTGGATTCGTGCGAATGTCCGGTGCGACATTATGGAAATGCCCATACAATACTGACGACGTCATCTAAAAGGCTTGCCGACGTGGTATTGAACGATAGTAATGCCACCGTCTACTTGTTGCTGACAAAACGTCATAAAAACAAACATACACTGATCATTTCAAACGAAAGTCAGCTAATTGCTATAAAAAACTTTGACTACCCCACAATTAACCCGCACCCATGATACAATGAGTCTTATCAAATGTTTTCTGCGATAACACAGCCACAACAACAGCATTAAAAAGAAGTTTATCTTTCTTTTATCAGAGCATGGAATGGAAAACAAAACTTGAAATTTTTATCAGCGTCTGTTAGATTTCAAGGCTTCTCCTACTTAACAATTGTCTGTCATTGTCTGTTTTGGTTCACTTCAATGAAAAATAATTATTTATAGGCAATGAATTAATTATAATTAAGAATATGCTTAAAAATTATACTTAAGATAATTTTATTAACGAAGGCAGTAGGAAGAGGTTTCGTGACATCATGATTAGGCTGACATTATCAGCGAAACATTCGAGTAAACGTTCAATTCATTTAGATAGGAATATGTGTCAATATTTAGGATCGTGTGGGACGAACTACTGCCTGGCACTTATTAAACTTGTGCGGATAATTCAAATTACATGCATGACGGATGTCAAACACATGACTACCATGTGAACTAGATTACTCGCATGTAGGGTGGAGTTGTCGACAAACTTGTATCTGTATTATGTGTGTATGTATGTATGTTATTTTACTTGCGTATTGAGAGGAAATTGTACCTTTTGCATCAGTTGCAATTGACAAACGTTCCTCACTACCGGACTAAAGAGCAACTGTGGAGACGTAAATTCCCAGCGTCAGTTCTTTAATTAGCACTAGACTAGCAATTTTACACTCTTTACTGATACTAATACTTATGTATATAGTATATTTACATGAGGGTGAGTACATGTGATATTATTAGATTAGTTCTCACTTACCTGAGAAGTAGTTTGAGAAAACAGCCAAAGCCACGGCAAGTGGCTACTTCACCTGTGTATGTTATTGTCATTTTGACAAGTTCTTTGTAACTTTCTTTTTAGTTCTTTGTTTTACTAGATTACTGTTATATTACGTTAAGTGGTATACTTTGTAGGGTTTCTCATCACGCTGAATGTTCTTGATAGATGCTCATTTTTTTGGAGTCTGTTAACATTCTGGGCAAAAATGAAAGGTACGTAAAAATTATACAGTGATGTGATGTAAACTATAGTTCATTTATTATTAATGGCAGTATAAAATAAAACACAGCAAAAACTATAATAATAACAGAAGCAAAACTGCATTTTAAATTCAAAAATTGATTTTTACTCATTGCATTGTTTGAACTAAAAGTCAATCCCATACGAATCCAATACAATGCGGAATACAATTGAAATGCAGTCTGTTGCACTCTGTTTAACAACAAAAAATTTCCAAGCTGATTAAATTAATTGCCGCAATTTAAAATAATTCTAGATAAATGCATCACAAGATAGATAGATACACAAGTATATGTCATCCCCTACAGACATGGCATACAGAAATTGCCGCAAGTGGAATTGCTCACAGCTCGCGTGTGGGCGCTGCTATCGATGCTGATTCCAGGGTTCTCTCAGCCTGGAGGTGTCAATGAGGGTCATCCACATGCTAGTGCTACGAATGCACATCAATTATAAACGGTTAGACTTCAAGTCTCGTAAAAGTATTGGTTTAGTATTGTTTCTCTCTACTCGCACATATTGTAAGTTCTTATATAAAGAGAAGCTCATGATGTATTTAATGTTGCGTAAAGATGAGCTCATACGAATACATATACATCTGTATTCACGTGTATTTCGAGAGAGGAAAATACAGTTCAGCTGATGAATTTCCGTATAAATGGCGAATAAACAAACAAAAGGCATTCTGCAAACCGGTGAGCTAATGATCGAAAAAGACAACTCGAACTCAGATCAACGCTCAGACGGATGGTGATAAACATATGTACATACATATATGTGTGTGTCTATATAATTCTTGTTTTTTGTGTATTTTGGTATGGGAATGTGAGCCGGGTTTTGGGTCTGGAACATGACATCATTTGGTTTATTTTACAAACAGAATTGAACACAGTCAGAATCAGTAAATACAGCCAGATACTTTGGTATATACTACGTATAGATTATGACGATGAAATTTGTTCACAAGTCGCATTCAAATCTTAGTCTTGACGTAGTGTTTTCTTTTGATTAGAATCTGCATTTTGACAGCTGATTATAGAAGATTAATTGTGTCATGAAACGATTGCGGATTCGATTATGTTTCTGTTAAGTAACGTGTTATTAAGTGTGATTTTCCATGTTAGGTTGAACTTTTTTTTAACAAATAAAGAACAAGACAATGGAGCTGATAAGCAAATGAATCATTTGGTTATGCATACAGTGAGTGCCCTTAAGAAATCATACGTGTATACGAATCTTTCAGTTATGATTATAAAAATATTACATATATATTTTAACCCTAAAGTGTAACTCAATTTTATTAAAGTGTAAAACTTGCTGGCCTTGTATAGATATATGTATTACATTTTTTTGTTCAAGTGACGCTTAGATATAAAGTTATTTACTGATAATATTGGCGTAACTTAAAATTCTGAAAGCGACTCGTCGAGAACTGAGTCAACACAAGCAGTATTTGATTACGCGTATTTATGTTATATACATTTTAACAGACTATATATTGCGATATATAACTGACCTCCTGCAATACGATTATACACTACACTCAAAAACACTTGAAATTTACACAATAAGTTATGCGATTTTGTTATTTTGGGAAGCTCATTGATTTTAGCAATAAAACCCAATGACACAAATTAAAAAGTCAAGTCAAGCAAGTCACGTGAAATGTCTTATCTGCTGGCTGATAATTACTTACTGTAAATCTAAGAAAATTAATGAAATCAAGCAATCATTGAGGCGAATGACACTTATAGGAAAAGAAAGTGAAAAACAGTGCTGATGTATGAGGTATGAGGGAATATGTACATATGTACATACATTTTGATAAAAACTTTATTTGCATAATTATGTACAGTGTAAGTCATTAAGAGATATGTTTATTTGATATTTAAATGTTAAATACTGAAAGCCTTTAGTAAATTCAACTTTATAAATAAAATATAAAATAAACATCTTAGAAACCTGCACTGCATTTAAATTTTTACTTAACGGTCCGTTGGCCTGCTTTTTTTTTGTTTTTTGTTTTTTTTTTGTATTTATAGCATCGGCGCACTTTTAAAAATCGAGACGATTGACGGCGAAGTAGTCGAAATTTGCATGCAGCACAATAAGTTGAATGTGCCAAGGGTTAAAAATAAAATTTCTATGTAGGGAAGCGTGCAGTGATTGCATATTAAAACACTACGTACTCTATGATGACTCACATTGGCATACACACACACACACAAAGAGCACAAAGAGATGCAGCATAGAATATATGTACGTCAGATATATGTACGTATGTAAATGCTTCAATATATCCGGATGTGATATCGACCCTTATAGTTTGGTTTTAATCGTAAAGAGAAGTTATATTTGCGTTTATATTTATGCTATATACTATACATATATCACTTCAATTTAGTTCAGAGATTCCAAGTCAATCGATTTGTGTGTCACGCGGTTCAGTTTAAATCCAAGTATTTGTTGTTGTTTTTGTTTGTGTTGTTTGCGTTTACACTATTATTAAATAGCGCCATGGTCACTTACTACAATTACCAACTAATATTCATGCAGGTTTCAACTGAGATTTACAACACAAAACACGCGACGCGAATTTGCTCCAGTACGACGAGAGTCGAGACAAAAAGACGGCGAAAAGCAACAGAAACTCCAATTTCGCATTCACAACAAAAAAAAGAACACGTTGCTTCTTTGTTAGTGTTAGTGCTGCTGTGTTGATTTCTTTTCTTGGCCTTTCGATTTTACTATTTCCACTTCTTCGTCTGAGACGTCTACTCTTCTACTTCACCCACACATACACATTGACGTAAACGTATGCACTGCTGTGAATGTAGCCATGCCCGACGCCAAAGCCATTCAAACAATTCGCGACCTGTGCCTTCTCCGGTCTAAATTATTGTCTTGTTTTTCGGCACTTCCGCGCTCATCGACCGACGATTTCAGACTGACTACTATGCGAAAATACTAATACAACTGGGAACACTGTGTGCTGTGCTGTGCCGGCAGCTGTCGCGAACTTAACTTAACTCATGCCGTGCCAAATGCTCAGAGAATGCGAGAGCGTAAAACTGGTTGTGAGCACAGAGTAACGATAAGTCAGGCACAGGGGTGGACTGTTCTGCCTTGCGGGTATTAGCCTCATTTTATGTTTTATACCGGCTACCTACAACATAATGTTGCCAACAACTGCACCTTTCTTTTTTGTATAACTTATCTGTGATTTCTATTTTTAATTCAAAATGTAATTTTATAATAAATATTTTTAAGGGAGTATGAAGGTAGTAAATAACTAGTATCTATGCTAATAATATAAAATTTAAAGATGTTCAAGCATGAACTCCACAAATGTTGAAAATTCATTAGATACATAACATAAGTATTAAAAGAAATGAAATATGGTAGTTAATGGAAGCAACTAAGACCCGCCTGAAGTGACTGTTTTTTCTTATCAAGACTAAGGTCCACCACGATTAAAAATAACTTAAATTTAACTTTTAATTGAGTTTCAAAAATAAATTTTGTTTTTGATTTGCGTGTGCGGCAGTGGCAAAATTTTTAACAAACTTGATCAGCGTACCAAAAAACAACGTGTTGTCTAAGAAAATTATAGCGTCAAAAACCGTATGAGCTTAGACTATAAGAGATAGATATAGTTTTAATTCAGGAGATTTTCGTCACGCCCTTTTCTCTAAAAAACCGAAAAATTATAGATTCCATTTGATTGTGTACATACAAAAAAAATTGCATTCTTTATGATATCTGAAAATTTATTTACGATCGGTTCAAGAAATCATTTTAATTTCTTAGTAGTCAATCTGCTATGGATTTTGTGTACTCGATGATATCTTTTGATTGTGGTAGATATATCAAATATACTTTTCGGCATATTTTAATATTTTTCCATAACGGGTATCTCAGTCAAGCACGATCTAGCTTTCTCACTGTGGATTTTTTTACTTTTATTCTTATGAGATAGGCAACGACATTTGAAAATAGCTGCATATAATATTACATATTATTGTGGAGTCCTGAACTACTCCAAAACTTAAACTGTATGCAAGTATTTTGCTTTAATTAAGGCTTGCTCCGCTCCGTACAATAATTAGTTATACAAAACAATTGTTAATTTTTGAGATCTCTGAGATCTGGGAGTTCATGAGGACAGACAGACATGCGGATAGACTACAGCGACTTGGCTGTTGACGGTGGTCAAGAAGATATTTATTTTGTGAAGTTGCAATGATTTCTTCTGCGTTAATACAGGTATTTAGCACTTGCCTTATAATATGGGTAGAAGGTATAAAAATAAAGCATACCTTTAGGGATTCGTTTTATTTAAAATGCATCAGTATAAATATGTACATATGTATGTATAACCATTTACAATTTGCTTTGTATTTAGCAAAATATGGAATACTTCTTTATTTATTTTTACTTGTAGTTTCATGCATATTCTTGAACAAGTTGCAATATATGTTGTAATATTTTGAGAATTAAAAAAAATTAGTTTATTGAGTTGTAATTACTTTATTACGGTATTGAATAACATGATTTTAAGTTACAGGTCATTTTTTTTTATTTTAAAATTTATTACAGTTCTTATGATTAACGTTAAACAATTCGAAATGGTTTCTTAGTACTTAGGACTAATTCTGTTTTAGAAATTTTGTGAATGGATTTCTCGTTTTTACATCGATGTTTAACACTAACACTAGTACACATTCACTTCCACTTATGACATTCTAATGACTTACGGTTATTTGTTATTTCTCAATATATTATCTTTAATTAATGTTAAATTATTGATTTTTCATTTAGTATTTTACAGCAGAATCACTTCCAATGAAAGAATTTGGAAAAAATTGAATGAACACTTTGAGTTATATATGTACATTGTAAGCTTAGTCGAGAAAATGAAGATAAAATAATTATTCTCCAATATGCTAAAGTATTTAAGTGTGTAAGTTAAGCATTGAAACTGTCACAATTGACTTATGAATTAATTATATATAGCTTCTTTTTAAATATTACTGGGCGGTCCGCGATGCGCACGCTGTCCATGCAACGTGGAGGAATGTCTAGAGCCGGGTCGTGAATGTACAATTGCATAATCGTTATCAATTGGTATAGACCTTCGAAGTAGTGCGATTTAATACAGAATCAATGGTCAATTAATTATATTTATAAATGTAGGCGTATCAAAATGTACTTGACAGTTTAGTTAGCAAATTTGTAATAGTGAATTGTTAGTTTTTCTGGGTATGGATCAGGTCAAAATTGTACGTTCTATATATAGTTTGATCAGCTTAATTATTTTGTAAAGTTAGTTTTGATACAGACAAACGAAAGTTATCAACGGTTAATTACAGTTGCAATACTAGGCATGAAAAATGCATATTCTTTTCTGATATTTCTTTTGTTTCTTTTTTTTTTGTTTTTTTTTGAGAACACAGGTTGTGTTGCATTGTTGTAGTTGTTATCCAGCAGAGCGGTCACTTCAGTAGAGTTAACAAAAGATACGAGTAGAACAAAATACGATACATAGATACGATACAAGGCTTTGTAAGCATGCTTTATATATATAAATATGTTTGTGTGTGGTTGTTTGTGTGTTGGCTCCACAGCTACCAGAGAAAAGTATTGTGAGAACAGAACAGATGCATATCGAGTGTAGATTCGAGCTTTTGTGTATGTGTATTTGCATGTGTGTATTTTGTATATCGGCTTAATATCTATCAGACCTATTAGAGTGTATCGTTGAGCCGCCACTAGTATAGCCCTTATGCGCATCGCGGCCATGCAGCGAATAGCGGGAGCCATACTGACTGCCATGCCAACTGCGATAAGGATCGTACTCTTCGATGATAGAGGGCTCCTTCTCAATGATCTGAAAGAGAGAATGGGTTTTAAATATTACAATACATATGCATATGATGAAAAGATTTCACAACGAACTGCTATTTATGTACATAGCTAGATTACAGGAAGTTGATCAGCATTATTACCTCAGTGTTGGCACAACTGCAACTCATGGCAGTGCAGAGGAAAATATTCATCAGCAGCATGATAAGGAACAGAACTCCTAGGGTAATGGTCAGCCACAGCAACCAGCTTGGTCGTACACCTTCCTCGCAAGACGGTGCCAATACTGTAAAATATGAGTTAACTCACTGCATTGCGAATAAAAGGTATCTCTTTGCACTCACGTCTGGCTTCAGCAGGATCTAAAACGTATACCGTTGTGGCCGCAATGCTGGATCCTTCCTCATTAGGTCCATATTGACGTGGCCCATTGCCGCCCTTGGTGAAACCGGCTAGAGCAACCTCGTGACAATCGTCAATCTCAACGCACCGACCATAACACTGAATGACATCACATTGCAGATGGACTTCAGTTCCTGTAATAACATTCAATGCAAGTTGGCATTGTGAGACTACATTTATGAACGTTGAGTTTGTCACTGAGTTGGTTACCTTCGGGAAATTTGAACATGGATGTAACTGTTGCCTCTGCTGCACGGCCATCAGAAGTGGGCACAAAGCGACTCATAAGATCGGGTTCGATGGGACAGCTGGTAGTGATAGGAGGCGTTATTTTGATATCAATCAAACAATTAATAGGCAGTTGAACTTACCCGCGGTCATCAGTCAACTTGAGGGTCATATTTTTTTTGTCGAAGGCAAAGCAATTGCCCACACGTAGGCTGTAGGTATCTAAGAATGGAAATGACCCTTTAGTAGTGATTGCTACAGGTAATTACAATTGCCTAACTTACCATTTGGCTTGGAGAACTCAACGCGTAGTTTATATTCACGCCCATAGACTGCATCACGCACGCGATGATCATTTTCCAGAAACTTGATCACAACATGGGCATTGTCATCACTACAAGATGTATAAAAATGGAAATGTTCAAAAACCGTTATCTGGTCTGAAAACTACAATTATAAATTTTCTCCCATTGCGTTAATAATTAAAAGCAACGATAATAGAGCCAAAAGCGTGCTCTCCTCAGATTGGCTTGCAGTTTCATTGGTGTTATGCAATTGCTGGTCATTACGTTATAGACAACTGAATCTTGTGCCATTCAAATACATATATACACACATTATATGTGAATAGTATAGTTTGCACATTTTTGGTCGATCTTTTTTTTCAATTTTCTTTTTGTTTTGCGGTTATTTTGTTAGCAAGCAGAGCGGAACATGTGTAAAAAAGTCCAGTCCGTTTAGTATACCCATACATATGCTGTACTTGTATATTTACCTATTTGTTTGAATGGCTTTTGATTACAGCGCCGTTCACACAAAAGACTTAGACAACGAACTCTTGTAGCTTGGAATACTTACAAAAAGTCATTGGCTTTATCGAACTATGGCAAGTGAAAATAAGAAAAAAAACTGCAGTCGAGTGTGCTCGACTGTGAGATACCCGCTACTCATTTTGAGTAAAAACAAAACAGAGCGGTATTAATTTTATAATACCCCATATGAATTTACCGCAAAATACTGCAAAAATATAGAGTCTTTGAGATCTAAGTGTTCATAAGGACAGACGGACATGGCTATATCGTCTCGGCTGTTGACCCTGATCAAGAATATATATACTTTATAGAGCCGGAGATGCCATCTTCTGCCTGTTACACACATTTCTTGGAGGATTAAGTTATAATACCCTTTTACCCTATGGGTAGCGGGTATAATTACATTGTTTGTTTAACACCAAGATTGTAATCTTCAAATGGTGCCATAAATAGTTAACCGTTAATTGTGCAGAACACGGGCAACGGTGGCTACCGCGAAATGATTAAGAAAATACCAAACGAATTTGATTAATTGAAGCAAGCGCAATGGCCTTGAGTTACCTTCCCCGTTGAGTTCAAGTTGTGAAGTTGTTTAGAATATTGGAAATCAATAAAAGGCATTCGAAACAACACCTACGGGTTGCAGACAAAAAGTACTTGAATGTGAACATGTATGTATATCTCGGCTTAATGTGATCTTTTATTGCTCACCGCCATCAAAGAAAACGACGAACCAAAAAAACAAGTTTCGAGAAATCAAACGAAATTCGTAAAAGTTGGACCACTTGGACCTGACGGAAGCTTTTTCCATTATATCTCAAACTTAACAAACAGTAATCGTATGCACAATTGTCTCGAGTCTAGATTCGAAGCAACTTGGAAATCAGTCAAACTTACCGAGTGAATCCCGATTTGCCACAGGTAATCACATAAAATTTATCATCCGCCAGTTCCAGAGTTTTATGCACACGCACCGCCAGTTGAATAGAACGTTCCTCAGTGCGCTAAAAGAGACAGTGAGTTGGATAGAGATGGCAGACGGAGAATAAGATTATGGTGTAATCAGTTAAATCGTTGGTTATTAAAAAAGCAAAGAACTTCTGTGTTGATTGGGTTAAAGAAGCCACGTTAATAATCTAAGCTGCAAGCCCTAGGAGCATTCTGTTTTGGTCAGTCTTTTTTTGGGATTGACTTATAATAAGCGTTTGTTTGTGGCAGATCCGAGGAAAGATTTCAGCCCGTCAATTGTCACCATGATGTAATTGCTGCACACGAGCAGCAACAAGGAAATGCAAAAGGCTGCCAAGTGTGACGCTGACAGCTAACTAAACAGGCAGCCCGCCAGACTGCCAGACTACCAGTCTACCAGTCTACCAGTTTACCAGACTACTAGAGCTCCAGTCCGTCAGTTAGTCAGATGGGCTTCTCACCCTCTACATTTTTCCCAGTTTTTCTTGATACGAGTATGTTTTGTTTTAACCATTTTCCTCGCAATGTTTACTATCCGTCTGAACTTCATTGAATCTTACGCTTTGCGGTCACAATAATAACTAGACTTTTCAGTTAATGAGTGTGCTGCCTTTTATGATTGCATCTGACATTTCGGTAATTACACGATTGCATTTCATTTGAAATACGGAAACTCGGTATTTTATATAATCTAGCGTTTTATTTGTGCAGCCGCATGAATGTGAACCCAAACGAATGACTTTGGCGAGCAACTCGTCTGAACGTTTAAGCGGTTCTTAATTGTGGTTCGGCTATTATGAAACTGGTCGCATTCACTAGTATTTAAAGAGAATTTCATTGATCTGGCGCTGCGATTGATGATTCACATTAACCTTGACTCGTAAGGTGCAAGACTGCAACACACATTAAACAACAATAAAACTGACCAATTGAGTCGTGAGTTTTGCTTGTAATATGTTATAAACACATTGCAATGAAGACTTGTCGTATTTAACAGTTGGTCGTCAAACTGGTTTTGCAATATATATTATGTTAATATTGTTTTACAATGTTTATTCACTGAACGACCCACGTCAGAGTTTTTTTTTTTACATTTTAGGTGTTAAATGTGATCAGAGTTTTATGAATGAATTGAAGCATTAATCTCATTGATTATGACGCAACACATAAGGGAGTTCTTGTTTATAAGTCTGTGAGTAGTTTAGTTAAAAATGTTAGCCAATGAACACTAGAAAAGTGTGCATAAATACCTTTAACACAGAATAATAGATTAAGTGGCTCAGCAACATATCAAGTAATGTCACAATCCATTGTTCAACTTACACTTCAGAACCGAGTCAAACCGATAAAACTATGATCTCAAATTGAAGACAAGGAGAAGTGGAAGGCAGTAAGCGGAAACGGTGGTGAGACTAGTGGAGTTAAACGGGCATCAGCCGTTGTAGACATTGCTAGCGGACAGCTCATTATGAAGTTATTATCAAACCAACTTAAAAGTCGAGATAATGATTGCGTTGATTTCCCATACACTGGCACTTATAATCGAGCTTGTAAGATGACGCCGAGCGCACAGCTCTTTGTATACAATGTGGCAATGGCTTTTTAAATTACTTAATAGATAAATTGGTATATAATTTTAGTTTGTTCTGTTTGTTTTCCTTTTTTTTAGCTGTTGAATGCAATTATCATTTAAATGATAATAATAGTGCTGCATAGAGAAGCATAACACTCATCAGAAAATAATGGCAAATAATTTGCAGCTAAAAAGCGACGGGGCAAAGAGACGTCCCACTCGCAAAACAAAACACAAAACGCAAAAGACAAAATATGGAATAAGTTCAAGTACACCAACTCAAGAGTCAACCCACAATGGCATACAGCCTGAGTACTTGCAGTACTTACAGATACAGATACAAATACAAATACAAATACAAATACAGCTACAGCTATAGTCACAGCAGTCACAGCACTAAAAACAACTTGAACCTTATGTTAAATTGTTGACTGCGGCTTGCCATTGTAAGCGCCAATTTTATGGTTCGCCAAGTACGGCAATGTGAGGGCCTTTGTCATAAAAACCAAATCAAAGAGATTACGGCGCTCCAAAGAGATGCATCCAAACCGGAGTCTGGCCTAGAACCTCGAAATACGACGAGTCTCGAGAGATTTTTTCAGTATTTCAATTTGCAATGCACTCGCCAAGGTCAGCCAATGTCGAGAGGAGACGTTGGGTAGAGCAATTAACTATTAGAGTACAAAAAAAATTTTCGCTAAGAAATAACATCAAAATTGTTCGAGATCTTTTGTGAGCGTAAGCAAAATTCTTTTGACACAAATTCCGCACACATACGCACACTATAAAAATCCAAACAAACAAGAACACAAAACAAGTAAAAAAGCTACAATCGAGTGTGCTCGACTGTGAGATACCCACTACTCATTTTCATTTAATATACAAAAAATACAAAAATATAACGAAGGCTATATTTCGTATTTCGTATATCGATATCATATTACTTTCTAAATATACCATACAATACAAAATATACCAAATTGTCAGACAAAACAACTAAGACCCGATTGCAGCATACAAACATATTTCTTAAATAACCTAAACCATTTTTATCCCATTTTTGTGATTGTATGTACCAAAAACTGGCGATTCAAGCTTAACAATTATGATTGTTCTTTGATTTTTTTCGGTTGCGTAATAAAATTTTAAACAGACTTGATACGCGTGAAAACATTACAAGTGCTAGTTATATGGACAGGCGAACAGACCGACAGACAGAGGAAGGGACAAACAGACATGACTATATAGTCTCGGCTGTTGACGCTGATCAGGAATATATATACTTTATGGGGTCGGAGATGACTATTTCTGCGTGTTATATACATTTCATGGAGGCACAAAGATATAATACCCTTCTATCCAATAAGTAGCGGGTATAAGCGCTAGTAACAAAAGTTTGGAATGCTGTTTAAGTCGAGGCGTGGAAAACCGTGTCTGGGCATATGAAACTGTCTGAAAGTGGCCTGGGTCGTTGCTAGACGCCGGCGCGCTGTCGACACTCCCAACTGGCAACAGTTTCCATTGGCTTCCCTTGGTTACCCGCATCGTTGCATGGTTGCAAGTTCGCGGGCTAACATAAAACCAGAGCTGCCGTCGCGATAAGCGTGATTTAATTTTATAGAGGACCTCCCCTTCGAGACGACAAGCGGAAGGTGGCCGCAAAGAGCAGAAATAAGTCTGCTACACCTACATATGTATTTACCTTCGTGTGTGTAGCACGTCTGGTGCTCCAGTGTTCTCCTCTCTGCTTGTGCTGCTTTACTGATTTGCCCTGGCGATAGTTATTTATAAATTTGGGATACAGGGTGCAGCCCAACGATTTGACATTGCAATTAATATTGTTGTACGCGTATGTGCCTAAACTTATAACATGACGCGTAACGATGATCATTTGCATTTCAACACGCTGCATTATGGTTGCCACAAAGTCACAAAACGCGTAGTACATACATACATACATATGTACATATATATCATATATATGAGTATGGCTAATGCTAATGCCTTGTTGCCATGTTTTGCCATTGTTCAAGCTAGTTCGCTGCTGCTCCCCACACACATTCAGACAGAGACGCACACTTGCAAGTAAACAACCAGACCTGAGACCCTCACCGCCTGTCAACGCCTGTGATGTACGTAGAATTAAACTTGATTTTTATTGCCATAGTTACTATGCAGACTGACGTCTATTCGTAGCCCTTTGCTCAGACTCTGCTGATTTGTCTTGATTTCGAGTCGAACGAATGTGCAGTGCTGCACTTGAGATTTCTATACCCACTATCCGCAAGGTAGTAGGGTAGTATAATTTTGCTCTGGCGGGAAATATGTAACTAATATATGTATATATCGTTGTGCAGAGTCAAAAAATGGGACGATATCTGTAGGAATATTGAACATATTGAACATTGATTTATGAATATGCAATTCTCAACAAATTTCCACTTTTTACACATTGCAATACAGGCCGATTTTAAACAAGGTTAGCATAAAGGTGTAGGAGCTTGAGAACTTTTTAGAGCCAACTCGAAATCAATCAAAGGTTTTATATGATTTATTTTTAATTTTAGCAATAAATATGTTTACTAAATATGTTTGTTGCAATATTCTCCAGGTCGATAAATAAGCATAAATTTAAAACTAGGTTTCGACACAGAATATAAGTAATTCTTATGATGCCTGGAGGATGGGTTGCGATTGAATAAAAAACTTCTTAGTTTTTAGAAAATATTTTTAGAAAATATTTTATATGACAAAAACTGTCGGGTCCTCATTGCTTAGTTGACAATCTGGTTAATTTTGTACTCTAGAATCTGGTAGTATGTTTTTTAACCAATTAATTTTTTTTATTTTAATGATAATACTTCCTTCACACCGTTGTGCTTCAATTGAAAATAAATAGCGGGTATATCACAACTAGCCTTTTTTCACATTTATATGTCAAATTATATATCAAATAGAAGGTAAGCCATTTCAATGAACACTCGAACCGAAAATCTAAATCGCCAAGTGTTGATACAGTAAAAAGTAATTTATAAAAATCAGATGTAGAGTCAAATATTGGCTCGCGTTTTAGTGGTTAATATTGTTAGGAAAGGTTATGCTTACATTGCTTCCACTCACGTTGCTGACCAAGATCCCGCAATAGTCGGGTGCTCCTTGCTTTGCCCACAGATTGAGACTGAAGGCAACCGAATCGCTGCCATCGCCCATGGCCATGCAGGGTTGTGTGCGATGATCCCGCGCATGGACAGCGCCCGTGTAGCCAGAGCTGAACTTCACCTTGATGTTCATTGTGCCCGCTTTGCAGGTGGCTGTGACATGGGGAGCAAATTCGCTGGGAGCTGCTGGCGGTTCCTGTGCGGCAACCTGTGGAAGGGACGGAAGAACATAGAGATACATATAAGTTTCCGCTAATAACTTTGACCTATTTTTTGGTGTGCTCTGTGGGAATTCATTCTTGTAAACGATTAACATGGAGAACATTAAAAATCCAACTCATTGAATGAGCGCATAGGAATATACTGGAATACCTGAACTCTAATTAATTTTAATGGCTAAGCGAAAGATCTAACAAAAGTCGCAATTAATTGCAAGAGGCTACAGTCATAGAACTTAGAACCTTGTGTACTTTGGCGTTTCTACAGCTGGCCAAAAAAGCTGCACGTTTTGGGTCAGCTTCAGTTTCAGGTCCAGCTTAGGCCTTAACTCGCTTCACTCCAACTTCAGTCGCGCACTGTCAAAGGCATTTGGCTTGATGATAATTTATTGGCATACTCTTGACTTGGGTTCCCGTCGCGTCGTCGTGATAATTGATTTTGTGTTCCAACTCCAGCTCTAGCTCCAGCTTCAGCTTCAGCTCAAGACTTACCTTCAGCTACAACTGTGGCCCAAGCTGGAACTGAAATTACAAACCGTAGGCGCTAGATAAGCGACACAAAAGCTAAGTAAGTCATGTCATGACAATCGCATTGATGCCGTTTTTTACATTTTTTTTTTTGTTTTTGTTTTTTGGCCAACTCACGTTCTTGGCAGCCGTCCCTCGGGCTAAGCCAGTCTGTCCCTCAACTTAACGTGGCCCAAATTGATTTATGGTCCGAATGTATATATTTACTTTCGAAAGGTGGCCCGAGAAATCCGTTTGTAATGCATTTATCCAACTCTTCTGTCATTACGAATATAGCTTTTAATTTTGCCTGTCAGGCTACTGTGCGTCAAGAGAAAAGCAGTAACGCTTCGACCCAATTTGAGTTGCATTTTCTTATGCCAAAAACATGTTGGCTAGTGTGCTACATTCCACTTTGGCTACTTCGCTGTTTGGTCGACAACTGGAACGTTCACTTTGCATAGCACAAAAAATTTAGTGCAGCACTTAGCGGCCGATACCGACCAGTATCCATAACTAAAAATAATTTTATAGGCCGATAAACTGGATTGTTGTCTTTGCAAAATTCAGTTAGCTTTGCAATTATATCCCCATCAAATCTTTTCGCGGCACAGTTCAATGGGCTTCGCTTTAAAGCTCGAGGGTCATACCGAGCACGTAGCAAAGGCAATTTAATTCCAACCACAGTCTCAGTTTTAGCTTTAGTTATAGATACGCATACATCTCCAACCTCAACTGCAACTTCAACAGCAACAGCAACAGCAACTTCAACTGCAACTGCAACTGCAACTCCCATGACAATTTGTCGCTTGACAAAATGCAATTGTTTTCTATACATTTTGCATTTTACATTCAGTACAAGAGCCGAGGCTACAGTCGAGTCTAGTCAATTAAAATAGTTTTTGCATGCGCACAGCCGTTGGTTGTTATGCTTGTTAAATATCGGAACAAAAAAAAAAGGAAAAAACGAAGCAAAAAATTACTGCCAGCTGTTGGCTTTTTGTATTATGCAACACGCTCTGATTGTTGTTGACTTTCCATATAAACAAAACCAACAAAAATGCGAAAGCAAGGCACAGAAAAGACAATAAGCAAAAGCGAAAATCTGAATAACACAATTGGACACTTGCACTGTTTGACATGCGAGAGCGCGAGTCAACAACAGCGCAACAACTATTACTATAAATCCAATGAACTAAGGCTTTGATTTGATGGATTACGACTGGGCACATGTGCTCGGTCATTAGCCACTGACTAGTCGCTGTCCTGACTGCCGCAGGACACTCGGATGATTTTTCAAAAATTCTTTTCAGCTTCAAGCTTCTAGTTCACTAACGAAACAAAAGACTTGGAACACAAACTTGTTTGCCGTGTCAGTTGGAGTTGCAGCCCATGGAAATCCTATCAAAATTGGATACGCTCTTGGCCACGCACAGTTGGAGTCGTTTCTCAACTAGACTTCTGACTGCTTACCCCGCTGAACGTGGCCCATTAAGCTATGCTCACTGCTGATTTATACTGCTGCTGGGGTCAAGCAGTGTTGAAATAAACCAAAACTCGTTCAGCATGGCTTTAACTATTAACCATTAAGAACAGAGATAAGTGCAATTAGTGGACGAAAGTAACCAGTTGTCAATTGATGGTGGCAATTAACTATTTTAAAATAATGAATCGCAGAACCGAGATCTTAACTGAAAATCAACTTGTCTTAAAATTTAGAATATACAATGAGAAACATGTAGCATAACTTGGATTCTTATATTGAATATTTATTAAACTCAGCCTACTTACAATAATATTGTTATCATTGTCAAGATAATAATTGTATGTTTAAACTTTTTATGATTAACATGAATAATATGATTTGGAGCAACGCCATTTAAATGATTCGTATTCATGTCCAGTCACCACATTCATTTGTAGGCTCAAATGTTTTTCCTTCTCGCCATCGTTCAGTAAACTAAAATATTGCGCAATAGTTAGTTGCTCAGCGATACAATCTCGAGACTCAAACTGAACCTGAGCTCCGACTGAGTGCAGCTGTGCATATTTGCGACCGATTGCCAAATAAATTTGCTAATGCTAAAGCCCAAGTTGAAAATGTTAACACCGAAACAACAACTTATGTTAGAAGCGAAACGAAACTTGTGCCTAACAAAAGGCATAGTACAACAGATAAGCGACTAAGCAAGGGGGCAAAGCAGCCAAAACAGTGGATAGCAGCAGAGAGGCAGTCGATGGACGGAGGGGCACGTGATTTAACATATTTTGTGTGCATTTGAATTTCCGCTATGTGGTGCAGTAATAAAGCTTGGCAAGTAAATTATAACATAAGACCTCGGATTGGTTCGGCTTGGCTCCGAGCTGGAGACCTGAGTTGCCAAGTCGCCAAGTTTCTTTTGGCTGCTGCTGCAGCTGATTGTAAATTGTCACGGTATTTTCGCGGGCAGCGCATAAATTGCCGTTTAAGCGATCACAGATTGCATTACAGTCGCTGCAAACTCGGATCGCTGCAGTCGCATATTGCTGACCGTGTTTATGTTTTGTGCCGAGTTTTTGGGCGGCCGAAATGGCAATGAAGCTGTATGCTAAACAAGCTTTTAGCATTCCACTGCCCTGCCCTGTTTATGTAATAGGAGCATAATATCAAAATAATTCGTTTTTATATCCGATACCCATAGGGTTGAAGGGTATTATAACTTAAAGAAAATGTAAGTAATATAATCTGTCTGTCTGTCTGTCTGCTTGCTCGTCTATCCCTATGAACAACTAGATTAGAGCCTATATTTGATATATTTGCACGCAGATCAAGTTTGTTTAAACTTTTTGCCACGCCCACTTCCACCCCTACAAATGAACAAAATAGTTATTATGATTCCCAAAAATTTGCTTGCGGTCAGGCAAAAATTGTGGAAGTTATTTAAGAAATATTTATTTAAGAAATATCGGGTCTTAGTTGCTTTGGCTGACACTCTTGTATATTTTTAATTTCGTGCAATATCGATTTACCAAATATTTTTGAATTTGTGCGGTATATTTTTTGTATATTTGTTGAATATGATTTTGATGAAAATGGCTAGCGAGTATCTCACAGTCGAACACTCTCGACTGTAGTTTTCTTACTTGTTTCTCTTGCATTTTAACTTAGCTCAATGGAGCATTGATAGTTTTCTTTTTTTTTTGCTGACCAAATTTAAGACTTATAATTATTAACGTTGTAGCTTCAATTAAATTTCCATTGTTGGCGCGCCAGTCTATTGATGTTCTGACGTGCTTATTCCACAGCACGTATTTGTATGGACGTTTCCATTCAACCTAGACCCAGACCCTTATACGTACTTACACCTAGACCCGGATTTCAAGGCAGACTCAGACACACGGCTGGGGTCAATAGTGCGGCTTTTACGCTGTCATAGCTCTAATATAATAATAAGCACTTGTGTTTGGTCTTTTGTTGTTGCTTTGGATGGAATTCAAGGAACACATCTTGTAACAGTTTCTTCTGTTAATCAATTCAACAACAATAGCAAAAAAAGCCTTTGAATTCATCAGGTGCTTCAGGCTGTTCGTTGCTTATTTATGTGTTTAACTAATTGCTAGTTTTTTTTAATAGAGTTATATTCTTCTGTCAATCATAACAATATCAAGAGAAAAGTTTCGATTTAATAGTTCTTCATAAGCTATAGTTTTGCTTCGCTGCTGTCGGAAACTGTGGGTCCCGTGTTGTGCTTGAATGTTGAGAAAAGAAAACTCGGACATAATCGTATTTAGAAAGCCGGTTTTAATTGAATTTATCTGCTTCTAACCCTTTTAATGCAATAACAATGCCGACAAATTACCGAAAGTTCTTTACATTATTGTTATGCATTTCTTGCTCATTTCTATCCTCATTTAATTGCCATCAATCAAGATTTGAGTAGTCAAATTATGACCTTTGTAAAAGCTACTTTTCATTTTGAAATTATTGTGACTGTGACTAATAGGAAACTTCTCGGAAAAGTATAATTGCGTTTATATTGAACAGACCCTCACTCGTCAAACCACTCATCTCATTTTTCTGGCGAATTCATACAAACATTCCATTCGTATATTATTAATTTTTGTTATTTGTTTTCAAAGTGCACATTCAATGCAAATTGCTAAGCTACCATAGAACATCATTTATAGGCCAATAAAAAAAGAAATTTCAAAGAAAAGTTTGGAATAAATCCAACTTTTACCTCAAGTAGAAAAACAATTGTAAAATTGGAACGTTTTTGTTTTTCTGTTGGTGAGTGTCAGAGAACGGAAAGCAAGAGCAAAACAGAAGAATAGACGAAACTGTGCTGCAGCTGAACAATGCAAGTTAATCAAATAATGAAAAGTTCTAGCTACAGTTAAACAAAAGAAAGAAGTTTCTTAGTTGGGAAATTTCCATTGCTGAGAACCACCTCAATGTTGTGCCAACATTTTTGCATATATTTCAGTGAATTTTACGATAGACTGACAACGAGCAATTGTCGGTCAGTAAACAAAATAATTGGCACTCCAAATCAACTCAGTTTTGGGCCAACTCAGCGCCAATAGATTTTGTGGTCACTGGATGGCATGACATAAACACACTTTTTATACCCGCTACCCATAGGGTAGAAGGGTATTATAACTTTGTGCCGGCAGGAAATGTATGTAACAGGTAGAAGGAGGCATCTCCGACCCTATATATATTCTTGATCAGCGTCAACAGCCGAGACGATATAGCCATGTCCGTCTGTCCGTCTGTCCGTATGAACACCTAGATCTCAGAGACTATATGAGATAGAGCTATAATTTTTTTTCGACAGCATTTGTTATGTTTGCACGCAGATCAAGTTTGTTTCAAATTTTTGCCACGCCCACTTCCGCCCCCGCAAATCAAAAAAATCGAATAACAAGCGTAAAGCTAGAGTTCCGAATTTTGGTATATACAATAATAACTATAGTATTTATGATTCCTGAAAATTTTGTTGCGATCAGATAAAAATTGTCGAAGTTATTAAAGAAATACTTTTGTATGGGCAAAAACGCCTACTTACTAGGGGTCTTAGTTGCTTTGGCTGACAATCTGGTATATTGTGCCGTCTATGGTATATTTTGAATACGGTACTATGTCTATATACCAAATATACCATTCGGTATATTTTTTTAGTATTTTTGCAGTATATTTGGTATATTTTGAGAAAATACCGCAAAATATATTTCTTTTATTCAAAATGGGTAGCGGGTATCTCACAGTCGAGTGCACTCGACTGTAGCTTTCTTACTTGTTGTTTCAGCTTTTGTGCTTTTTGTGAGAGAGCGATGACAACAAATATTTGTTAATATATTCTCGCACATAGTAATAAGTGCGAAAGACGAATGGTAAAGGGGCTGCTATGTCTATAACTATCTCCATGGACACTTCCTGGCCAGTTTAAGTGGTGAATTAGTCCGTTGCATGGTCTTAAGGCTTACTAACCTAGTGATGTGTGCGTGTGGCTAAAAAACTGGTTGATCTTCTAATAGAGCTAGTCCGGTTTGTAGTATGACAACGCAATGAGGTCTATCGCAATCAGTTTACCTCATTGCAGTGCAGATCTTGTGGTCAATATGAATTGATGCAGATCCAGCCAGACTGTTAATTAGAGCATATTCGATTAGATGGACGAATATTCTATGTGAATTCTGTGGTTATCACAGCAGCAGAAAATAAACTTGTTAAAACTTATGAAAACTTTATGTGCCGGTTAACTGTATGTTCGCTATACCGTTAACCTAAGCACAAAGCTAAAATATGAGTCAAAAGATCCTAAGTTTAAATACCTTCAATCGAAGAGACAAACGAAAAGAATCAACAAGTTTGTTGCCTAAGTCTTTTGTTTTCTCCGTGACCCATCTTAGCTCATAAAGCATTTTTGAATATACTGAAAATATGCATATTATAAAATCGCTTGTAATCGTGTAGCCTCAAACAACAGCTCGGATCATTGTAATTGAAGTGGAGTTGAGAACACGTGCTTGTCAGTTTGGTTTCGGTTTGTAGCAAACTACATTATTGCCACACACTTGGTTAATGCAAAAACAAAAGGCAAAAAAAAAACCACTCGGCTTAACCGCAGGCCAACGGCAAACTACATTTAATGCGTCATATCTTACCAAATACGCGACTTCTCAAATCATTTGCCTTTTTCATATACACCACACAGCATGACGACATACACATATGTATATATATAAATACATTCAGCGCCGTATATTGGCTGTTAGTCTGTGTGTATGTATGTGTGGGCTCAGGGAATTAGCATGCGATGACATTGAAACTGACTTAAATGGCCCGTAACAACAATAATAACATCAACATCACGCAACCATTGCTAATATTTAAGTCAATATTCGAGCATTGAGCATGGGCAAGACTTGCAGCTATTATAATTATACTGTACTCGAAATTAGGAGACATGTCGCTTAGTTGTCGCATGCGTTGAGCATTTTAAGTATTCAAAGTATTTTAGGTTCGCTCTCCATAGCTGGCAACTGTACGCAGAGTGTGTGAACAACCTTTTGAGAGAAATTAGCACTAAAAGACGCAAGTTCGTAGTTTGTTTAATTAGTGTAAAGAGCAAGCAGACTGTAAGGCGAAAACAGCAACATCAACCACTCCGAAATGTACCGTAAGCTAGCTAAATTTCAATTTTAACAGATATTTAACACGCATCCACACATGTAAAAGTGTTTGCAGGTAGAAGTTGTATGCTTCTACTCGACACGTCGTCGGCAAACTTATAATACCATCGCCAACATTATCGGACACCTTCATTATCATCGGCATCGTTTCCATCACGGTCTGCGATATCGCTGCGTCTGTTTGCCATTGTTTTTGCGTCAAGGTTCTATGAGTTTTGCATTAGTCAAAGCTAACAAAAGGCTGAACAAATACTTGCACTTAACATAGATGTCGCTGAGGTTTTTCTTATGCTCTTGAGGCACTGACGTTAGTTGATTGCCAAGCCCATACGAATTTTTTTTTGCAATCTTTGTGGGCGTTGAAATCTGTGTTTTATGTGTTATGATGTCATTTTGAAACAACCGGCAAGCATGTTAAATAGTTCAATACGCTCGTTGTATTCTGGTGTATGTTATTATTTTGAAAAATTATTTATATGCTGAAACTGAAAGTATTTGTACTCTTTCTGAGTTTTGTTTTTAAATCTCAATTATTTATAAGCAATCACGACAAATACACAGCTGCGACTAAAATACCGGCTTAAACCAATTTCAATTGATGTCAAGTCTTTGCCTTTGCCGTTGCCGCTCTAATAGGTTTGAGCCATTTAATGAACCGAATATGAAATCAAAGCATTTCTTGGTCGAGCTAAACAATTGAAAATTGGCTTTGCGAGGAGGGCCACGCCATAGAATTTGTGCTTGGTAAAAGTTGAGATATCGGTCAGTAGTACATTCGGGTTGTGGAAAATATGAGCACAACCTCTAAGCTATTGATAAACCAACAAAGCGAGCAAAGCGAGAAACTGGCGCAGCTGCAGATGCGATAGCGATAGCGACAGCGACACTCCAACTCTGACTCCGACTCCAACTCCGACCCCGCTTCAGTACAGTTCATTAAATTGTGTTGCTTAGAAAATTGCCGTGGAAAATTCACGTTTTCCTCAGTGAATGTTGTTTGTGCGACTTCATGAGCACACCATGAAAATGGTCAGGTAATGTCAGAAGCCGCAGTTAACCTCGTTTTCATGCCTGGCCTCGACCAGAACATTATTGTATGCAAATGAAAAGTGAAATGGATGAAAACTAATCTCCATATGATTGTTTATAATTCTGTACTTTTCGAGCACACTCATAACTTCACTCTTAGATTGAGCAAATGTCGACTGAACTTACCTGTGTGAGTAGCAACGCAATGAACAGCAGCCAAAGCGCTGTCAGAGCTTCCTTTGTGTGGGGCGTCTTCATTGTGTGGCACGTTCGTTGGCTTAGACTTTTGTTTTTCGCTGCGTATCCTTTTGGCAACTGCAAAAAGTCGTTCATCAGTGAATTTGCATTGAGCAATTCCATAAATTGTGAAGCCAAATTAAAGAAAATTTCATGCGCAGCACGCAGTTGGCAACTTAAGTGCTGATCCCAGTTGCAGTTCGTAACAGATTACTCATCCATCGAAAATTTCTGTTGTTATTTTAGAATCTAAATGCTCACAAGACAATGAGTCAACAGCAGTACCGACTCAGATTACAATTGTAATGTACTGACAAAGCTGGTCGATTTCCTGCTGTTTATTGCCTAGCTACGAACTGTGCAGCTGCATCTCTGATAACTTTAAGATTTTTGTGGTTTTCTAGACATAACTTTCTAGAAAATTTGAAGTGCGCAAACGTGACACAAGTGTAGACTGCTGCTCGCCACAATAATTTCTAATCTTTTAATATGATTTTGTATCAAAAAGAGAAAAAAATGAAAAAAAAAAACCTTATTGCAATGTGGGTCATGCAGCGAGAGCATGGCTTTTATTCTCACGTACAAGATTTCGTTTTTCATTTTACATTGCGTCTCATAAAAATCAAAAGCGATATGATCGAATAGATCTTTTAGAATTGATGTCTTGGAAAAAAGCTTGCAATTCGTTTCATAACATTATATACTCGTATCGTGCATTTGCTTTAGTGACATTCCAGTTGTAGGTATACAAATTCAAAAATTAATTGTTGATCTTTTGTACCGACCGAGAAATGAAATGAGTTAACTGAGAGAGGACGGCTTACGTCATGAGATCGCACTTTGAAACAATATGAAACAACAAAAGTCCAGTGTCACCAGTGTCGAATATATTTGCTGTATTAACGTATCTCGGCCATTTGTTCGCCGAGTCGAATAAACATTTAGACACTTGGTATTGTTTGAATACAGCTCAAAGTTATTTATAGCCAGACTAAATAATTTATAATGTGCTTCTAAGAGTGCGATCTACGATTTGGCGGAAATAGCAGAATACCCACGAGCAGCTTAGCACAACTACATACACACATTCTCATACACGCAAACCACTCTGACACACACACACAGACACAGAAACGAAATATTGTTTGTGAATATATTTTGTATATGCAGTATGGCTACAATTTATGCAATAGCTTCAACAACATTTAGCCAAAAGCTGTTTTTGCTCAAAACATGAGCGTGCAACTAAGAGAGTTAATCAGTTTAAGCCAAGCTAAGAGCGTGTTTCGCAGTTCGAAGAGACGTTGATCGTAAATTCGCGCAATTTCCAAGCTTCTTTTATGTTTGTTTTAAGATACATATTTGCAAAGGATCTTCCTTATAAAAAAATATTTTATTTTTTGATGATCGGCTGTTTGAGTGATTGTATATATTGTTATAACTTCGTTATAATTTTGGTATTTCCATTTAATTCACTTATACGTTGCGCTCTTTATGTACATTTAATGGGATTGCGCACGTGAAAACAAGTTTTATGCAACAAATAGTCGTGCATTTGTTGTTGTTTTTAACTTTTGGTATTTAACAAATAGTAGTGACTCTTTGCAAATGACGTCAGTTGCTTGCACTCACACAATATTAATAATTATGTTAGACAGAAAAATGAGAACGACTCAAAGCGCAGATCAAAAACTCAGTTTCCGCTTGACACGTTTGCAACGACTTTACGGCTCGAAAGTTTTGTTGGGACTGAAGTTGTGCTGCTGTTGGAGAGTCATGCTCCAAGCTCTGTCAGCATTAGCTTAGTTGCCGCTCTACTGATGTTAGTCGTTGTTATTGTTGTGTTTGTTGTTGTTGCTGTTGCTTAGTTGTCGTTGTGTGCTCTTCGCTTTGTTGCTTTTGTGTTTACACACAGACATTTTTTCACGTCTGGTTTTTTGGCCACATCTTTCCATGTTTTGTTTAACGCCTCATCCGCATCTGCTGGTAGCCATTGTGAATGAGTGAGGTTGCCAGATCAATCGAAATTGATACTATGTTCGGTTTTTATCATTCACCCATCGTTTCGACCGTTACAATGTTCTTTGCCGAAGTGTGTATGTGTATGTGAAGGTATTCATGTGTCTATTGACCGAGTGTCTATGTATATGTGGTGGTTGCTTCTTGCATGCTCAAGAAGACTTGAATGAATCGATACATCCGCAAATTTTACTATAAGGCTAGCGCATGCGCTCATGCTAGCTATTGAAGAGGGATGTTGAGTACTGAGAGTTGCCTTGTAGTGTTGTCTAACGCATTAGTATTAACGGAATTGAATTAATATTTTCCTTTTCTTTATCGGTTTATAATGTTAACAAGTTTACCAAAACATGGATTGAGTTAGTTACAAAAAGAACTTATCTCAAAAAACATAAATTTGAAATATTTTTGTTTGTGATTATACAGTTCTTCCAGTGTTTGGCGCTCCACTTCGCGCTCTCTCTGTCTCTCTCTTGCTTTTCTCTTTTCTAAAATGCTCTCATTCCTTTACACATTACTTTTTGGTGGGAAATGAATATATAACAACTCGGTTCGTCGCTCAGTGAAAATTTCATCACCATCGTTGATAGTTCAGCTTTTCTCGCATTCAACGCAACCAAATTTAAAAAAAAATTGTAATTTGGCATTTCGTTAAAAATATTAAGGAAATTTTAAAGTATTGCCTGTTAAGTAATTTGAAAAATAATTAACAACAAAAGTGATAAATTTTCAGCTCAGTGTAGCCAAGAAAAAACGTCAAACTCAAACAAAAAAAAACTTGCAAAAAATCGAAACACCGTAAAAATTCTGTATCACTAAGTCACACAGGCAACAAAACGGTCCGTGCTTTTGAGAGAGTGTGCGTGTGTGAGTGTATCGGTGAGTGTATATATGTCTGTACGTGATAAGCGTAGACAGAAGCCGTAACAACAATCCCCAGGCCGAATCTGAAGCGTAGACGCAGACGGAGGCGATTTATTGAATTATATATAAAACAAAAAGCGCTCAGCGATTAAGGCGTTTGGATTGCGACTTCTCGCGAACCACAGCATTCTAATCGGGGTGAGTGGGAAGGTGTGATAGGTAGGCGGTGGGCGGTTGGCGAAGTTTACTCTTGCAAATAATAATTAGAGCAGCAACAAATAAATATTTTTAGCAGCCCAAAAGTATGCAACAAATGAAGAGAGCAAATAAAAAGTATTTTCTTCTTGTTGGAAAGCATTATTGCAAAAAGGGCATTTAGTGTTCGTATACTGCCGATGTGTGAGACCACCACAGCTAAACCATCACAAAGAAAGAAGAGGAAATAAATTGAAGAGACCTCCAGGTGCTGTTGGTTTCTCCTTTTCCTTTGTAGTAGCTAAATAATAAGAGCTTAAAGCCCTTCAGAGCATCCATTGCGCTGTGAATTGTTGGTTAAAGGATGCATTGGGAGAGTGAGGTTTACCACGTGGGTCAACCTCAAAAAAGTTTAAATAGTTCAGACGTGTTTAAAGTACAGATTTATTCTGGTTTCCCCAAAAAGTTCAAAAGTATAAAAATAATAAATGTTGGACATTAGTTCAGTACCAACATTTTAGAAATAACTATAATATTGTAAGCAGCTCACGGTCGTCCCTTTGGGACATAGGGTGTGATAAATTCCCTATTACGTAAACAATAACATTTTTCGAATTTGTCATAAAATTTTTTTTGGGCAAAATTATCGCAGTTCTGTCAGATTGCTGTACTATAGCCTAATAAAATAAACTCACATCGCGTAAAGGCAGTTGTCATTGTGACAGTTTGTTTGTCAATGATTAAATTTGTTCGGTAGAGTCATTTGTCAACTTTGACATTTAAGCACGAGCCGAAAACAGCACGAGGTCGGGGAACGCGTGTACAGCCATCGAAATGGCAAATGTCAAATCGAGCCAAGTCGAAACGCCGACACTTTTACAGCTTCTGCTTCTGCTTCTGCTTCAGCTTCAGTCTCAAAGAAACACACAAGCTCTGCTGGTTCCTGTTAGCTGAGCAATTGGTCCGCCCGCGCAGTTTTGCAGCTACCACAACATTACCGCTAGACAGAGTGACGCCATTGCCAAATTACATCGCATATTTGTGTAACATGGGAAAAGACTGCTCGCTCAGATTATAGAAGAGAAGCTTATGTCATTAAATGCATTCGAGTTTATTACATTCAAACTTGATGCATTTCCTTTTTTCTTGGTAAATCAAAGTTCACGAATTTTCGCTCTCAATTTGTGCGCATATCAGAACCCAAGGACATTCAGTAATACGTTGCACCTACAGCAAATTTGTAGCACGAATAGCAATTTTCTGAGTTAAAGTCGCATATAAGTAGGCAAGCTAAAATTCTAATTGCGACTTTAATTAAGGAAAGTGCGTGTGAACATGTTATTACAGGATTTAACTTGGACACTGCGCAACACATTCACATTTTGAAAATGTTCTCGAGGGACAACTTAAACCAATAATTAGGATTCTAGTACTAAGGTGTCGATTTAAAATAAGTAAGAACTTTCGGAACAGTCTTTCCTTAACTGTCACTCTTCTATGCAGCATATGACGTTACACCAATTCTTTTAATCTATGTAGTATTTTTGTCGGCAATTTTAAAATATTTTTGAGAGACACAGGGTAACTGGAAATCGGACACTTCTGCTAGATATTTAACATATTTTATAGTTTTCTTGAATTTGTTCGTGTACAAAGCAGGAACTTGCCCTAGTTTCCGACTGGCGAGTGCATTGAACTAAAAATAATCATCGTTCAAGTTGCTATCACATACCACCAATGGCAAAGCAATAGAAACAACAGCAAAAAGAGCAAGAACTGGAGTTAGAGTGGTTGGCAGAGCAACAAAGTATCGCCACAGTCGGGACTTGATACAGTTTATATTTTTCTGCTCGTTGCAGTTCGTTGCCAGACAATTGAAGTTTGTGAGTTTGTATTTTAATATGCATTTTATACCTTTCATTTTCAGCATTTGACCAAGAATTTTAAAGTCTACTGACGAAGGAAGCTAAACGACAACTGCGCCTGATCGACATTGGTCAGCGGACAACTGTTCGACTCCATCGCCCTCCACGGTCAATATTAGTACCATTGCAACTGCTGGGTGTGGGCGAATCTGCGCCCCGCCACCGGTAAGGAGCACAGTTCACAGTTCACAGTTCACAGTGAATATTGCTTAACTGTCAGCCTTAACACGCTTACGATCGCAATTATTGCAATAAATGCACTCAAATTTACTTTAACACACCTTTAATCCACCAACATATTGATGTGTGCACTAGCATTAGCCACCGCTTCACAAACTACTCGCTTTAATTTTCAGTTTCATTTATATTTTAGTTGCCTCTAAACGCATACTCGCATTTTAGTTCTCTTTTAAGGGCCCACGTTGTGCTCATTATACTGAAATGGCCCTTAACTGTGGCACGCTTGTGTATTGTGCGTGTTGCGCGTTGCGGGCTGCGCTTGTGCCCGCGAACATCAGGCTGAAAAGTTTCAAGTGCCTTGAGCCTAAGGCCCAAAACAGCCAATACAAATGTAAAATACGAGATGGCCAAGTATATAGCGTTTTGGCTACAAGTGTTTGACTTGACTTGACAGCAAGCAGCAAGCAGCAAGCAACAGCACCACCAACAGAAACCAACTTCAAAGGTGCACTAAGTGTGGCTGCTTCGGAATTGTTTCCCATTGTCCTAAGTTGTCCTTGGCAACTGGACAGTTGGACACTATTTGCACCTTCTCTTTCCACCTGTTGACTATTGGTGCACAATTAAACCAAAGAGTAATTTTATTTTCTTTACAGTAATATTAATTTTTACGTCTGTGCAGCAGAGTATTTCCATTCAATTTGCTTTGCTTTTAACTGCAATTTTCAATGAGCTTTTAGTTTTAGATTTTCGCTTCACACAACACTTTTTCCGTCTCGTTCTCTCAGATCCAAAACCTTTCTCGTTCAATTGAAATCACGTAATTTGTATATTACATCGTAGAAGTTTCATTACAAATTCAATTTCATACTCTACACAATTAACACACTATTAATTTGTGAGTGGCAATCATAAAATAGTCGAAACGTAATCTATAATAATGTATAAACAATTGAAAATTAAATTTAACTAACCGTTTTCTCATCAAGATGACATATGAAATTTTAAATTTGGATTTCCTTCACAAGAAGCGATAACTAAATATTGTTTTGCTCTTGTATTCTTTTACGATTTTTACCATCTTTCACTGTGTGAATTTTCATACGAAGTGATTTATTGCTAACTGGCCAATTAGGAATTATAATTATGGCAGGGTCGATTGGGTGTGATATCGCCCATCTTCAATATATGTATTTAGATTGAAAGACCAGAGAATTATTCAAGTATTTTGTTGCATTTTAAGTTTACATGTAACGCTTTAAACGTTTTGCCTTGCGTAAAATAAAATAAACTGTGAGTCATACGGCGTATACTTGAACTATATAATTGGTACAAGTAAATGCTAGTATGTTCTAGTATTACACTCAATGTCTCAATGCACTTAAATAAGATAAACAATTCGATTCGTCTACTGAATGCTCAAAATTTGAAGCACTTAACATAACTAATAAGCTGGTTTAACCACTTTCAAATTGTATTTCTGTCCTATGGCGTGCCGCACAGGAACCAAAAAGCAGCACCCTGAATTTCTCATCGTTTAAATCAAGCTTCACTTCCAATGTTAATTTCCTGAAGAGAAGGTAAAGACCTTTAAAAGGAGTTGCTCCCTTCTTAACTCGAGAAGGGTGCATTAGTTGGATAAAACTAATTTCGAATTTCATATGTTTGTCTATTTTCTCTCCCCCCACCACAAAATGTGTGCTCTTCTCCGCTCTCTCTCTCTCTCTTTCTCTTCTTATCTTCTATTATTCTTTCACTGTAATGCGCTGCACCCTTCACTTGCCACCGTGTCTACGTGTCGAACGGGTCTTCTCTAAATCGACTGTGTAAACGAAACGAAATTCAACCCACCACACCTCGTACACTTACATCATCTACTCCACATCCACATCTACATCCACGTTAATGTCCACAATCGATCAAAATAATCACCAAGCGCAGATTTAGCTCGGGAGACTTGTCTTCCGAGGTCGATGATGTTGATCCCAATAGCTTGCCGCCAGCTGCGCGTCCTATACAGGACCAGCCAACGAAGCCGAATGCAGCAGGCGGACCACCGAGCATGCCGCCTCCACCGGCACCAGGACAAGTGCCGCCGCAGCCCGCTGGCGCTGCTCCGGAGTTGTCCCTAAGCTTTGGCGCTGGAAAGGCACCGACTGCAGCGGCTCCAGCGCCACCACGTGGCGTTAGTGCTCCAACGAGCCCAGCCAAGTCGCGAGAGAGTCTCTTGCAACGTGTGCAAAGCTTAACGGGCGCAGCAAGAGACCAGGGTGCTTCCATATTGGGTATGCTATCGTTGGAATCTTGTGACACTCATTACATTCTTTTGCATAGTGTTACAATCACATCAGGGCTGCTAACTGATATTGATTTGATCCCTAGTGATCTGATTATAATGCAATTAAACGAAGTTATAATTATATAATATACAGGAAGTACCGAATCAAGTTAGATTGGATCGGATTAAACAATAAACATGATAGAAAACTTAAATCAAATATGCTCTCTATTAAAGAGTACAAAATATTATTTTAGGAAAAAAGAGACGAATGATAAAAACAAACCTGTAATGAAAGCAACAAACTCAAAAACGATTTATCATCATCGTCGCTAAAACCGAAAACATGACACAAGACTATAATCGGCAGTAAAATTATGTTGTTATTTTTGTATTGCTAAAAATGTAAATAGAAAGAAATATTATTGAGAAAATAAAATAGTTTTAAGCTTAGGAGTGCTAAGAACATTATTCAGTAAAACAAATTTCGTTTGCAGCCCTGAATTGCACAATTAAATAATTAATACGAACTATCAGTTACATGAAATAATTGTTTAGGTAACTACAGAGCCGCAATATGTCATTATATTAATATTAAACTTAATAATGTAATTTGAAATTGATTTTTCCATTTTAAGAGGTAAAATTCATTAAAAATGTAATCCACTCTATTCATTTCCTA
The DNA here is from genome assembly GCF_009650485.2 of Drosophila albomicans. Taxonomy (NCBI): domain Eukaryota; kingdom Metazoa; phylum Arthropoda; class Insecta; order Diptera; family Drosophilidae; genus Drosophila; species Drosophila albomicans. Next base: position 2,444,595 of record NC_047631.2, on the reverse strand, counting down.
TAGGAGCTGCAGTTCAGAGTGCCACCCAACGTGCTCCTACCTTTAACAAGGATAGATACTTTACGTTATTGGTGTTGGATGATCAGAATACGGACTGGTCAAAATACTTCCGTGGCCGGCGACTCCATGGCGATTTTGACATACGCGTGGAGCAGGCCGAGTTCAGAGTAAGTTGAGAACAAACTAAATCTGCCAATGCAAACAAACATTTCATTTTATTCCATGTGCAACCACAGGACATTACTGTAGTCTCGAGCGCAGATACCGGACCTGTCGTCACAATGGCCGCATATCGCAGTGGCACCCGGGTGAGTTACAAGTGTTCCTCTGCCTTAAGAGCGTTGTGTTTGCGCTTAATTAATGCAATGTTCCCGGCACGCGGACCTGTTTATTTCCCGTGGACCCTTGTTAGATTGTTATTCTTGTTGTTATGGCAGCCCGTGTGTACAATTATTTGCGTTTATATTTGTTTCTGTACTTGGTTTAAATTGTCATTGAAGTGGTATTACTGCTTTGTTAGCCTTGTCTTGATTAAACTTTTAAGGTCAATTTATTAGAAGTCTCGGAGATATCGGAATATAGAAAAGCATTTCATTTGCATTCGGCATACTCTAATTCCTTGACGAAGAAAAAAGTCATTTTAAAGTTAAAGATAAATAGAATTTGTTTTTCATTTAAATAAAAGGTGAATTGTAATAAGTTTTTGTGTTCTATAAGTCTGTAATTTCATATAATATTTCAATTTCATACCGAGCGGATAATACACTTTCTTTGACATAGATTAAATGGTTTAGGATAAAAATTAAACTAACCATCTCACATTTAAGAGCAGAGTTTAGAATGCTCAACCCTGTTATAAACTTAAAGCTATATAATGATATTAAAGTTCATAATTATTTATATATCTGTAGTAGATCATTATTTTAACAGTTTAAATTGAGATTGCTGTACCCAGTATATTTTTGAGCTACTTAATTTTTTGTTCTTCCTAAAAGTATGCTATACATTTTACAAGGTTTTTTATGGGAAACGTTCAAGATTTTCACCACTACACCATACCAATTTTTAAACCATGTGAACTTTGTTTATTATTTTATTGATTTTACAATGATTAATTATTTACCTATTTGTGTTCAACAAAAGGAGAATCGATCAATTATTTGTCGGTAACAATATCCAATATAGGTTTGAACATTAAAGGCATTGGTATTAAGATATATATGTATGTACATATGTATGTACATGCATATATGGAGGTGTGAGTTTCAGCTAGGTTTCAAACCCAATAGTTATCCGACATAGGAACAACATTCAAAGCGATCAGAATGACATGTCAAACAAAGAATGTTGTATGAAACTATGATGCACATATTTTGCTGACAAAGTGGCATGTATAATATAAATACGGATATTGCAGGATGATGATAAATTCCATTTATTTGCCTGCAATTTTCATTGTATGAACAAATCGACTCTAATGTATGAACAGGAATGCTGAAATTAACTTGTGGAGGTTTTCAGAACACTATAAGTATTTTTTGTAGTATTGAATGATTTTATTTTGTGTGATTTATTTTGTTATTTTGTTTTTACATAGGCAATTAGTTAGGAGTCAACTAAAATGACAACTAGTACGTAATATGACATTTATGTTTCTAACATAATTTTTGGAATATCACACCAAAAAATAGGTAGCCCGTTCGTTCCGACCGGACTTTGTATTGATCCGGCAACCGCCGCGTGACGGTTCCAGTGATTATCGATCGACCATACTGGGCCTTAAATATGGCGGAGTACCCAGCATCAATTCGTTGCATTCTATTTACCAGTTTCAGGTAAGTTTGCGCTCATGCCTGAGCCTGTCTGAGCCAAATGAATAGTAAAATTGTGCAATGCATTCTTATTTAGGATAAACCATGGGTCTTCTCGCATCTGCTGCAGCTGCAGCGGCGTCTGGGCCGAGATGGCTTTCCGTTGATTGAGCAAACATTCTTTCCGAATCCACGTGATTTGGTAAGTGTATTAAATATTAAGGACTTAGCACTAATACATTAAGTAGCTACATTGATTCATTGCCATAACTAAAAGCCATCCATTAATAAATAACACATTAAATATAACGTACGAATTAAAGCTCTACACAAAAAATAAAAATATAAATATAAAAACTGTAGCATAACAAAAGCTGGAAGAGCCAGCGGTACTTAGGCAATTCCCTTTACTCATCTACGGATAGCTCAGACACTTTTTATAGAGCTGTGTGCGTCTCCAGCGGCATCGCTGAATATCTCCGTTGCGGGTGTGAATATGGTGGGGAACGCAGGAAGAGTAGTCGCGTTCGCACTTCCCGAAAGGCGACCACTTGCAGCCTTCGGCGGTCTCGCGGTGTCGCAGACATTGGCGTCCAAAGCAGGTAGAGATCTGTGGAATGGAGCAGATACGATTGTCAGTTGTCACTTGTGTTGAGGAACGAAGATAGCATGCATGAGACGTACGTTGCAAGTACAGGCTAAGCCATAGGCACCACTGAAACCGTGACGTTCACTGATTGTCATCTTGGTGTATTCCTTGTAGTAGGCGCATACATTTAGTTGTGGCATGCGACCAGCGATTATGTAAACCTTTCCAGTGTCCAGCTGAATGCCGCACATTGCGTCATCATTAGGTGTTGATAAACGGCCATCGCGAAGCATTCTGCGAGCCTCTGGAGTTGCCTAAATGAAGTGAACGCATTGGATGTAGACACACAATTCAACCAAGCTGAACCAGAGATTACTTACCTTATAGGTGCGCTTTATGTGCACCTTGTAGATGGTTTTTCCCGGCTCGATAGTATTTGATTTCCGGAGAACTCTCAGTTGCACAACTGTCAAGCGAATGATAGTAATTGAATTCTCCAAAGTATATACCTCCTACTCACCATAATCAGCGGAGCAGTAATGCGTCTGTGGATGCGAAGGCATGCACATACAGGCATCCGCAGTGCGTCCATAAAGTGCCAGTATTGCCAACATGCTAAGCGCCAATAAACCAAAATGCCTTGTGAACTCCATGGCGCCGAAGCCGTAAGCCGTAAACCGTAAACCGTGAGACGTAAGCTGAGGAGCTGTTTAAATCCAATTTCTGTCGTGTTTATACCTTCTCAGACCAATAACAAATCGTGTGTATCGCTTATCGGTGGCTCTGAAATGAGGTGAGGTAAATGTGATTGCATCCTATTATGATGATGATGATTTACTAGTCGCAATAACGCAAAGCCGAGCCTGAAAGTCAGCAAGCGATTTGTTAAGACTACTCTATTTATGTCATAAGATTCTCATTGTCCATTAGCGTATTATCAATTCATCAATGCACTGTCAAGTCTGCTTTGTTGCATTTATTTTTCGAGGGTCTTTGAATTTAAACGCGTATTCACTCAATATTCTACTATATGTTGAAGTAGAATCGAATCTGAATAGGAATTTCTTAATTTGGTGAATTTCACACATACATGCATACATATTTTATTGGCCATTGCAATTGAATTGAATTCAATTTAGATGCCTCTACATGAGCTGCACACATAAATCGTGCTGGAGAAACTATACAGAAAGTAGTTCAATTGCCAGTCAAATGCATGCCAGCTATTCCATTTAGCATTGTTTATGGGAAATTCATAGAAAACTTAAGACGAAGAAGTCGAAATCCATTACAAAACTGCTGATATATGCGTCAAACGCAAAAATATTGTATAATATCGAGAGCGGGGCACAATAATCACTGGCGGTTGCACTCTTATACCCGTTTCCATTCCAAATTCGAGTCCCAGGTCCCCGTTCATCGTGTCGAACTGATCGACAGAGATAGGCAGGCCCATATAGACAACATGCATCCATACATTCGAGTTTGCAATGGCAAAGACAACGGCAAAAGCAAAGACAAGCGGCAACAACTACGGCTAAGGCTACGGCTGCGGCAACCCGGCAATGTGGCAATTAAATTGAAATAAAATTGAATTAAAAGCATTTTGCGGAAAACCACTAGAAAACAAGAGAGTCGGAACATAGGGGGGGGGGCGCTTGTGTTATGCCGGGAGACGAGAGTGCGGACTCGATTGCCTTATTGATTGAATGCAAGCCAGAATAATGCATCAAATTATTTATTAAGTGGCAGCCAGACAAGCAGTCGCCTCCACTAATGGGCTAACGGAATAGTTCATGGTAGTCGAGTAGAAGGACCTAATCCATTTTGTCACCCTGCTGTTATCGCTTTGACTTTAGCCATGACGTGGATTTGTTTAACAAACAAGACAACAAACAATTCAAAAATATTAACACACATCAGACCCAATAGGAAACATGAACAACTTTTTGGACTTGTCGCAAATTCGGATCTCGTGGCAACTCGGCTCAGCGGTGGCAACATGATTAACATCGAAATCCAAATCAGCATCGGTAATAAGCCTCCATACATACATTTAAAGTTGGCCCCCAAACAAAAAGCGGCACCGAACAGCAGGCGGTGGCAACGTGTGTGTGTGTGTGTGCGTGAACGAGTGTGCCAACCGCAGTGCCACTAGAAAGAATGGGTTGGAGGTGGAGAACGGCAATCGCTGTCAACGGCAGCGATGTTTTGTTGACAAGTTTACATGTGTCAATTAAATGTTATATATTATAGCACACGGCATATACGCATACAACAATAGACCAACACACTTATGTGTGAAGTGTCAAGTAATGGGGCGAGTTTAATTAGCATTGATTTCCACTTTGCCCCCAGACTGTTTAATGATACCAACAATGCACAAATTACGGCAGAAAGAAAACAACAATCAATTCTCAGTTCTGATTCTCAATCTTGCATTTATCTACTCAGCAGATTGAGGTCATGGAGATATAGATAACCGGGGGCAGTCATAAGTTAAGATAAGACACTTCAAAAGGCAGATACACCATGCATGGCTGAGATTGCAGCAATTATTTAGCATTAATCGGTCCTAAAATAAAATCTATTTAAGAGTACTTTCTTCCCAGTTTTGCTTTAAATACAATATTATTCTCAAATAGGTTCAGCAAATAATTTTTCATTACCTTCTTCTCTTGCATAAAAGTAAATTGTGCTATTAAGTGTTATAAACATAAATTATGCAAATATCTTTAAGCATTATTAACACTTGCACAAACTGAGCGTTTTAAGGTAAATTGAAATTGAAAGGGCTGAATGCCCAATGCGAAAACTCAATGTTAAAATGTTAAAAACTCCGACGGTTTTTCTTGGGGTGGGAAATGATAAAGGACAGCGGCGGGTGAAAGGCTAAGCCACAAACCGATTTCAAGCGCTCAGCTTGGGCTTTTGGGTTTGGGTTTGCTGTATCAAGTTTCTTACAGCTAAAAGCCGCATAATTAACGGGTTGTTGATTATTCGGTTAGTTTGTTGGTTGGATGTTTCGCCTGTCGTCAGTGACGTCGCGTTAAATCTAAGCTAGGCTTGGGCAGATAAAGAGAAGAGAAAAGAGCATTGTTTTATAAGCACTTAATTGAGTCATAAAATACTGCTAAAGTCTGCATATTATCCAAATCAAGTGTATAACACTTTATGCGGATTCAGCTTTCGCGCTTTTGCAATTGAGCACAACAAATCGAACAGCAATTGTTGAAAATAAAATTAAATAACATCTTTTCTTTGGGTTTTTGCTTTGTTGATTGCTTTATTTGAAGGCTCACCGAATTAGCTCGGCGGTCATTTACATTTTGTTTTTACGCTTTGTGACGATTCTTATATTTATTTCTCATTGACTTTCTAAGCAATTCGATTTGTTGCTATCGATCGCAAACTTTTTCGAATAAATAAAATCGCGAACATTTATTACTCAGAGAACAGTACTAAAGAATGAAAACCCGAGCAAAACCAAAAGAATTTAGTGCTTACAAGACAATCCCAAAACATTTAAAATGTGATGTATTATTCGCTTTATTTAATATTTGTATAATATTACGCATTCCCATTACAAATGGTATCTAGTAGAAAATGCATTTGCCTGCTTATGATTCAAAACATTTTTCTGTGGTCTTATTCAGCTCGCCACGTCACTTTCAACTTTAAGCAAGTGCAATTCATTTCATTTTGAATTGTCGGCAGAATTGTTTACTCTCCGTCTACTAATTAAATACATGCAGCTGATAAGGCAAGTGCAGCTCATTTCCATTGAAAATTGTATTGAAAAACTCCAGTTATACTTAACGTATATCTTACAAAAGTTCTATTATTTACAATATACTCTAAGCAATGACTCAATAAGCAAACTTAACTAACTTAACTTTTGCATAGTTGACTTGAAAATTGTACAACTGATTTATTCTTATAATTCTCTAATCTGAGTGCTGACTACGAACATATTTATATGCATATTGCCTAAGGAAGCCTTTCTTTCCCATTTTATTTATTGTTTTTGCTTGGGAAATTTTCATAGCGACTGAAAACTTTCTTTACCAAATGTCGACCTTTATGGCTGTGGGGGCTATTGCGCTTTAGCTGTGCTGAGCACAATAAGAGAAAATTATATGAAAATATCAGAGTCACGATCGATAACGTCATAATCGGCATGATCAATGAAGTTGTGGCCACAATTGTGGCCAAGGATGGCCATACAATATATTTCGATTAATGCTCAGAGCAAAGCAGTTTCAGCTGAACTTTGACTTGCAAATGTGTTCAGGAATCGTGTGATTGCAAAATATGAAAACGCTTTCAGTTTGCGATTGACTCTACCCGATTGCATTCATTTGACACGCAAACAGTGAAACTTATGCATCTAATGGTTAATACCTCTCGCTTTTCTTTAGTGTGGTTTAGTAGTTCAGTGCCCAACTGATAAGACATGTTAACGTCAATCTATGATTGCTAATTGAATTCCCTGTTCGTCGGTGCAACAGCAGCCACCGCAACAGTAATTGCAACAGAAACGTTTGACGGCTCCATTGTTGCGTGACACAATCTTGACAAGGCGGCGCCAATACAGAGCACTCCCTGATTTTCTATTTGTTTACCCAAACTAAGTCTCGTTTTGGCCTTTTGTACTATCTACAATGAATATTTTTTAAGAATTTCGTGGCTTTACGGATAATTAACTTGCAGCTCAATCGAGATTCCATACAATTTGTTCTTTTAAGACTGTATTTAAATGCTATATAAAACAATATATTAATTTCGTTGCTTTGACTTTCTGGTATTTCTTTCACTGTATAGTAATAGTATATCGATATACCAATTGTATCCTTCGGTATATTTTAGTATTTTTGTCGAATATCAATTTGGTATATGTTTAGAACATGGCTTATGGGTAACGGGTATCTTACAGTCGAGCATACTCGACTTTCCTTATTGTTTCTTATAGACTGTTGCGACTAAATAACTGGCTGGCATCATTATCCATAAAATAAGTCATACGCATTCCTCATATTTGGTCGAGTACTCAATGTCCGTCTGCTTTGGGACGAGTATGTAAATAAACCGAAAATGCAAAATGCCACAGTTTTTAAGATTTTGGAATTCGTCACGTTCGATGTCGACGGTCGACAGTCGAAGTATAAAGTTGACTTTTCAACGATCGCCCAGACGCGGCAGTTTGTTGTTCCAAATAATTAAATGAATTTCGGTCGTTGATTATGCCACAAATTATATGTACTCAAGGCGACGGCCTATGGAAAACAAACAAAAACTCTCCCGCAATTCAACGCTCCAGGATGCGATGCGAAGAATTCAATTAAGAATGCAAATTTGAGCCAACAGCAATAAAAACTTGACCAGCTAAAAGAGAAACACTTGAGCACATGATTTTTCTGAGATATCATTTTGGCTCAGATTGCATTTACTGGTCAGAAAATATAAATTTTGAATAAAAGCAAAGAATACTATGCTATGAATTTTTTTGTATTCACATGTGTTTTTATTAATATTTGTCAAGCTATACTTTATTTAAGATATATACCAAGTTGTATATTTACTCAAACACCAAAATACAATAGCCAAAAAATAGATGAAGCGAACTCAATATCCATCGATGCAAGTAAAATACATAAGATTGGAAATTTCATAGTTCTCCACGAATTATCATGTGTTAAGTAGGTATTTTGCGATGCTTCTATAAATATATTTTGTGCTACTATTACTTTGCTCTAAACATGAATTTGTTTAATACCATGCAAGTTAATTAATAACTATAATACATGTACATAAATAATATTAAACCATCAACATATTTCATTTATTAATTGTTATAAACTTTTAATGTGATAAATCATGTTAATCACAAAAATACTTATTCTTATGAGTATTCGGAAAAAGCACTGTGACAGATCTTGTTTCATAAATTTAAAAAGTGTCAATCAAATGAATTGACAAACACAGACAGCTTCCAATTGCGCAACTCTGGCCCACACACAAAGTTAAGCAATTGAAGTGAAAACTGACAGCATGGAGGCATCCTCCTTAGCCACCAACTCCATTCATTACATCAGTGTCATTCCTAAGGAACACACAAGCAGCAGGCCGTAAAAAGAAATCATCGCCAATAAATCTGCCGGGCTGTGAAATTTAAACGAACGTATTTTATAAATGGCCAGGATGTCTTTGTATCGCTGTCTTTTACATTTCTCTTTAATTGTACAATAATATTTAATTGCAATGCCGAATAAGAAAATTATTAATGCATTTTCGCGGCCGTCTGTTTATTGTGGTCCGTGACAACCGCAACACCCACAGCAATACCACAAAGATAACCAAAAAATCCAACAGTGGGTGTGTTGACGTCGTCAGAGTCATGTACCAAAAGCCGAACAAGTGTAAAATTATTAACAATCATGTTCTGTATAAGGTGACTCGGTTTAAACACTTTAGTGCATATGGAACTTGAGTGTAATTCCCAAAAAAGGGCACTGAATGAAGTGCCAAAGCGTTCTCTTAGTGTGAAAAAACTTTACATTCATTGTGAAAATTGATTTCGAATTGTGGTTTTATACCATCTATTCATTTGGAATGTATGTAACAGGCCCCATAAAGTATATATATTCTTGATCGGCATCAATAGCCGAAACCGTTTGAACTCCTAAATCCCAGAGACTATTAGAGATAGAGCTATCACTTTAATTCGACAGCAGTTGCTCTATTTCTATATCTTATTATTCTATTTTGTTTTAGATTTTTATCACACTCACTTCCGCTCACGCAAATTAAAAAATTAAATAAAAATCTAAGTTTTGAACCTATTTTTGGTAGATACAATGAGAACTACAGTATTTATTATTCCTGAAAATTTACTTGCGATCAGATAAAGTTATTTAAGAAATCATTTTATATGGGAAGAAGCTGCTGCTGTCTGGTATCAGTTTGTATTGTGTATTTTTAATGTAATAGTATATCGATATACCAAATATAACCTCGTTCTATAGTTTTGATTTAATAAACCAATAAACCACCAGCATTGAGAAATTATTCTTGCTACTCCACTAAATTCGGTTAATATTAGGAATTCCATTTTTAATAAAAAGCCAACTAGTGAGAAGATTATCGTTAAAATAAATTATAACAAATTAATACATTAACAAAATACTGAAATGTACCAGAAGCTACATTTGGCATAACGACAAGCTACCTTCATAATACACAATAGAAAACCATATATCCATTATTATTGTATGTAATTGTACATTTGTTATCGAATTCCAGGGCCGGAAAATCTTAGATAAAATGAATCTCTGGGCGACACTCAAAAAGTCTTGTCAAAAAGTTTTTGTAGCTCTATCTCTTACAGTGTCCGAGATATAGATGCTTATACGATCAGACGCACGTGATTCTCAGCTGTCGATTCTGATAAAAACATACGCAAAAACTAAAAAAATTTAAATCACCTAAAACAACAAATATGAAATACTTGTGGAAAAAGCAAGCTCAATGATTGCAATGGACGGAAATATTCCATTTATCGTATTTTTTTGAATATATAATATAAAGAGAAAACAAAACGGCTGTTGAGTTCGTCATTGATGAAGATCACTTTTTATTCAATGGCGCCTGAAAAGTGTAAATATAAGTCACCAGATATACCTACGAGTATGTATAATACTTATATTGAGGGTATAATGTGCGCGAATATAAAGCAAGCAGTTTCTTGAATATATTTCCAAGAATAAATTCTCTAGAGAATAAGCGAAATATGAAGGAACTGACTAAGACAGAAATTAGTATACATATGTATATATTGTCGAAATAACCGCGAGTAAATCGAGCAAAAAAACTGATGAATGTTTCATTACCATTTACAAATTATGAATCTGCAAAACTAAATTTCAAAAATCTAAACATTTTATGGATCCTATTTTTCGTTAAGTGCTCAATGTCAAAACGAAACGGTCCGATTTTGCATGACGTATGCGTAATTTACGTAAAGCCGCCAAACTCAGAAGTTTCCCTTGACATTTTTAACGCTCGAACACTACATATGTATTTCTCATAAATAGTTTTACATTTATTTACATTTTATTTATGGAATATTTGTTGTAGGATTGCACAATCAAAGAGGATTGTTTATGACTGCAGTTTGTTTACAAATTGGCGACATTAAAATCTATTAGCACAAGTTAAAATCTGGAAAATATATACGAGGAGAAATCGAAAGGCATGAAGCGAACGCGAGGCGAAAAAGGAGGGAAAGAATGAAATAAAAACAAATTAAATATAAAAATAAACGCAAAAATGTTCGAGCACAAATAAATAGAAAAATGCAGCTATACATGTGTGAGCTCGTGCCCGCCCGGCTATGCTGACATGTGTGTGTGTGTGTGTGTGTGTGCGTGTGCGTATGCGGTGCAGTGCGTGTCGTGTAGTATCGTGGAAAACTGTGTCGCTGTGTCAACGATGCTGCAACTGTGTCTGCAGCAGTAGCAACAGCGATTTGTGCCACAGTTTTCACAGCTGCGCACATTTCAAACCGTAATCCAAGCTCTACGTTAAGCACGCGTTGCATATTTGAAATATTAAATAATTCCCCAATTTCAATTGTACCATTGAAAAGTAAATTACCTGAGTAAAATACCTGAGTTATCAGCAGACTGCACTGTGCTCACTATTCTTTATATATTTATTTGTTTTTGGATTTGCTGTAGCACTTTGAGTGATAGCTCATCAACCTAATTTGTTTACTGACACTTCTCGTTACATTTCCATTTAATAATTTTTCACACAATAATTTTCACAATGCCGACGTCGATCTCTCGATGTGACGATACGCCGATGCCGTCGTGAGTCTTTCCGTGCGTTCTACTTCGATGCGCCTTCAATTCTGCACTGAATCGTAAGCTCAACCGTTTCAAGTGTTTCATAGCGTTTCCAACCACTCACTTTGCTTCGAGAGAGAGAAAGCGAGAGAGAGAGAGAGCGCGCCGAGTAAAATTTGCGATCGTTGGGGTAACACTGAGAGACCAATTGCTCTCCACGATTGAGCTTTTTTATTTACTGCTGCTACTGAGTTGAGTCGTTTCGAGTGGTTTCATTCACCCAATAAGACTCAGTTGGCAGCATTCACTCCTGATGCTCTTGTTGCCGATGAGGTCTCTGCTGCTGATGTTTGCCTGGCTCTCAGAGCTTTTGTTGTCATTGCGCCGGGCGATGAAAAGCGTAATAAATTTATGGCTAATTTGTGAGCAGGAGGGGGCAAGGAGAGGACAGTAAGAGGCTCTCTCAATTGTAAGCGCATTATTTTACCTTGGCAGCTTTATTAATTGCGAGTGTGATTCAACAGTTTATGCTTTTCGTGCAACAAACATATGAGTGTTTGGCGCCACAGCAGCGCCAGTTGTGGCAGCGCCGGCGGCAGATGCAACAATTTTTGAATGAGTAACAAACGGCGCATCTGTTGGGCCACAAATCAAGCTATAATTTAGTTGTATGTATGTATGTACATGCTATTGACCGGACACTCGAGTGGCTTCGAGTTGCATGTCAACATTCACATTCGCATCCATATCGATATCCACTTCCATGACCGCGGCTAGTCCAAGTGACTGGCCATGTGGTGCGCACACGTGCAAGGCATGGTCGGATATGCTTCATGCTACGCCTACAACAACTACACAAAGCGCCGATCTGCCGACCGAGAGTAATCTGCATATTCGAATGCGATAATATGTAGACACTGCTAGGTAGAGACCAGACTTACCTAAATGTACTTGCATGAACACACATGCATGCGATATATCGCTCAACGGATGCGTCACTGTGAATATTTTAAGTGCGCTGATATAACCAGAAGACCTCCAGACAGGCAGCCAACCAGACAACCACTCGAGTAACACTGCGAATTCTTCATAGCAGCTTCCAGGAATGCTTGCTATGCGGGGGTGTGACCATGATTTCAACGCCACACACAATATCACCCGTTGCATCTGACGAATTGCCCGCCATAGTCCTCCCCTTTCACCACTCTGTTTTTCTCAAAGACGTCATTGCTATTGAAATTCAATGAGCGTTTTTTTTTTTGCGCCTCGCGCCAATTGTGACAATTTTACGGACTGCGTCATCATTTGTGGCGGCTTGTTGATCTTTAGTAAACAGATCAACAGACTCACATACTCGTGTTTGGAAATGATTAACGAAGCAGTTTGTAACAGATTCCGCCAAGTCAATATACAAAATAATTACGAAATGTTCTCAAAGGTTATTTACTCCGAACACTTATTTGGAGAAATCGAAAAACCTTATTAGACCTTATTTAATTTTCATGTAGATTATTTATCCGCATATATAAGGCTATACTTAAGATATACATATATGAAATTATTGTTAGTTTTTATTTATAAATAATATATTAACATACATCAATATAGTTGTAGACATGAATATTATTCACGAACATTTTCCCAGAATGTTATTTTTAGACTGTTTTCATGTTTTCGAATTGCTAATTATCAAATTTTTAGTAGGAAATGACGTCGCTTTTATGTTTATTTTTTAAGTGATATAAATACTTATATTTTTCCCCTAAAGTTACACAAATTTAAGGTAGGTTGCAATTGCAGTTAATAGTTTGCCAGACCTTCAATTTATTTCTACCCACCTACATCAAAACATACTTACATATAAATAATAAGTAAGAATCAGCAAAGAGACTGTCTTTAAATTGATACTTTAAAGATCTTTAGATAAGTTATATGTGATTTACAATAATATATATGTATATCTGTCTGTCATGACATGTCAGTCCGATAAAGTGTGAGGCTCTCAAAGAGTGATATATAATATAACTGCCCAAACCAAATGATTTGTGGCTTCTTGTGATCATTACGCAAAGTTTATTTTTTAATTTGATCGACGAAACTGCTTTTTACTCCAATTTTAATAGATCCGAGTAGCTCTTATTTCATAATGTATATGGACATACATATATACACTTGTACTATATATATTGTTTCTTTCTATCATTACAGTTCCAATTTACCAAGTTCCCAAGTGTTCTGAAGGCTGGGCATTGCCACGGCGGTGTGGCCACAGCCCGATTGGAGAACCAGAGCGCTTTACAAGATGCTGCTGGACTTGTTAGCGGTGCTGGCAATGATTCGCATTGTTATTGCACCATTGAGCCCTACATTGATGCCAAGTTTAGCGTACACATTCAAAAGATTGGCAACAACTACAAGGCATTTATGTAAGTGATCACAGCTGCAGACAGTGCGCAAGATGCAGAGAAGTGACTGAAAACAAACTGAAAGTATCGATATGATGGATATCAAGAGAGCAGTCGAGTACATTAATCTATAGCTCTAGGGTCTGTGTCACTGACTTCCAATTGACCATGGACAATACAATGGACAATTATCCTTCAAAGTGCAGTTCATGATTTACAACTTTAAATTGGTTCAGTCGATTTCCACAATTAACTGAAAAGATGAAATCTTTTTTGGGAAAAATATTGCATTGTGGCCGAAAATATATTCGATATAAATTAATCCGTCTCTTTATTATTATTTCTATATGTGTTCCTAACTTGTATTACATTTATTTATTTTCTACTTAGGCGCAAATCGATCACTGGCAATTGGAAAACCAATCAGGGCTCGGCCATGCTCGAGCAAATCACTTTAACCGAGAAGTACAAAACCTGGGTTGATGAGGTAAGTCGTATGTCTTTAAAATACAAGTGCTTGAAAACAGTTAAGCAAATGATATAAATATTAACCCTAATGGCTGGGAATTTAAGGGTAGAATGCAGCTTAAGATGGTAAATTATTTAATAAATAAATGATTTCATGAATTACGTTTTAAATTAAATGTAATTAGCGGGTAGCTCAGTTGTTCACACTCGACTGCAACTTTTTAGGTAGAATGAAGCATCTCCGACCCTATAATGTATATATATTCTTGATTAGAATCAATAGCCGAGATGATCTAGCTATCCACCACGCCCACTTCCGCCCCCGCAAATCAACAAAAATCAAAAGACAAACGTAGTTTTAAAATTTAATTTTAAATTTTGGTGTATACAATAATAACAATAGTACTTATGATTGTGGAAGTTATTTTTGTATGGGAAAATATGCCTACAATCTGGAAATATTGTGCCGTTTATGGTATATTTTTAATGTGATACAATATCGATATATCAAATGTACTAGTTGGTATATTTTTAGTATTTTTTGGTATATTTTGAAAATACTACCGCAAATTTTACAATTATTTAAAATAGGTTACGGGTATCTCACAGTCAAGCACACTCGACTGTAGCTTTCTGACTTGTTATATATTCTCTCGTTCATTGGAAAAGTGGAAATGCATATTGATACAAAGAGCTTGAACTGAAGTGGCTAAGCATTAGACAGTTATCAAATGTTAGCAATCAACAGTTCACTTGAATTATTTTCGGCATATTTTGAGCCCATAATTTGCTTTGGTGGGTTACACCCTTGGGCTGTGAAGTCAAGTCTCTGCGCTGATTTGTGCCGGCTAAGCGGCAAGCAGCTTAAAATGTATGTAAACAAGGTGGAGACTAGTCGATAAGCACTTAGGTATCGGTTGGCATTAGTAAGTCGATAGGCACTAAGCTATCAACATCATTAATCGTCAGATTTAGGCCAGTAGCAACACCAGCAGATATTGGTTTCGAATTCAGTCGTCAGCAGAAAACAGTATTTACTAAGTTTAACTAAATTTATTCCATATAATAGATAATGAAGGAATATCTCTTTAAAAAATATTAGATGCATAGAAAACCTCGACTAATTCAAGCTTGAGAAGAGTGATTTAAGCGCAGTTGTAAGAAATCGAACTGTAAGTATCATATAATGAGACAACAACGGTAGTTTGAGTATTTGCTTCACTGGGAAACATGAGAATGCCATCAGCTGTGCTATTTGATCACTAGCCATAAATGGAATGGAACTCACATCTGAAATTGTTCTGAAATTGTTGAGCACAATGTAATGTTGACTCAGAATTTCCGCGTATGTGCACAAGTAAATTGCAATTACTGCAACTATTTGTTTGCACATTAGATAAACTACTTAGAATTGCCGCTCAGTTATAAGGTTGTAAGTGGGTGGCATCTGTTTGTTTGTATGTTTGTAATTAAAGCCATGACTTTGCGATAATAGCAATAACAACAACAGGCACACAGCTACAGCAGCCCACACAGAACCTAAACTGTGAACTGAGACTCAAATCATAAACAGATTATTATTCAATTTTGATTTATATTTCGATTTCGATTTAAATGCCATGACTCAGTCGAGTTGCATCCTCCTACTCTTCTCTGTAGCTGTTGCAGACAAATGCGGCTATTATTAAACAAGATCAACCATTGAACATTTCGAAGTAGGGTACTGTGAGATACTTGTTCGTGACTTTTCTACTTGTTTGTTAACAAACTGAATTATACGCATTATTGAATTGTATATTTGTATCCTCAGATATCCGAGCTCTTCGGAGGAATGGAGGTGTGCGGCCTTTCAGTGGTTGTGGCCAAAGATGGTCGCGAGTACATCATCAGTGCTTGCGACAGCACCTTTGCTCTGATTGGAGACAGTCAGGAGGACGATCGTAGACAAATAGCTGACTTGGTATCAGGACGCATGCAGGTAATCTACGACATCGTTGTATCTTGGAAACTGCCTTCGCTTATACTATCCCTTTCATTACTGAATTGTGCAGAACGTATGTCGGCCTAATATGGCGCAGACGGGTCCCGGCAAGCTGCCATCACGTTCCTCGGTTTCTTCTCGTGCCGAGAGTCCCACTGATGATCTGGCCCCAACACCACCGCTGCCTGCAGGACCAAGGCCAGCACCGATGGGTGGACCACCGCCAATACCGGAGCGAACCTCTCCAGCGGTTGGCTCAATCGGACGTCTGAGCAGCCGCAGCAGCATCTCAGAGCTACCGGAGGAGCCTTCCTCGTCAGTGCCCAGTACTGTGGGAGGAGGCGTGCGTCGTGACTCGCAAACATCGCAGGCATCGAGCATCTCATCGGTGTCCAGGACCGGACAACGTCCTCCGCAATCTCAGAGCTCAGTTGTTGAAGATGCGGA
This sequence comes from Drosophila albomicans, assembly GCF_009650485.2. Classification (NCBI taxonomy): domain Eukaryota; kingdom Metazoa; phylum Arthropoda; class Insecta; order Diptera; family Drosophilidae; genus Drosophila; species Drosophila albomicans. The sequence goes on along the minus strand of NC_047631.2, from coordinate 2,428,045 downwards.
GGACACCATGAAGAACTTGAGGAAGACATTTGCGGGGATCTTTGGTGACATGTAGGAAATCGCTAATAAGAAACGCGGCAGAACGGCGAGCGAGACGAGCAACAGCAGCGGCTTAGGCAGTGTGCCCAGTAGTGCTGGACCTGCCACTGGTGCCAGTGGCACCAGCAGCGGAGCCAGTGGCGGCTTCAGCGGCTCATTTCTGGGCAAGCAATTCTCGTTCGCCTCGGGCGGCAAATCCAATGGCGCGGCAACGGAAGTGATATCGTCACAGCCAAACCGACCCTTGGAGGAGCCTGCGGCCAGCTCAGCCGCTTTGCCCACAGCCAGCGTTTTGGATAGCGCCAATACAAATACGGATAATATAACAACTGGCGGCTACAAGCCGGTGACCAATTTTGAGCCCCAAGAGCGTGTCAACCCCTTTGATAAGGAGCCCCACAAGTCGGTCAGTGCCACTAGCATGGGTGCTGTCTCGAATGCATCGTCGTCGTCGTCGTCGATGTCATCGTCTTCGATATCGTCGCGCATCAATCGCAATGGCAACAACTCAGTGAAATCACCGCCACCACCGGCTGGACCACCACCACCGCCGCCCTCGAATGCCAATGTCACCACAAAACCAAACACAAATAACTCAAATGCAAGTGCAAGTGCGACAGCGTATCGAGGCAGCTTTAGTAGCTCGCTGAGCAAGGACAAGACCAGTTACGGCAACTACGACAGCAGCAGCTCAATTGAGACCATCACACGCATGGATACCAATACCACAAACACAGCGGCAACAGCCACCGGTGCAGGGGAGGCCAGCGGCATTACAGCGATCACCACCGACGCCGTTGGCGGCGCCGCCATTACAAGTTCAACATCGACCAACGATTGGCGATCGGCGATTGGCATGAGATCGGCGAGCGTTTATAGCGCGCCCGCTGCTGTTACCACAGCTGCTCTGCCGGGCGACACCTCCGGCTACGATTCGAATTCGTTGGCATCGCAGGCCGGCTACAACAATCCCAGTGATTTGCCCTCATACACCCGGCCCTCTTACTCCCGCTCCGAGAGCAACGGTAATTATTTGGCGGTGGGCGTGCTGCTAGTTAGCTTAACGTTGCGCAAGACCTAATCAACTTCTCATCTCCAAATCATTGAGTTCCATATAAGCATCAGCATCAGCATCAATATCAGCATCAGCATCAGTATCAGTAAAAATATCAACCAATATCATTATAGCATCAGTATCATTAATATCGAAACGCAACTAATCAATATTTAACTAATCCCGTATAATGTCATATTATAATCGACGCGCTTATATTTATTCAAATAATCCTATAATATTGACGTGTAGATTGTATTAACTAAAGAAGTTTAGCAACGACCAAGTAAGAAAAGTACTTCATATACATAGAAGAAGCGAATTCGAAAATCGATAAGAAGCTAACAAACAAACTTAAACTTAGCCAAGTAGCCAGCAGCGTGTCAAAGCATAGCCAAAGTAAATTAGGTGCCATCTATTGTTTTGTTCAATTGATTCTCTTCTTTGATAGCCAACTCTCAAAGTGTAAGCCAAATAATACGTATACAACGTGTGCGCCGCAAAACAATTTGTAAGTTCGTCACTCCCGAGTGCTGCTATTCGCTTGCCTGCACGCACGAATTCTCACGAACACACACACGTCCAACTCGATACAACATTGATACACAACAGGAACTACCTACCGTACAGTACAATCTCGCTAGAGCGCACCGCAATCTCAGTTCATTTTTGGCTTTCTTGGCACGCACGTCTACAATAGACACAAAACAACTCGTAACTCGTATCTACAAATATATTATCTCGGAAGCTTACGTAGTTCAAAATTCGATATATGTTTTTTGCAACTTTCTTTTTATCATTTTATCATGAGTGGTGTGGCCCTGTGAAATAAAGTGCAAGAATCTAAATGCAGAGTTATCAAAAAGTTTACACAATTCAATGTAGACAGGCCCAATGCAGAAAATAATCAAACTTAAGAAAATCGTGTGTCTTTTTTCAATTCATTTTAATTCATGTGTTTCAATTTTGAGTTTTGCATGCCCATCCATACTATTGTCATTCACATTATTCACTCGCTCTCATGATTGGAGATTCATATCTCATAACTACTGATTGTCGCATATTTTTGATAACGCTCATTTCTCGCAATAACTATCATCTAATATCACTGTGTACTATGTAACTAATTGGTCCGAGTAGTGCTAAATAGAAACGCGCTGAAATTGGCTCTCAACTGCACCCGAGCAAAATAGATGTGCATCTGGAGTTTGGAGATTGTTCACGTTCAAATGTGTTTCTAATTATTTCTAATTGTATTTATAGCCTCCAAGCAGTCCGACTTGGACATCATATTCGGTGAAAATAAGTCATCGTCTTCGATAACGGCCTCGTCCTCAGGCAACGGAAAATATACCCGAGCCGGTGGCTCAATCTCCGATGCGGACATGATCTTTGGGGGTCCACCCTCGAATTACAAGAGCGATCGCTTTGGGGCTGCCAAGAGCATGAGCATGAGTTCAAGCGGCGTTGGTGCGTCATCCAACTCCTATAAGATATACGAGGGCATACAGAATGCAGCATTTAGCGACTACAGCGACTCGGGTAGCATTGCGAGCACCAACTCCGGCAGCAAACGATGGAACAGCAAGCCCGACGATGATGATGAATTGGATTTGAAATAAGTTCAATTTGACACCCACACACACACTAACACACGCACACACACACACACACACACATAGAAATAATCATTCTACACTCGAACTATGGAAAATCTGTCTTGTTTCTGCCTCCGAAGTTTCCTGGTTTCATACGAATCCAAATCATACCATACACTCACATGCACCAAGACGCATACACAGGAAAGTACATAAACATACTATACATACACATGCATTCGAACTTCACCGCATCTGTATCAAGTTCTTCATTGAGTTACTATTATTTTCACTCTCAATGCTGATATACAATATTTCTTGTTATTAATCAATATTACAAATAAGTATGAATATGCAGTTACTTATCATTTGCTATACAATGAATACAAGAAAAACTTACAACATACTAATAATATATTGAAATGAAAACTCTACACTACATAAATGATGTATAAGTATAACCACCAAAGCAACAACAATAACAATGATAATAATAACGAAAACATATATAAATCCCTCAAGAATGCGGGACTTCGATGATGATTTGACTGGTTTTGCAGCACGATAATGAGAGGATATTAGAGATACTTGAAAAACGTTTTGAAACCTTTTCTATTTGAAGCGAACAATACAAAAATATATACCTTATATATATCTTATTGAGGCAAATATCGTTCAGGCAAATGAACGAAAGAAATATTAAATTATTAAAAACCATAATGGTAATATAAATGTTGCTAAATAAGAACACATATTCCCAAGCGTATATTACATGTTAACTTGCTATTAAAAGCCTATTTCGAATAACACTTACGAATTAACTTGTTGCAAATGAATTGGCAAAAATACGAGATATGAATCTTAAATACTTATAAAACTACTAAAGGGCACATATGAATTCCGAGAAATTCGTGTGCTTTAATAAAAGACAATATGCGTGAAGTATAAAAATATAGATGAGATAACAATGCAAATACACTCAATGTTTATAAAGCAAATAATGGTTATTGAAATTCATATATGTTAACTATCAGCAAATGTTACATGCAAAGGCATAAAGTCAAAGCAGAAGCTAATTACACAAGTTTAATGTTTATTATACGCCCACAAATATTATTATTATTGTATTTAGGTACGTATTAGTAGTTAATGCTTAAACCCACAGACCTACACACAAACTTACATACATATATGTATAGTATGTAGGTGTATATGGAAAATGTCAATACAGAGAGACTACTTACTACCGACCTAGACATTACCCCAACTTCGAGTGAAGCAATGTTATATTAAGTTTTATGAACAGAAGGCGAACAAAGAAATCACAATTATAATGATTCCATTGTGTGTGCAAATATGTGCATTCATATATTATAATGTACTACAAATATATGGGGGTTTAGGAACCAAGCACATTTTCAACATTGCATATACGCATACAGCTGAAGTAAAGTACTAACTCATGGATGTTGAGAGCAACAACGAAGATACTATAGACACTCGTTTTTGGAGAAGCTTATTAAAGTATTAACACAAATGATTATTTTTAGCAATACATGTGTTATTTATTTTGTCACGCACATGTTTTAGCATTATTTTAACAATAGTTAAATATTTACAAGTAGACAATTTTTGTTGTTACATGTCGAGAATATAGTTGAATCATCTTTTGGATTGGGTTGTAAGTACTACAACAACTTTTAAAGTGTATTTTAAAAGATATATATTATTTAGTTAAAAATATACAAGTCGTGCAATAGAGATATTTTAATCAATAAATTGTAAGCTTTTTCAAATATACATATGTATGTAGAAAGCAATGCTCGATAACTTTCTATTCATATTTTCTAATACTTTCAACTTTAGTAGTGTTTTAATCTGTCTATCAATTTTCGGAATTTCTACTAATTGAATAAACATAAAAATATTACATGAAACATGATTTATTCAGATTGTTATGAACTAGACCTAAAGACCTATCAAACATATTACTTACTCATATACACTTTTTGAATACTCATCTTTGGCTACATGTACTCATTGTAACCCCAAGACATTATCATTTAAATCGTACATATGAAACTGTTTTGAAAACAACAATTTATATTGAAGTTCGTCGTCGAAGAATAAGAAGAAGAAGAAGATATATGTTACACATAGTACACATCCATATATAACAATTTACATACGAGCAAACATACACATCCACATATACTCATTACGTATCTTGCCCATCTTCGGAATTTAACCGTTCTGAATAATGAAGTACACAATGCTGAAACAGAAAACCAACAAAAAATACTCTAAACAAAAACAAGCATAAGATATATTACAAAACAAAACAACATCAATGCAATATCAAACAAAAATTAAAGAAATCAATACTCGTATTAATGTGAAAGGCGAAGCAAAAACAAAAACAAAAACAAAAAGGATAAATATTTCTAATCGTATATACATATACACCTTAATACCACACGTACTTATGGAATATGTACTTGTATGTTGTTTGTAATTGCAAAAATTTCTGAACATTTATTGGAGAAGACGGATACATAAAACATTTGTATTTGTATTATAACCATTTATTGACAAAATATACATATGTTATATACACATAATAAACTAATAAAATATGTACTTTCAACTATTCCAACGGATACTGCAAACCAAAAACTAAAATACAAGTAACAATAAATGCGTTGATGATTGATACAAAAGCCACAGTACTTTTACTTAATCATAGCCTATTCTCCATGCACAATTTCGCGTGCGTCTACCTGAGTTATTTTTGCAGAGAGCGAAAGGAAAGAGATAGAGAGGGGGAACGAGAGCACAGGTAGGCAAATCTCCGGACTGGAAAAATGTCTGCCAATTTAAGGGTAGTGACATCAGGAAAACACTCTCGTTGCTTCGATAATGTTTCTTCGAATGTTTCTTGCCAACTTCGTTCTCTCTTTCATTGTGCAGCGAGGCAAAACATGCAATGTCTGGGTCTTGGTCTTGATCGTGGCCTGCAGTCTGCATTACCTGAATATGCGGAACCGTTTTTGAATGACAGATGTGCGAGGCAGATAAAAACCCAACACTCACCATGTCTGAGACCAGTCTGTGCGCGACGGTGACAACAACGAGCACGCGATCCTTAACCAAAGGCAAAGAAAACAAATAATAATAACAAAATGCACATCAAGTGGAATCGTACAAGAAGAGTGTGGCTGCTACTGACTTCGCTGGCCACAATGTGCTGCCTCAGTGTGGCAGCAAGTGTGCAACTGCAGGTGCAAGGGATGGAGGAGAGTGTGGCAAATGACACCCAGAGCGTGAGTGTGCTGCGTCCACTCACGTGGCTGAGGAGTGCTCAGGGCCTGTTTGCTAGCCCAGCAGGCCATGTGGTTGTTCAGGTGGCCAAGGAGCTGCTCCACCGCTCTGCGGGCAACAGTCAAGTGCGTGCATAGTTTGTGCCTGGCGAGCGAGACATGATTACTGCATGTGTCAGTTATTTCCTTGCAGGTGCTCAGCCTGAATCTCACCAATTTGCTGATCATCGTACTGCTCAAGGTGCTGATCTTTTCGGCTGGTCTTCTGGGCGCGGGACACTGGAGCAGCTACGGCCACGGATACGCAAGGTCTGCAGCACGCCTCAATGGCTCCTATGGATTGGGCCTCACGTCAGGTGACGATTATCTTATAATGGGTTTTCTGGCTGCCCAGGGAGCTGGCCAAGATGACTGTCTCTTCGCTGCTGCCTGCGCCTGCCCCAACGCTGCCTATGAGTATGCCAAAGCGGGCCGTACTCTGCTGGGCGCCATTGAAATGTTTGAGGGGTGAGTTAAGCAAAAGCAAATGCACTTCCAACACACTCGCACTGACTTCAATGTCTTGTGGTTTTGCGAATGTTCATTTGCAGAGCACCTGTGGAGAAGCCGCGATACACTGATCTGATCTTGCTGATGGAACGTGCCGCCTACGACGGCTTTCGAGGAGCCAGCTGCAACACCACGCAATCATGTGATGGGCTTTTATAACTAGCTCCACCCGCTGTTAGCTATTGATACGACATAAACACATATCGATAGTGGTATATAATGTAGTACAAATTAAAAATAGTATGTATTTTCGAGTATAGCGATACATTTGAAGCTTGAGGCTTGGCTGTCTTGTTGCGCACTGGGAGTGGATTTGTCTAGTATATACATACAGTCTCAATGGCTCAACATGGAAATACATGAATATATGTGTTATTCTACAATTTAACTAATTTAGTATATCTATTAGTCTGTTATTGTTCAATTGCTAATTGTGTCGCATCTCAACACGTTTATCGCAACATGTTCCTCTCCAGTTGTTCCTTGCCCTCAGTTACGGCCTTTACGAACTCTGGATAATGCAACAGTCCATCGTTGTTCTCATCGGCAATCAATAGAAACTTATCAATGGCCTCTGTCAAATCGGGAATCGTGAATATATGTGTGTGTATGACATATTGCGTATATATCTTACCTATAAAATGATCCAACTCGTCGTTGGCATTCTGCAAATAGTCATTGCGATCGCTGTTCTTGAAGTACTCGTAGTTATGATGCATGGCCGATTGAATCATCTCTAGTCCATCAAGAGCATTGTTGTTGTCATTATCGTGGGCCTGCGTGGATATCAAGAATTACTGTCCATCTACTGCATTGAATGAAATGCCTTATAATTGTACCTTAAACATATAGAATATCTTCTCCTCTTCACTCATATCATCGAGGTTGGCCTGTATGCCCATGTCCTTTAGATCATCGTCGATGCGACTAAACAATGATATCTGTCAATAAGTTGTTGTGTTTTTCCCAACCCAATATTCAAACTCACTGCTCCTCGTGCGTCAAATGCTGATCCACACGTCGAGTTTCGCCCCGTGGATGATGAGGGCCCCGTTTTACAGCCAAGGTGCCATCAAAAGATTGGCTGAAGCTCGCCATGCAGATAATAAAGTTAAGCACATTTGACAAGTTATACATTTCGATCTTTCAACGACAGACCAACCTTTCCTTTTCCTTTTGCAACAACTATGTATGTATTTTTCCCTCTTGCAGGGTTGTTCAAATGCCAATCTCCAAATGCCAAAAATGACAGTCAGATACTCAGTGCGCATGTCTTATTTGCAGGAGACATTTGTTTACAAATGGCGCCCTGGGTATGTCAATTTTGAATAGTCGCATCGTGGAACTTAGCAACCTTTGGCTGTTGCTCGAGCAGTTTGTTCGATAGACACCAGTTCCCTGTACACAGGAAACAACTTAGCAGAAGCAACCGTAGAGCAAAAATTACAAATTTTTTTTATTCATTAAAATAGTTGCTAAGATTTCTATTAAAATGTGTGAACACTTCTGCGATGATTTGGAGACCTTCAATCCAGAGGTTGAATTCTTAAAATTTATTAAGCGTAAGCCCGTTGTTGAGACGGCTAAGCTCTACGAGAAGTTGCACAAACGCGAGGACATCAAGTGTCCCTGTAAGTAGTATTTTCATTTCTTTTCTATTTTGTATCACTCTACCCTCGATTTTTAGATAACTTCAAGGGATATGGCGTGGAGACAGACAGGAACACCATGTATCGAACTTGCAACTCCGAATATGGTTATTATGCACCAAATGCCTACACTATCCCAACGAGATTCTTTCCCCTCTCACAAAGATTCTCGAACGATGTGGTTCGATTTGGCATGTATCGCAATTTCTCTTTGAATACGCATATGGATAGTACATACTACTGAGACTCGGAATTCGACGATTGCTATTTGGATCTTATTTCTCAGCATCTTGCAATGAATGCAACGTCAAAAGTCACAAAATTCCTTTTGGCAATATTTTAAAGTTATACACTAAGTTGTGCTCATATTACCCCACGAAAAAATTAGATTAAATGCAAATAGAGAAAAGCGTTTTATTGATTTTGAAAGACTGTTAGATCGGCAATGTCTGTACCTTAGCGAATCTACTGTGAGTTGAAATTATTTTCAAAAGCTTGGAAATTGAATCTACTTGGAGCAAGCGTGTCTATATTTATTATGCTAATCTAATTCAGTTTAAGTTTTTCCATAAAATGTTAACAAATTAAAGAAAACCTACAAAGAACTGTTGTATCAACTAACAGTACAAACAGAGCGCAATATTATCAAGGCTTCGAAATGAGGTGAGCTTTCCAATTACCATAAGAAGTTGATAAGAATAAACACAACTGCTGCCACAGTGCGACCAAAGCCATGCTCACTACATTGTTGTGCGCCATTTACGGCAAACAGGAGCAGCAGGCGAGACGTCTTCGACATTGTCGCGATCAGAGGACTGGCACCACAAGATCGTGTGGAAAGGTATCGCTTTGTAGGATGGCTAGCGGCTTGACGGGAAATCGAAGGGTTCTGGAAACACTCAATATACGACAGCTGATCGATGTGTCTGCCATGCTGAAAGTCGAGATATTGACGATGGGTTATATGCTGGAGCGTGTGCTTATTGCAAGAGATCGACAGCGACGACATCAAGAAGTACTGTGTGAATTTGTCACTGCTCTGTTCGTTGTGAAGACAAGTAAGTACAATGCTTTTGGTGCAGTGTAATCAGCTGACACAGTACGATTGTGCGCATGACGTACTGCTGGCATTGCAGCTTTGGGTCTCCGGGTTCACAGAGCAAAATGTGCCGCAGAGCAAATCAGTTAAGTGCGGAACTCTCAACTGTGTGCGTCGTTAGTGCGGAAAACAGAAAGCTGAAAGCTGAAAACTGAAGGAAATTCAGTTCACGGAACGTGCATGTATGTGTGTGAGCTCGCTCAGTTTATTGAATGGACTGCCTGCCTGCCACCTCTCTCTGTGTGTGTGTTCGTTTCTCTATGTGCATGCGTGAGTGTGCTAGTGTGTGTGCGTGCTTTAGTGAGCAGGTAAACCTACGCATCAGTGTGGGTGTGTAGAGGAGTGCTGTAGTGAGTATCCACGCTGGGGGTGGATGACGACACAATGCCAGGCGAGTGAACATGAAAACAACTCACTGACCGATGCTTTGAGACTGTCTGACGTGACGTGCACACTCACACAAGCAAACACACTCACACACGCACACATACACAGACACTCACTCACTCATTTTTAGTGTGTATGTATCGTTGTATTCGGTAGTATGCTTGCACGTGTAGATGGCGCTGCTCCTGCTTGGCCTCCGCAAGTATTTGCCACATTTATCTATGGTTTTATATCTCTGCGCCTGCTGCCTCAGTCGCCTGTCAGTTGTTCGCATCGTCGTCGTCGTCATTGTGTGGGCTTGTTTTGTGTGGCTGCTCAACATTACCCTTGATATTCGCGGGCCATATAACGCACTGTTACGTCGACGACAGCAACGGGGTCGGGCTTCAGCACGTACACGTGCAAACACAAGCTTTGCTTTCTCTTATATCATAAATGTGTATATGAATTCTAAAAAGTAATGCAGCCAAATGCTAATTGCACCTATAAAATCCGTGTAGTTTTTCTTCGATGTGTGTAAATTATTGTACCACTTAACTGAAGAGGAAAATGTGATCAATACAAGTGCAAAAATAATACAACTGCAGCTACATATTTGTTGCTAGGTTTTACTACTGCGCCCAAAAGTATGCAACGCCTACAACATTAATTCGAATAGCTGACATTTTTGCGGTCAAGGTCGAGCTGTATTGGTTGACGATTTCCTGTAGCGCATTTAAAAATATCTTTGTTATATTGATGACAATGTTTGTTGTTGTCGACCATACGCACACATACACGACCATACTCGGGCACATGGCTCTATATGAGTAGCCTATGTGTACATATACAGACACAAGAGAGATGAGAGGGCACGCATTCGATTGCTTGTGACTCACGTCGTACGCACTCGAACACATGATTCTATAAAAAATTGTTGATTAGCTCAGTTAACAAAGAGTCACGAGTTAAGTAAGTTTCAGGCTAACTGTAAAATGTCTTTCATATTCTGCAGTTGTTGCGTAACTGTAACAGACAAGGATTTCAAGTAAATAACAATTAAACTGTTTTCATAATAATTTGATATTCCAAACAAGCATTATATTTGCCTGCTCTCTGTTTACCTTCTCAGTCAAGACTTTTTTGGCTTCGTTGGTTTAGTGGTTTAGTTTATTTCGAATGTTGTTGTAGCTCTCGAAAGAGTTGCATACAGTTGCAACAACGAATTTTAGTGCAAGGTCTTTGATATTTTTCTATTTGGTATTTATTTCTGCACTCTCAGTTGTGCTTGTCGTTTTTTTGGCTTGGCCAACAAAAAAAAGTGGGTCAAGATTCTGACAAGTTAAAGAATCGATGAACCTCAGTGAAAAGTCACACATCCGCAAAGCAAATGCGAGTCTCGCTTTCTTACCTAATCCCAATCCATGAGCCAACTATGAAACTACTACTACTCATTGGCTGAGCTCTAGCTGCTGTCAAGGTTTCAGCTGTTCAGCTCTTTGTGGGTCGCCCATGTCGCCCAATGTTGTGTTATTTTCGTATACTGTTTTGCTGGCAGTAAGAATGGAACGGAACAAAACATAACGAACAGAACGAACACAAAAAATTCTACAATGACATTTATCAAGCTGTTGTTTGCGCCTATTTTTATATACGTGTAGTGCTAGAATATATGCGAGCATGTGGGTTTGTTTAAATATGTGTTTTGCATTAGCCTCGAGCAATAGTCGCAAACTCGTTACATAACTCATATAGCATCAGCATCTTAAATGCGTAGAATGACAAAGAGAAAGAGAGAGAGAGAGAGGAGGGAGAGAATATGTTTATGGTAAACTCATATACTTATGTATTTCTGTATATATTCTGTATATATTTTGTGTAAACAATGCAATAGGTTAAATAACATCAACAAAAACTACAACTACTACCACTACTACATTTAGCTGATACAAACAACGCAAAAATGTAAAACAAAAACGAATAATCAATTCCGAATCCACCAACCACTACAACAACAACAACTACTACCACTAGTACTCGCATAGTTAAATGAGGTGCTTCTAAAGGCAGTCGCAGAAATCGTAGCATAACAAGCAGCGCACGTTTACTTAACATGGGTAAATATACCAAAGATCATCAAACTTATTCAAGAGCCGACAGATAAACTAAACTTACATAAATATACATTAAAATATTATGCAGAGAACAAGTCAATATCACCACCAACATACATACATACATACACATTCTTGTTAATATCTCGTGTTCCCAAACAAATTTTAGCGCGCCTGGATTCGAGTGGAAAGCAAAGTATTAAACATTTGCTTCGTTTTGTGTGTGTCATCAAAGTTGATGTTTTCATTATTCCGCATTTATTGCTGTCTCTGTTTTTATATATCTATCTCTTCTTCTTCCTAACGCTCTTTCTCTAATTGCTCTTAAAACTGCAACAACAATAATAACGTGTGTACTAAACAAACAATTACCAACAACAAGGTAAATTTCATAACGAAATTCTATATGCTAATTCATTTAACGCTTACGCCAAAAAATATTGAACCCATAACCCGTTCATCCGAATTCGTTCGTTCATTCCAAACAGGTCTCCTTCATACTCAGTGGCACCCAAACTCGCACACATCTATAAACACGCGCAACCAGCCATCGTTCATGCATAAGGCACACAGTTCTAATCTGGGGTCGCTTGTAATTGTAATTAACATTTGCATTTTTTATATATTTGTAAATATGGCAAGCAAGCTTCAGAGGCGACTGATATACTCCTAGTCTTCTGGCATAAATTTGCATTATTTCTATTATTATGTTGGCTATTCGTTTTAGCTTTAATCCTGGCCTCCGTCAGACCTTTTCTCTATTTTGGACGCGACCAACTTAACACGTATAATAAGTACATATACTATACACATACTATACACAATTTAATTAGAAATTTCAATCTTGGCAATTTTTGTTGCATTTTGGTCTTATTTTGGATACTTCATCATGACGGCGTCTGTCAATTGCAGATTTTAAATAAAACGCCCACGTTTTGAACATACGCATGCTCCAGCACACACACACACACACACCCGTGTGGATGGCGGGCAATAGAATTCCTCCACAGTATACCCGCTTGTCGTACGAGGCGACTAAAGGGTGAACAAAAAACGGTGTTGGTCGTGACCGATTGGCGCCTCACAGCGGAAAGACTCTGACTGCCTCTAACTTGGTAGGGGCCAGATCGATTCCAATCGTAGCTCGACAAGTAGCTCGCTACCGCCGACCACTAGGGTCAGGGTAACGCCCGGGTAGCCCTCTGAACACCCGTTTAAGGGCCAGCAAAAGCGAGAAGGCGATCGTGGTCTGGCAGTGAGACCTTAAACAAATGCTATGGGTGATTCCCAGAAGATAATAATCAATATGGAAGGTCCTAAAGGAACCAACCTTACGGTGCAGGGAGTCGGATCCCCAGTACCGGCGATCTTGAGGGGTGAGCAAGCGGGCCCCCGGTCGTCGAAATCCTATGACCGCAATGCCTCGGTGGTGGCGAACTTGGCCACCGATGCAGATAACATGACAAGCGCCCTACACAGGAGAGTGAAATATGGCGAGAGCGGATATAGTTCGGAGCCCATATTTAATCCTTTCCAGGGCAGTAAGAAGACGATTAGATCACCAAAGGCAAAGCCGAAAGATCCTACAGAGGAACCCACGTGTTCGGTGGCCCCACAGAATAGAGGAGGGGAATCGCAAGGAGCCGTTATCGATAGTACTCGAAGCTTCGACGTGTTGGGAGAAAAGATAAGAGCTCTTAGCAAGATGTTGGAAGGGAGACGCACAATCCACCAACCAATGAGGAACCTTATCGATAATATCATGGAGCTTTACGCGGCAGTGGATGAAGAGAGGGCAGCAAAAACATCTCCGGAGCCAAGGGCTGCAGAAGGCAAGAGAACCAGAGAGGAGAGAGGCGACCAGGTGTCACCGCCGCCTACACCCAAAAAATCAAGAGGGCAGGTTCACAAACCCAAACCGGCGACAGCTCCTCAAGAGAGGCCGCAAACCCACCAACCAGGCGTCGATACCAACAAGAGCAAGGAGTGGAAGAAGGTGCCAAAGCGGGCCAGAAGGACCAAATCAGCTAAGCCGGACGCGATAATAGTGAGAGGGTCCAACGACGTATCGTATGCTGACATACTGCGATCCGTGAAAGCCGAGCCAAAGCTGAAGGAGCTTGCTAATCATGTCAGAGGCATACGGAAAACAGCAAAGGGTGAACTTCTCTTCGAGCTCGAAAAGTCAGGAGATCCAATCACGAAGGGTATACACGAGGCAGTCCAAGACTTCCTGGGCCCTAGTGTAGAGGTGATAGCGCTGACGGAGTCCTCAGTCATAGAGGTGAAGGACATAGATGAAGTGACATCAGAGGAGGAACTTCTGGAGGCACTGATAACACAGTTCGGAGAGGTGAGGATCACAAAATCCTGCATCGTCTCATTCCGGAAGGCCTACGGAGGAACGCAGACAGCAACGCTGAGACTCCCAGTCGATTCGGCCAATAAGATGGTAGAAGCTGGCAAAGTGCGAGTAGGTTGGGTTATCTGTCGCATAAGAAGGAGGGTCCAGCTAGTCCGCTGCTTTAAATGCATGGACTTCGGTCACGTTGCAGGTAGGTGCACCGAAACAGTAGAGTATAAGGACACATGCTTCAGCTGTGGGGAAACAGGCCACAAGGCGAAGCTATGCAACAATGCCCCAAAATGTATACTCTGCAGCAGGAAAGGAGAGAAGGCAGTAGACCACTCGGCGAATAGCAGTAGGTGCCCATACCTTAAAAAAGCGCTCAGCAAAACAAGCGGAAGATGACACGGTTCTATCAACTGAACCTGAACCACTGCGAGGCAGCACAGGACCTGCTTACGCAAAAAGTTAGAGAGTCAAGGACAGACGTGGCTATATTGAGCGAACCCTATCGCATTAAATCCTCCAACACTTGGGTTGGAGATAAATCGCGTAAGGCAGCCGTCTGGAGTTGTGGGCAGCAGGCCCCACCAGCTACCGAGGTCATGGCCCAAAACGGCTTTATCCGTGCCAAGGTACAGGGTCTGTACATCTACAGTTGCTATCTTGCCCCGTCACTCAGCCAGGCGGACTACAACAGCATACTCGACAAGCTGGTCAACGATGCGAGAAGTAAAACCCCGTGCATCATTGCTGGAGACTTCAATGCTTGGGCGACCGAATGGGGAAGCACATGCACCAACTCAAGAGGTAGGGCAGTCCTGGACTCTGTTGCTCTACTAGATGTAGTACTCCTAAATCGGGGGGGTGCAAACACATTCAGTAGAGGAACGGCAGGTTCAGTGATTGATCTGACCTTTGTGAGTAGCTCACTAGCCCCGAGAGCCTCCTGGAGTCTTAGCAGTGAATACACCCATAGTGACCACCAAGCCATAGTTACCGAAATCCACGGACGCCCCTACCCCTCGGTACCCAACAGGCCAATCCGATACAGAGCAGAAACGTTCGATAAAGAGATTTTCGAATCCATGCTCCATGGACTGGAGGTCAACGGCTCGGCAGCAAACAGCACGAGGCAGCTCATGTCCAGGCTAACCCAGGCATGCGATGCATCAATGCGTAAAGCAGGACGAGGTACTAAGCACCAACCTGTATACTGGTGGAACCAGGATATCGCCAAGGCCCGCAAGGATTGCTTTCAGGCACGACGAAGGTACCAGAGGACCCTTACACTTGGATCGCACAGAGCAGACGCCCATCACCAGGCACTGCGGAAAAAAAGGCGCGTACTGAAATCGCTAATTAAAAGCAGCAAGAGGAAGCTGTTCCTAGAGCTTTGCGACGAAGCCGACGCCGACCCCTGGGGTTCAGCCTACAAGCTGGCTATGAAAAAACTCCACGCGTTCAGACCAGCCTGCCCATCATGCCCAGAATTATTGGCGAAAACAGTAACACACCTATTCCCGAGCCAGCCGAGATCGATATATGGGTTGACTACCGATTCGACGTTCGCCCAAGTGACAGAGGATGAAGTCCTGTCGGCAGCACGTTTGATTAAGCCAGGGAAAGCTCCAGGCCCAGACGGAATACCGAGTGCAGTGGCTAGAAAGGCCCTCGAGATCCAACCAAGATGTTTTGCCTCCACCTTTAGCAAATGCATGCTGGAAGGAGTGTTTCCTAATGTCTGGAAGAGACAGGACCCTGGTCCTAATACCAAAAGGGAACAAGCCACCTGAAGACCCTTCCGGGTACAGACCCATTTGTCTGCTCGACTCGGTAGGCAAGGCTCTCGAGAGAGTAATCTGCACGCGACTCAATGCAGAGATTGACAGAGTTGGGGGTCTCTCCGAGTCGCAGTTTGGCTTCCGGAAGGCCCGATCAACAAGGCACGCAATCCAGGAGGTGACGGACCTGGCAAAAAAGGCCATAGAAGGCAAACGCTGGCTGTGGGGGGAAAAAGAGTACTGCCTGGTAGTAACCCTAGACGTCAGGAATGCGTTCAATTCAGCGAACTGGGACCAAGATTATGCAAAGTCTGAACAACCTGAGCATAAACCCACACCTGACAGGCATAATAGGAAGCTACCTAAATGGCAGAATTCTTCGCTACCAAACCAGTGAAGGAACGAAAACGTACGAAGTCACAGGAGGAGTCCCACAGGGATCGGTCCTCGGCCCGACCCTCTGGAATCTCATGTACGATGGGATTCTACGGCTGAGACTTCCACCAGGCGTGAAAATGATCGGGTTTGCGGACGATGTGGCGATCGTGGCAGTAGGCAAACACCTACGTGATCTGGAGATAGCCACCAACAGGGCAATTGTACAGCCCAAGAATGGCTAACCAATGCAGGATTGAGCCTAGCAGAGCACAAAACGGAGGCGGTACTCATAAGCTCGAGGAAGACCGTGGAAACCGCGAACCTCACGGTAGGTCGTACAGTCATAACTTCCCGACCGTACATCAAGTACCTGGGGGTTTATACTCGACCACAGATTGTCCTTCAAGGTACATCTGAAGCTAGCAGCCGACAAGGCATCAGTGGCATGTTCTGCATTGGCCCGCATAATGCCAAATACTAGAGGTCCGAAGGAGTTGCGCCGCAGACTCATCAGTGGTGTAGTGCGTTCGATAACCACATACGCAGCATCAATCTGGGTAGGTGCAATCGAATGCAGGACGTACACAAGGGATATACAAGCGGTATACAGGACGTGCGCGCTCAGAATCACAAGTGCGTTTCGCACTGTGTCGGGCCAAGCCGCCGAAGTACTGGCAGGGCTGATGCCCTTCGATATCCACGTCCGAGAACTCGTGCTGAACAGTAACACCCACAGCGGAAGCAGAGCAGCGAACAGGCAGATTTCCCTAAGCGAGTGGCAGCGCAGGTGGAGTTCATCCAACAAAGGCGCATGGACGCGTACCCTCATCCCAGGAGTGAGTGAGTGGGTGAACAGGAAACACGGACAGGTGAACTACTACCTGACGCAACTTCTGAGCGGACACGGCTGTTTTAAAGACTACCTCTTCCGTTTTTGGGCATGAGGCAGACCCACTCTGTCCCAGATGCGGGATAGGGTACCCGGAAGACGCTGAGCACGTGTTTTTTAACTGTCCGAGATTCAGAACAGAGCGTGAAGAGTGGAACGGAAGTATGGGGAACCGGTGACGCCATCGAATTTGGTATACCACATGCTGGCAAACATGGACAACTGGGAGGCTGCAGATGAAATGGCGAACGTAGTCATGAAGGAGCTACGGCGGGAAGAAAGATCCGGAGAAATGAAGACGGGCGATAAGGCCATACTCTCCGCCGAAGTAATACTTAACGGTCGTTCCGGCGGAGAAGTAGACAGGAGTTTAAACAGGCATAGTCCTGGTTTCGCAGGGGCCACTTGTACGTACCGCGGTGCGTCAACGTCCTTGTTTTAAAAAAAAAAAAAAAAAAAAAAACACACACACACACACACACACACACACACACACACACACTCACACACACACAGAAACAGAGATGTTAGTGATTTTAGACTTGATTCATTTGACCCTCCCATATATAATAAGGTATTTCTAAAATAAAAATGATCTAAGAATATGGTCTAATAAATTCCAAGAATCTAGATAAACTAATTTAATAAAATTTTCAGTCAGAATCCAAAGCAACGTTGCTTATTTTCATTTGCTGTTCGAAACGCTGTTCCTTTCTTTTATGTCTACTTGCACTCCCAAACAATAAAAACCAATGATTTTCTTCATTTTCTCGTATTTTTATATACAAAACGCACAGCTGTGCGTCGAGGTTTCTGTACACTACATATAGTATATACTCGTACTTGTACCTTTCCTTTAATTTAAGGACGAAGCTTAACTTGAATGTGAAGCTTATTGAAATTGACAGGTCGCAACTGTGCGTAAATTGATTGGCTTTAAGCAATTTACAAAAAAGACTTGATAATATTTGGAAATGATTAATATTCTGCCATGGGGCGACTTTAATCGAACTTACCTCACTTCGCGGCTGCCCCATCAGAGTTACTTAACGGACTTAATTTGTTCACTGAACTTTATAAATATATATTTAGTACTAAAAAAGAAGAAATTATTTATATTGTAAACACCGAAATTAAAATTCAAATGTATCATTACATTTTTAAACCGAAGAATAGTGTTCCATTCGAAATGCATAACAAGGCAAATAGTTCGCATCAATAGACTTTGACTTAAGCAACATCTTTACCTTAAAGACAACTTCAATTGATGCCAATTATATAGAACGTGCTGGTTCATTGGCACAAGAGTATCAACGGATTTCCTTGTGTACGAAGTAGTCGAAGTAAGAGAAACGAAAAAATATCCTTAAATAGCATTGCTATAGATAAAATTACGCTGAGACACAAACATATACACACTCCCACAGGCTCACGCAAAGTCCTAAAGGATTCGAGTTTGTTCTGGACTTCTACGTGATGCTTTTGGTGGCTGCCATTCTTGTGATGCTCTTCCTTTTTTTTTGCTTGCAGCACAAGTGTTTAGTCTGAGCTATTCCATCATGTACATACACATACCAAGTCCATTAGTTGAGTACAGAGACAATGACAAGCAATGAAGTTCATTCGAAATACGTGGAGTAGCCTCGCCATGCATTCTCATTCATATACATACACAGTATATATTCATATTATTAATCTTGACACTCATTGTAAAATAAAAATTACTTCGCTTCGCAACAACAAAAAGATGTTATCATATTTATATTTATCTCTCCAGTCGCATTACAACTGCACATAATTATAGCTAGCCTATTGGGTATACAAATGAATATACACATGTTTTATGGGCTCTGATTAAATTGAGTATCTTAGCGTTTGAGGACCCTAACATACATATGTGTTTATGCAATTAGTAATTCATTAGCAATTTCCCAGTTGTTTTCTGGCCATCATATTTAATGATTTTGTGTGTTTTTTTTCGCATTCATTTTGGCAATCTCAGGCGGAACGCAGAATAACTAAGTCGTGGGTTCTGACATGCATCAGTCTCTCCATATATATTTTGAGTGTATGTGTATGGTATCGCTTGAAACACACAGCTTTAAGGGTGTCCCCAAGACTCCATTTTAGGACTGACAAATATCCGGTGAACATTCGCTTTGCCTCCTCATTGAGCACACTTCGATTAATTCTTTTTGCACTTCTTGTTTATTTACTTTCACACCAGCAAATTTATTTTATTATGTATTTAGAAAAGCATAAAAATAATGTATTTAAATCATATGTTCGATATATAATATTATTTCCATATTCATCCTTATACTACGGATTTCGAATTCGGATCACGTTTCGAAAAAGAAAAATTATTTAATGCAAACAATATGCATCTTTAACATAGGCGGCTTCCAATTAATTATCAGCCATAAGGTGAGGGCCACAATATTTTCGGGTATAGGTTAGAAGACAACGAATATGGGTTCTTCAAATGAAATGACAACTGCTCATATTTTGTCTATCTAATTTAAGCGTAAATATTTAGCTCCATTAATGCAAAGAACAGTAAAATTTCCCTTCTCATACTGCTTGTTGTGTCGGTATACACATACATACTTAAATGTGTAAGTCTGTATGGAATATAAACAAGCACCAACAAAGAGGAAAGTCTAAGAAGTAAAGATTTATGCGCACCACGACGCAGATAAGAGCAACTCTGAAGTGAATTTAGTTTTAATTTCAGAATGTCAACGTAGTATTATGTGACGCATACATCTACTATAAATACATAAAATACTATGTGTATACCGAAGCTGATGAACAACGAGGATATGTTAAGTGTACGCCTCGAAGGTCATGTTTAAGCATCAACAGATAACTCGCCAGCTTGCTCTTCCCCTAGACGCTGTGCTTGATCTGCCCCAACTGATATACTAAGAAATCTCATGGTCAATTTCACATACAGCCCGTCAAAAGTCAACAACAGCTCCATCATGCTTCCATGCTGCCATGCCACATGTGTTCATGCCACCATGTCACCGTTACATGCCACCCTGGCCAAAGTGTCTTAAGCACTTTGGCGACTAACGTTGTAGCAACGTTCATTGCAATGTAGCACAATGTTTAACTCCAAGCTGCATGTTTTCGTTCTCTATTCGGTATCCTTTGAAGCACTCGTTGTAGCTCATTATTAGCATTTCCTTTTCATTGCCCTAAGGCGAAACAATTAAATTGATCAAGTGTTTACTACATATGTATACTTATATTCTCTTTCTATATATATATATATATGATATATATTCTTATTTTCTTCTTCTCTTTTGTGCGTCCTGCTTAAAAACGAACTAAATCTAACTTTATTAATCGTTACATTTAAATATAAATTAACTTGGGTAAAGTTTGCATACTGCACGGATATTGTAAGTCGAGTCAAGATGGAAGTTCCCCAAAAAAATAAAACACTTATTCTATATACGACTGTCCACATTTTAATACGCACAATTTACAATACACTAATGACTATTTGATGCAGAATTCGATCTACTTTAATATTTCAATTTGCTTCCCAACTTTTGCAGACGATGCCCAGCCTAAAATGCGCTTCAGTCTCTCACCACCGCCACCGAAAGTCAGTGTAACTTCTTGCACCAATAGCACTAGCACGACGAGTGGCAGCACCATCATCGCCACTAGCGGCACCAACGCCACCAACGCCCCCACAGCCACCACGGACATCAGCATCAACATTAGCAACAACAACAACCTTCAGACCAGCGGCACCCTGAGGAAAGAGCTTGGTCGCAACAACAACAATATGATAAGCTCCTCCTCTGTTGACACCGCTGATGCCGCAGCAGATGATGATGTTTCGGATTATAATCAATGGCTGCATGCCATGAAATTGGTGGCACGATTGCCCGGCGGTACTCCGCCAGAATTCCGACGAAAGGTATTGTAGTAAATCAGAAGAGTTGCAGGGAGCGATAATTTCATTTAGATTACTAACACTGTGCCCCACAGCTGTGGCTGTCGCTGGCAGACAAGTATCTAAGGTCCAAGAACGTGGACTGGACGCAGCAGCGGGAGAAGTGTTTCTGCGAGGAATGGCGGGAGGATGACGAAGAACTAGGCATTCAGATCGTCAAGGTAAGCTAACTCACTTAGTTACTGTGAGAAGGCAATGCGTTGTAAAACATATCCTTTTTCTCCCTGTTTTCTGTTAGGATCTGCATCGTACAGGGTCTAATTTGTGCACGGGACCTGCCGGCTCCATTAATCAAGCAAAGCTCAAGCGAATTCTACTCGGCTATGCTCGCTATAATCCTGAAGTGGGCTATTGCCAGGTGTGTTTCCTGAATCAGACTGGAATTTATGTTTCCGACTTATGTTAAACATTAACTTACAGGGCTTCAACATGTTAGGTGCACTTATACTCCAGGTCATGGACAAGGAAGAAGAAGAGTCAATGAAGGTCATGATCTATTTGGTCGAGGGTGTGCTGCCGACGGGCTATTTCTATGGTTCTATGGGTGGCCTACAGGCAGACATGAGTGTCTTTCGTGAGCTGATGCAAACGAAACTGCCTCGCTTGGCTAAGCATCTGCAACGACTGCAGGGTCCCGTGGAGAATGCCTATGAGCCACCACTCACTAATGTATTTACTATGCAGTGGTTCCTCACCATGTTTTGCACCTGCCTGCCCATGTCCTGTGTTCTTCGCGTATGGGATTTAGTGCTCATTGAGGGCAGCGACGTACTATTGCGTACGGCCCTCGTTCTCTGGAGTCTCCTCGAAGAGTGAGTAGTTGTAAAATACATACAAATAAGCCTACGTATATTCTTTATACTATATATGTAATTCAGGGGTGAAAGCTTCGTCGTCTCTTTTGAAGTACCATGCAGGCGAAATTTGGGTCAAGACGGTCGCAAGGCTGCTGCCATTTACCTAAACTTTTTATATCCGCCACCCATAAGGTAGAAGGAGGATGCATCAGATTAAGTTTGCTTTAAATTTTTACCATGCCTACTTCCGCCCCGCAAATCGAAATAATTCGAAAAAATGTATTAGTTTATCGATATATGTACCTATTAAGGCCTTTGAAATATTTTAGTATTTTCAAATTATTAATTTGGAATATTTGTAGAATAATACAGTACTGTTTTGCTTTTAATGATAATGGGCAGCGAGTGTCGCACAGTCGAACACACTCGACTGTAGCTTTCTGACACTTTCATTTCGTCAAATGCAATTTGTGAATGTTAAAAGCTTGTATTCGATTACGAAATACCTGTCCTGTAAATGTGATGGTTAAGTGTGTAGAATAGCACTACAAATCTAATTAATAACGGGTTTCATTTGTGTAACAAATCGATTAAAAGGATATTTCAAATAATCAATTTTATTTGAGTCAACAATATTATGAATTTGTTGAATAATAGTTATTGCATACTTAAAACAGATATACACAGTATTTATATATAGATAATAATCTAAATTGTTAAATATAAATTCTACTCACTACTTTTCGATATTACAGACGAGTTTTAAATGCACGCACTGCAGACGAGTTTTATGGAAAGATGGGTTCGTTTTCAAATGAACTGCTCAACGGACATCTCATTGACTCTAATGGTCTCATCGAGAAGGTCGTGCAACTGGGGCCGATTACTGATATCAAGCAGCTGAGGGATAAGCATCTATACCATATTGCTCCGCTGGGATCCAAACAGGGATTGCAGTATGCATGAAACATTTTTTTTAACCCAAAAAAATATAGCGATTTATTGTCTTTGCAGATTATACTTTGATGAGGACGATACGCACTCGGATGATGAGTCCCGTATGGCTGTCGCCACAATGTGGGGCTTAAACTGGGGTAGACGTGGTTCCGTGGGAGTCGTCGTTGGAGGGGGAGCTACTGGAACAGGAAAGACGGATCAAAAGGATCGTTTAGCATTGGACATCTCCTTGCTCAAGAAGCAATATGATCGTTTACGCGAACGTCAAAAACAGGCGCATGTCATACTGACCACCGCCTGTTCCACAGCCACAGCAGCTAAACAAACGCCATCGAGCAATGTCCCGGCTTCAGTCGTTGTGAATCAATTACTTCAAGGTCGCCCAGCCATCCTTACAAATAAGGGGAAACGTATCGGAGCACCTTTGGGAGCCATACCACCGGCTCGAAAGCCTTCACTGCCTGCCGTCCTTCATGGCAAAAGTTCTGTGACGGTAGAAAGACACCTGCGACGTGGAGAGACTTTGCTGTGGCGGGACACAGATGCCACTCGACAGCGGCGAGATAGTTTGACGTGGAAAGAAATCAAAGCCGATCGCGCGGCCATGCGTCGTGATGGAAGCGATGCAAATATCAGCAAGTCACAAAAGCTGCGCTCACGATTGGGAAAGAGCGATAGCTCCTCTTACAGTGAGGACAGTGATGGTGATCATCAGGCCGACGGCACAGAAGGTTCCAGTACAGATACCAGCCTGTGTGACGATGATGATCCCAAGTCAATAGAGCAGAGTCCCAAACGCAAGGTTAAGCTGGCACGCAAGTTAAAAGAGAAGCCGAAGGTTAATCTGAATGCAAATTTAAGTCCGAAGCCGCCGATGACAAGACTATCAAACTCTCAAGATTCCATCCTTGAGCGCAAACGCCCCAAGTCCTGGGCACCCAGTACTGCAGAAATCCCTTTCATGCTAATGGGTACAGATAGTGGAGACGAAAAGGAGCCAGCCTCCAAGGTCGACGAAGAAGATAGTGCTACGGAATGTGATAGATTTGGATATTCTCATGATAACGAATGGACGCAGGCTGTTGGTGATCTGGCATACACTAAAATGGAACCACTACACTTGGAGATTAAAGATTCCTCTGTGGGCATAACTAGCACTAGCCAGCTATCGCCGTTGCCGGATATCGCCAATTATCTAAGCACGACATGCATTAGTCCCCTGCCCATGCTCAAGCCGGTCAATGAAACATCTAAGTCGGAAACAGAATGTATCAAGCCACTGGGTACGCATGAAGAAGCTCCTGAAACGGATTTGAGGGCAGTAGGTAACTCCTTCACGCGATTCGATGTTAACGATGATGGCGTTACCAATCAGTATTTTGAACGAGTGAATACCGTAGAACGTCCCAAAAGGCTAGAACTGTCTTATTCCTTAAGAGCAAAAGAGTCAGATGATTGTGAGTGCGAAGAGCCTCCATGTAATGAGGAAAAGACGTCACATTTTAAATCCGAAAGTGAGGTGCATATGGGAAAAATACAGAGAGAAGAACTTTCTATAGATAGGTTGAACGTCTTCGCGCTGATTCGTGATGATAACATTCCAGGCGAGAATAAGGATGACTACAAAGAGGCGTTAAGCATGACGATAGCATCACAGATCGCCACACCACCACCAACTCCATCACCAACGCCACCACCACAGCAATTGCCTACGACTCTTAATAATACCAGCCGCAAACGCAGAGATCCGAGACGCAAAACTCTGACTAGATCCACGACCATAGAGCTAGAGGAACGTTTTTTGGCACTAGAGCGATGTCTCAGTCAGGATCAGACGAAACGTTATAATGATCAAGCAGAAGCCCCCAAACATATACCGACTACCGCAGCCCTGGAAGAGCGTTACAAATCACTAGAAAAGCAGATCAGTTCAGAAAAACAGAAGATTGATATGGAATGCTTTGAAAAACCAGAAAGAATTCCCTCAACAGCTGATCTTGAACTACGGTTTAATGCTTTATCGAAGCAAATGAGCTCCAACGATGCGAATGCTAAAGTACCAGTAGATCTAACGTGTAACCAGGAGCAGCGTAATGACAGTTCCCCAGTGAAATCGAATGGTTCCGAAAAGACGGGCAATCTGCATAGATCAGATGCTACTACACAACCTGTGAATAAAATTAGTGATAAAAGTTCTGGCACAAATGATAATGAGAGTCAATCGGAAATAAAACAAACACGTCTTAAGAAGCTGCCATCAACGGCAGAGCTTGAAGATCGATTTAATGCGCTGGAGCGAAAAATTAGCATACAAACCAATAATCCAGCAAAATCTAAAAAAGAGCCTCCTGATGATGAGATAGATAAAGGCAATGAGCAAACAAATAAGGTAGCCAGTCCGGGTGTCATTAATGCTGCCAAAAATTCAGGAGATAATAAAGAGTCCACAAAAGATTTAGAGGGAATAGTGTCAAGTCAAAAAAAACTTGGAAGTGATAAGATGAAAACACCTGAGACACCTGAAGATAGTCAAGAGTTCGATCTGGAAAGGCGTAAAGCCCCACCCTCTACAGAAGAGTTGGAAAAACGTTTTAAAGCCCTAGAAAAACAAATTAGTATTAGCAATGTCGAACCAAATGATAACGAGAAAGGTAACAGTCCAAAGTCTGAAGGAGAAAGGAAAACAGGCATACAAAAAAGTAAAGTAGATTCTGCTTTTGAAAAGGAAGAAAAGGCTTTCAAGACGATGAAATCATCATCAAATATAAGTAAAGAAAACAAAGAAATTGTTGAATTAGAAGCAAATAAAACGGACATACACAAGAGGGCTAAAGATTTTGGAAAGCGAAGAGCTGCCCAAAGCAATTGAAAATACTACGAACTCAGACACAGACACAAAGTCAAAACCAACGCACTGCGACCAATCACAACGAAAGGAATTGAGCAAGCGGCGAGCCTCAGAGCCACCCTCAATGGAGGATCTAGAGAAACGATACGAAACACTTAAAAGACGTATGAGTAGTAAAAATCATTTGCCGACGCAAAATGAAACTGTGATTGCAGCCTTGGAGCGTATCGAACATGAAATAATAGCAGAAATGGGGGATACAGCTGAGGAGCAGCGACCAATCAAAAAGGAACCTCCGTCAACAGAGGATTTGGAAAGTCGATACGATGCCTTGCATTGCCAGGATAAAGTTGAAAATGAAAAGCTTGACACAAGTAAAAATGAAATATCCGAGTCCGCTAAGACCATTAAGATGTCTCCTCAGCATGTTGATGTAGCTATCGAGGCACATATACCTGAAGCTCCTCCGCCTCCAACAGGGGATCATAAAATTCACATCGATCCGGGTCATCATCAGCAGCGGGCCCTCATTGAGGAGCTGCAAAGGAGAATGCAGGGCCAGTCACCGGGGGAAGATAACCTGAAGCCCAGCGAAATAAATCCGCAGCGCAAGCACTTACAGCAACAACGACAAATGCAACTGCAACTACAACAGCGACCCACGCCAATGGGCGATGAGACATCGGAAGCACCTGCAAACACCGCTTACTACAGATCGGGAAATTACGAACCGTGGCAAACACAGAGAATGGTTCGTCGTTTCTCCGATTTGCCATCGAGAGCCGATTTGGAAAATCGTTTACAATTCCTTGAGCGGAAATTGTACAAGAAATTCTACAAGCAGCGCTGTGCAAGTGATTCCGAAGTTGCATCGAGGACAGTCAGACTTAATGCTCATGACCACGATGATGATGAAAAGCCGAGCACTTCGCGCCAAGCAGAGGCACATTTGGAACAGCGCGTTCTTGCATTAGAAAAGCAGTTAAGTGAAAACAGTCTTAAGCTATTGGATGCCATGCGGGAAAAAGAACAAGCCAAGGAGCAGCTACATGCGCATAGCGACAATATTCATTCGCCATTGTGTCACCTTGGCACTGACACCGAAACGGGTAAGGAGCTGGTGCGCTATACCCAAAACTTTAGTGAAATGGAGGATTCAGACAAACCTATTAATATTAGCATCAACATCAAAATGTTGGTCAACAAGGAGGGCGAGCTCAAGAGGCCTATGTCAGAGTCAGAGCCAGAGTCAACTACTGAAGACCTGAAGCGACGATTAGAGCAACTGGAACTGCAATTGGTGGAGGAACGTGCCAGAAATGAAACAATACTTATAGAATGTGATTTAGCAACAGAAGATGGCAAACCCTTTTCAAAACCAATTGAGCAGCTTACAGATGCAACTAAAAAGTTGGAAAAGGAGAGTCACAATCATAACGTTAAATCCGATGAGGACGAGAAATTAGAGAAAGAAGTAGAGTCAGAAAAGAAGATGGAAAATTTGAGTGACAATCATAGCTGCAAATCTAACAAAGTCGAGAAGTTGGAGGCGGTTGCCAAGCTAAGACCAGAGCAAGATTGTCATAATCACAATGTTAAGCCTGACGAATCAGATAAATTGAAGGAGTTTCAAAAACCATCGGCAGACAGTACTGAGCCTGAGACTATGAAAGAATCTAAAACTTTACAGAATGAAGAGAAAGCGCAGAGCCGATGCAAAGAATCGGACTTGGACAAAACTAATATAAAAGATGAAAAGGTAGTGAATCGTGAAATTGATAAGAATGAAAACACATCGTCCTTACCGAAAAAAGAGGAAGTCTTGACGCCTCCAGCTCGAGGAGACGAAGTAGTTGAGAAATCGGACATAATCGATGATGAACCAAGTGCTTGTGAAGAAAATAATGTAAGCCATGTTATAGATGCTACTAACATTGAAGGTGTGGACACGAATAATAAAACTGTAGTTCTTCTAATGGATAATGAGCCCAAAGCATTAAAAGTTCGTCGCTTAACCAGAGCAAACACAGAGGAACTAGAAGGGCTATTTCAAGCACTGGAAAAACAACTCAACGACCGCAATCTTGTTAAATCTAAAGATGGTAAGCTGGTTCGAGCTGAGAGCAAGCCCTCAGCTGAGCAAATGGATCAAGCCCAAGCCATTTCCGATCTGACTAAAGAAATAACCGACTTTACCAGCAGCGAACCAGAAGCAGACACAGAGCTAAGAGACACTGGTGAGAATAAGCAACAACAATCAATTGCGGAGCAGACAACCTATGACTGGGGTCCAAATCCTGTGAAGCATCATCTGAAACGTAAAACTGTTTATCTGCCATCGACCAAAGAGCTTGAAGCTCGATTTCGCTCACTGGAACGTCAGATTAAACTTCTCGAGGACGTCGAGAAAATTGATGTAGAGCAAAGATTAGTTGAAATTGAACGGAAGATAAAACTGCAATACTCACTTTCGCATGAGAAAGACCTCAATAAGTACATTGAACTTTGTGAAGGGAAGGGTCTAGATATCGACGAAGACTTACCAGAAGAACCTTCTGGAGCTGTTGAATCCTCTCGTAGTCCCTCGCGAAAAGAAACCAAAAAATCACCTTATACTTCTCCGGTACGTAAAGTGGCTACAAAATCACCACATATTTCGCCTTCCCGTAAAGCAAGGTCTCCGTATGTTTCGCCTTCGCGGAAAGCAAAGTCTCCATTGGTTTCCCCATCGCGACATACTGAAAAAGTGCTAAACAAAAATGAGAAAAGCCCTTATACATCACCAGCACGCCAGCAAGTGCATCACGATGATGTCCCCATCTCAGATGACTTGGAGTATAAGTACCGAGTACTTGACTTGGTACGCTCAAAGTCGAAGGATAATCTGTCCAAGCGCCAAACCAATAAAAAGCCACCTATTCATCCATTAGAAATGCTGCTTGATCCGAGTCCTGATGATAGCGAAATACCTACGACCGGTGAACTGGAACATCGTATAAGGCTTCTGGATGAAAAATTAAAATCACCAGGACGTCTTAAATCGCGATCCCGATCACCAACAATCGACGACATCAAACGAAAGAAAATCTTAGATGAACAACGACCCAAAACGCCGGTTCATAGTCTGGAGCGTTTAGTGTCGTCACCAAGCAAGCCAGTGCCACC
Organism: Drosophila albomicans; assembly: GCF_009650485.2. NCBI lineage: Eukaryota > Metazoa > Arthropoda > Insecta > Diptera > Drosophilidae > Drosophila > Drosophila albomicans. The sequence goes on along the minus strand of NC_047631.2, from coordinate 2,399,113 downwards.
CACGGCAGCCGAACTGGATGAACGCATTCGAGCCCTTGAAGAGGAGCAACGCTTTGATTTCAAAACCCAAAAAGTCTATAAAGAATTTAATCAAAAACTCAAGGACGTGGTATCGCCCTCGTTATCTTACGAGGAATTCAAAGCTTCTAAATCGCGTGAGCAAAGCCCTAAGCGCCAAACGCTAACAACGCCTAAGTCAGCATTAAGACGGGATGAACATGATGACTACCGACGGGGAGAAGAGACAACCTATTATCGACCTACAAGCCCAAAAGTCATTCGTTTCCGCGATGAAGACGAGGATTACTACGAGGAGAATAGGCGTTCCAAATGTCGACCAAGTCCATCCAATGACAGAATGGTGGGCATCACATTTGATGTTTTATATTGTGTTGAAGAGAATACTAAAATTTTGCAACGCATTGTTAAGAAGACTTTTGCAGATCATCCAGCAGATGAGAAATCAGCTAGCCGCACCCCAGTTAGAGCTTCAAGTTCTGAAGGGGTTGATGCACTAGGAAGTCGCTTAATGAGGGTGAGTGCGAGTTCAATAATTCAATAATTTTCAGTATTAATCATTACACAACATGCATTTGAAGGAAACGTCGCCCATCACTCGAACAGGAACACACACGGGAGTACCTCTGCGTACGGGAGATAACATCAATGAACGGCTAAGCTCTATCAAGAACAGCATCAAATCCATTGACAGTCTGTGCGAGGAAAAACCCTATCAGAAAGAAAAGTGCCAACGGTACATTGACTCTCTATTCACCGATTCGCTTCACTTTGCCAGCAAAAAGAGTTCCGCGGAGGATTTGACGCACAGCCAAAGCGATAGTCGGGGACGAGGTCGTGGTCAACAGCGATGTAGTGACTATACTCCTTCTATACGAATCAGCTCGGAGCATCGATCGGCTGGATCCGTAGAGTCGGTACAAATGGGAATCAGCCCGCTTCGGGGGGCAAGTCCCCCACATTATCGTTCGCATCGTGACATAAGCAGGGAGCTGTCGCCGCGTCGTGGCAGGGAAGCGGAGGAGCAAGAGGAGCGAGAGAGTAGTAGGGTAAGACGTGATAATATGTTGCCAAATTATTTTGTCGATAATCGTAGCGAACTAAGTAGCTGCAATAGTTTAACTAAGTTTCATAAAGTAGATAGACAACTAGAAGAAACTTGCGCCAAGTACGCTGATGACAGACGTTCGGCCAGCAGATCGCCATTGAGTTCTCCCTACGAGTCCAGAACATCAGCAGGCACACGATACAACAACAACAGCACCAGCCACAGCAACAACACAACTACAATTGCGTCTAGACCCATCTCGCCCTATCGACAGCCCCAGCCCCATGATCTGAACCATTCCATGCGCTCCAATACGCCGGTGTATCAACCGACCAAGCTAGAGATTCGACACACCACAGTCACTTCAACATTTTATGATCGTTTTCTGACCGAGAGGAAAATTGAGAAGCAAACACTGTCACGTCCACCCAGCCGATCCCCAGTCATCTCACCCTCCGCAACGACAAAGAGCTATACAAATTTAGCCGACACCCCGCTAACCGTCGATAAGTACAGTTGTAACGCTATGATCGATTTAGTCACAACGACAAACTGCTCACTGAGCACCATGTCCCGTAGCTATGCGGGCAGCAGTAGCCACTCATATCTCACCCCTCTAGTATCGTCCGGCGACCGTGAACCCATTTCCATCCCAAGCACATGTACAGCACATTCATTTTCAAATGCTTTCGGTCAGACCACCGCTTCATCCTCCAGTTTTACCTTTAGTTCAACCGCATCTACGACTGCCTCAACCTTCGTATCCACTTCAAATGAAGGCACATTATCAGCATTTGTGCCCTATAATTTCAGCAGTTCATTTAGCAGTCGCCTCAGCGAACCCACACCCACCTCTGCGGTGTCCACATCCAGTCTCAGCTCAAGCACCCAAGTGCACTCATATTCAACGGGTGTTTACAATCCAATGATGTCATTCACATTGCGAGAACCATTAATATCGAAGCCTTCTCCAGGCTCAGGCAGCATTCTCCCCAGTCCTCTATTGGGTCAGTATCAGTACAAGGGCGGCTTCAGCTCAACCTACAGCTCTTCGGCTGTGGATAAAAGTGAAATAGATAAGCCCTAAGCTCATAATGCGATTCCATACAAAAAAGCATTCATTGTAAGGAAGCATGAATCAGGCTCAAACTAATTACTTTAGCTACTAATTTTACTTGTTGCAATTACACTATAATAAACTCTATAACTCTCAAGCAATATACACATCTAACTCTGAATAGAAAACGAAACACAGAAATTAATTATACACATATTATACAACACACGTAAGTTATGAATACGTAAATTAATAAATAAATGGATATTTACATATATACCAATTATAATACCCGTATACACACTTTGAAATTTTAAGACAAACTTTTGCATCAAGCACCGATTTCTGGCTTCTAGCAATCTCACATACCTCATCTACATTGAAAGCACTAAAAAAATTAACATTCAAAACTGAACGATTTTTATACAGTAATAGGCAAGTCTTTGTGAACTCTGAACTATATAGGAATATATAACTATGTATAACTATTTATCGGACTTTATCTAAATTGAATTCTTAAACAAGCCATGTATTAATCCCTTAAATTTCAATTACAATATGTGTTAGAGCCATTTTAAATATTTAATGAGTGATGATAAAATAGTAATAATAATAATAATAATAATAATAATAATAATAATAATAATAATAATAATAATAATAATAATAATAATAATAATAATAATAATAATAATAATAATAATAATAATAATAATAATAATAATAATAATAATAATAATAATAATAATAATAATAATAATAATAATAATAATAATAATAATAATAATAATAAATTAATAATAATGTTGTACTCATTACACACACGCATACTGTTACAAACTAATTAAATAATTACATACCAGTTGCAGTTGTTAAACATGAATTATGCAAACACAAGTTCAAAACTAGCTACCAATGTTCAAGGGAAAATGCAAAACGAAAATGGCTTCAACGTTTATTGCCACGCCCAGAAAAGAAACAAAAAGTTAATCAAAAGAATAAGGCAGATTTTATGAAAATGCTATCGGCTTGAATATTAATTATTGTGGCCAGCAGTGAGTCGACGGGTCAAAGCGAATATATAATAATGATACAATTGTTAATGCATCCCGCAAGACGCCTTACAAGCCATCAATTGTTAAAGGCTTGATATTTTTAATTATATTTACACTTTCAGTTTTCAGTTTATATTTCCCATTTTCGTTACTTGACATTTGTAATATTATTTGTTGTTAAAATTGCAAATTCATAATGTGCGGGGCATAAAATATATGTATTTTTGTTACGAAATGTTAGAATATATTGTATTAATAGAAAATAAATCAAATAAACATAAAGTGCATTTAATGCATGTTCCGCAAAAAATACTAAAGTTTTTCTATTCAAATTCTGGCTTGGGTCTTAATCAGTTCATTAAAGGGCATAACTGAGTGCGCTGTGATCGAATTAAACAGCATCTATGCTGATAATCCCAAGCTCTGCTCTTCCAGCATCAGAGACAGCAGTGCTATGACAGTTCTTGCCTAGAGCCCATCTGGAGCAGACGTATCAAGAGAGAGCTGCTTGGCTGCTGAATACTTCAACCTTTCTTGAAATTGATTTGCCTCTACATTCTACACAATGCAACGCCTACTGACAAAACGCAACTGCAGCTTAATGCTCCGAATGAGTAAGAGGTGTCTGGCCACACCGTCTGTGGAGAATGTGCTATTTCCGACAAAGTCCGATTTTCCTAGTCGTCACATTGGTCCACGTAAAACGGATGTTGTCGCCATGCTGGATACCCTTGGCTTCAAGGTAGGACAAACTGAATAAACACCATTTGGTATTGTGTTATGTATTGTAATATATTTTCAAGTCTTTGGCGGAGCTAACCGAGAAAGCCGTACCCCAGGGCATTCAGCTGAAGCGGGACTTAAGCCTGGAAAAGCCATTGAGTAAGTTGAGTAATAATATACATAGCAGCACAAGCGAAGCTATTTCAAAAATAGTCAACGACAGACTAGAAGCGACCCCCTGGAGCGATAACTGATAATGGGATGAACCCAGTTCAGAAGGTCCGTCGTCTCACTCTTATCTCTCATCAGGTTGATACATTCTCTGCTGTTTTCGTCTGCGCTATCGTTGATGTTGTTATTGTGGCTTAGCTCAAAATATAATTTTCCTTTCCGTTTACCTCCTTTAGATGAACATGAACTGATACGTCGCATACGCGATATTTCGCTGAAGAATCAGCTGTGGCGCTCTTACATCGGTATGGGCTACCACAACTGTCATGTGCCCCATACAATTGTCCGCAACATATTTGAGAATCCCGGTTGGACCACACAGTATACACCATATCAGCCAGAAATTGCCCAAGGCCGTCTCGAATCACTACTCAACTATCAAACACTTGTCTCCGAACTGACTGGTCTGGACGTGGCTAATGCCTCGCTGCTGGATGAAGGCACGGCTGCTGCAGAGGCCATGTGCCTGGCCACGCGGCAAAACAAGCGAAAGAAGCTCTACTTGTCCAACAAGGTCCATCCACAGACTTTATCGGTGGTCCAGACACGTGCTGAAGCGCTCGAACTGGAAATTATAGTGGGACCCATTGAGCAAGCGGACTTGCCCAGTCGTGAGCTGGCCGGCATCCTTTTGCAGTATCCAGATACGCACGGAGACGTCAAGGACTTTGAGGATATTGCAGCAATTGCACGCAAAAATGGTGTAAGTAACCAACAATTAAAGTAATCACAAAATGCAATTAATTAAATGTATTTGTTAAATGTCACAGACTTTGGTTGTTGTGGCAACTGATTTACTGGCGCTCACTCTGCTCAGGCCACCGGCGGAGTTCGGTGCTGATATTGCAATCGGCACTTCTCAGCGCTTGGGCGTCCCCCTGGGCTATGGCGGTCCACACGCCGGCTTCTTCGCATGCAAGCAAAACCTGGTGCGTCTGATGCCAGGTCGTATGATTGGCGTCACTCGTGATATGGACGGCAATGATGCCTATCGGTTGGCACTTCAGACACGAGAGCAGCACATTCGCCGCGACAAAGCGACCAGCAATATCTGCACCGCCCAAGCGCTGTTGGCCAATATGTCGGCCATGTATGCGATTTATCACGGCCCGGAGGGTCTCAAGGCAATTGCTAATCGCATTCATCATTTCGCTCTGACCCTGCAAACGGGATTGTTGGCATCTGAGCACGAGGTGTTAAATAACAACTTTTTTGACACGTTGCATATCAAACTATCGCCGAGTCTAACACTTGAGGACCTAAAAGAGCGCACTGAGCACAAACGTATTAATTTACGTTATTTTCCCGACGGCACTATGGGAGTGGCTCTCGATGAAACGGTCAGCGTATCCGATGTCAATGATTTATTGTGGACTTTCAGGACAGAGACAACTGTAGAGAAGCTACTGGCAAGCAAGGATGTGCTCAAGCAATCCATTGAGAATTCCAAATTCCTGCGTACTTCACCATTCCTGCAGCATCCGATCTTCAATAGCTATCACAGGTAACCAGAATTTTATAAAATACTTTAATCTGACCTATGTTTAGACTAATTTACGGAACATAAAACGGTCTTCCCAACGGTGAAAACGGTAATATGGAGTTTATTCGACCAAACAATGCTTCTTTCTGAGGCCGAGATCTCGTAAAGGAATCTTAATTCGTTTAAAAATATGGTAAACATATTTGTCAGGTTGTTTAAAATTTCCATGCAGTTATCGATTTCAAAAAGTTGTACTGTTTTACTGTACGGAATAATTTAATTGCATTTATTCTTTAAAATTAGAAAAAATACCTCATTGTGCCAGACAGAAGAACCCTTCCAAGATCCCATAAAGTAGTAACAAGTAAGAAAGCTACAGTCGAGTGTGCTCGACTATGAGATACCCGCAACCCATTTTGAATAATAACAAAATATTGCAGTATTATTTTCAAAAATACCGAAAATACTACAAAAATACTACAAATATGCCAAATGGTATATTTGGTATATCGATATAGTTCCACATTCGAAAAATACCATAGACAGCACAATATACCAGATTGTCGGCCAAAGCAACTCAGACCCCTAGTAAGTAGGCGTTTTTGCCCATACAAAAGTATCTATTGATGCTGATCAAGAATATATATACCTAATAGGGTCAGAGATGCCTCCTTCTATGGGTAGCGGGTATAAAAATTACCGTCTCAGTCTATTAGTCTAGCCTATTCGGATGAACACCTAGATTTCACAGAATGTGAAAGATCTACAATTTTTTCGTTTGCAAGCGTAAATTAACTTCAACATTTTTGGTACATTTATATTTTTATTATATTTAATATTCCTGAAAATTTTGCATCAGAATTTTAGAAGTTATTCGAGAAATAACTTTATATTTCAAGAACGGCTGTTTCTGTTGGCCCTTAATTTCTTTGGTTGACACTCTTGTGTATTTTGTACTCTATCCCACATTTTTAGTGCTGTAATACATATATATATTTTAACGATAATACCGTTCTGTTTTGATTTTATTCACACACTCAACAGTAGCTTTCTTAATTTTTTGAAACCTGTGTTGATGCAAATAACGAATTGTTTAATAAGCAAATGATATTATGCTTTCGAACTGAACCAAAACGTCAACATTTGACTGTTTGAAACTCCAAATTTGCATTACAGCGAATCCCGGATGGTGCGATACATGAAGAAGCTGGAGAATAAGGATATTTCGCTAGTGCACTCTATGATTCCCCTCGGCTCTTGTACCATGAAACTTAACTCAACAACTGAAATGATGCCATGCTCATTTCGACACTTTACGGACATTCATCCCTTTGCTCCCGTGGAGCAGGCACAGGGCTTTCATCAAATGTTTCATGAGCTGGAGCGTGATTTATGCGAAATCACCGGCTATGATAGAATCTCATTCCAACCTAACTCCGGTGCACAAGGCGAGTACGCTGGACTGCGCGCTATTCGGAGGTATCATGAACACCGCAATGAAGGGCATCGCAACATTTGCCTAATCCCAATTTCTGCGCACGGCACGAATCCAGCATCTGCTCAAATGGCCGGCATGAAGGTAAGTTCTTAAGTTTAATATTTGAAGAATCACTTTCATTCTTCTTGTAACAGGTGGAACCCATACGCATTCTTACAAATGGCTCCATTGACATGGCGCATTTGCGAGAAAAGGTAGCGGAGCACTCTAACGAATTATCGTGTTTGATGATTACGTACCCATCCACCATGGGCGTGTTCGAAGAGACCGTTGCGGACATCTGCGCGTTGGTCCATGCTCATGGTGGTCAGGTCTATTTAGACGGTGCTAATATGAATGCTCAAGTGGGTCTGTGCCGACCAGGTGACTACGGTAGCGATGTGTCACATCTGAATCTACATAAGACCTTCTGCATTCCACATGGCGGCGGCGGCCCCGGCATGGGCCCCATCGGAGTCAAAGCGCATCTGGCGCCATATTTGCCGGGTCATCCTGTGGTTAGTCCGCTCGACAATGAAGAGCATAGTTTTGGTGCTGTCTCCTCTGCACCATTTGGAAGCTCGGCAATTTTACCGATTTCCTGGTCCTACATTAGATTGATGGGAAGTCGTGGATTGAAGCGAGCCACACAGGTTGCCATTCTCAATGCCAACTATATGTCGAAGCGCCTCGAGCATCACTACAAAACACTTTACAAAGCACCCAACTCACAACTGGTGGCACACGAGTTTATCCTAGACATACGAGATTTTAAGAAATCAGCGAACATTGAGGCCGTTGATGTGGCTAAGCGCCTTATGGACTACGGTTTTCACGCCCCAACAATGTCCTGGCCCGTGGCAGGTACTCTGATGATTGAGCCGACTGAATCGGAGGACAAAGAGGAGTTGGATAGGTTCTGTGATGCAATGATATCCATCCGAGAAGAGATTGCTGAGATTGAAGAGGGTCGCATCGATAAGAAGGTTAATCCACTCAAAATGGCGCCTCACACGCAGGCTCAAGTCATTTCAGATACATGGAACCGTCCCTATACTCGGGAACAAGCTGCCTTTCCAGCTGTAAGCATTGCCTGATAAACATAAACATATATAGGTCGAAATAATGTTTCTCTCTAATCAATCCACAGTTATTTGTGAAACCTGATGCTAAAATTTGGCCCACTGTTGGTAGAATTGATGATGCGTATGGCGATAAGCATTTGGTTTGCACTTGCCCACCCATTTTACCAGATTTGTAAATTATTGCAAATTAACTTTATTTAAAAAAATAATAATTGTCAACTCGAATTAAAAATGTGTATTTTTACGTTAAAATTCTTAAAATCAACATCTACACTTAAACCGAATTATTCATTTTTTTTGTATAAGTACCCCCAAAATGTAAAAAAAAAACAAGATTTTTAATCATTTTCAAATAAAATTAGTTTAGAAAACAGTTACATTTTAATATTGTATCAAGGAAGTTAGAAAATCATCTTGATAACTCACAACCGACAAATAATTTTAATGTCTTTAAAAGTTCAATTGATTTCACATGCCAAATATATACAGTGGTTCACAGCTTATTTCAACCACCACCAACCGACAACTTTGAGTTAGTATACTGGCCAAACTAAAAGAGGTATTAACTTTATTTAAACGCAGGATTGTAGTTTAATGTTTTAAAATACAAGATATTTTTTCATTTATCCTCTAACTTTTTGTTTACTGTATAAAATTATTAAAAAACAAAAAAATGCCAAAAAAAAGTACCACAGCTTATTTCAACCAGCTGAAAATAACTAAATATAAATATGTTAAACTGTGTATTTAGAATTTCGTATGACCTCCTTCTTGGTTAATAGCTCCTTCCAGACAGTTTTGAATAGATTCCACCAATTTTTTTGTGATATAGGTTCTAATTTTGTCCCATTCTTCCACTAAAGCCGTTTTAAGGTTAGATTTGTTGGAATTTGGCCTTTTTCCGATGTTCTGGTCCAAAATGGTCCAAAAATTTTTTACAACATTTATGTCAGGTTACTGAGCTGATGGTTTCCTGATATGACGACAGTTGCACATTAGCCAATCTTGCCCAATTCCTGCCTTAAGCCTAGGGTCATTGTCTTGGTAGAAGCGGAAATCATCCTTAATGTCCAGTTTATCTGCACTTTGGATCAAATTGACATTCAGTACCTCTAGGTATTGAGTATAGTCAATGGTCGCGTCAATAAAATTGAGTTTTCCGACTACGGCTGTGGACATACAGGCCCAAACCACGACGCTACCACCGTAATGCGTGACTGTAGGCTTTAAATTTATGTTTTGAAGCCCGGAATTTGGACTCTGACCGACATATGGAGCTCCAACCAAGCCAAAAATGTTGATTTTGGACTCGTCCACAAATATGATTAAGTTCCAAAAGTTTTTATCCTTTCCCACATGCTCCTTGACAAATTTCAAAGGAGCCTTTTGATTCGCGCGCCTTATAAACGGTTTCTTGCGCCTTATACTGTCATTAAAGTTACTTTCCCGCAGTACTCTTGAATTGATTCTGGGTGGCACGCCTTACTCAATGCCTCCTCTATAACACTGGCCAATTTTGGTGGCGAAAATTTTGGATTTTCCCGATTTTCCGGACAATATAACACGCGTCGGTCTCATTAAAAAAATGCATTGGGTACATTTTTTGCCCTTCTCATGCACTATACTTTCGCGCAAAAAAAAAAACAATGAAATGATTATTTGCACAGTCGAAACACTCAGATGCAGCAATTTCATAAATTTTTGGACGGGAAAATCCATCCTTTAAAGGAGCTATGACGTCATTTTCCTTCTCAATTGTGGTTCACGGACCCATTTTGTAAAATATGCGTGTATTTCGAGATCTAAAGCTTAAAATGTCGAAAATCTAACTTCTATGTATTGAAAATACTATACACAAAGCAATAGATCCATAAAGACCAGTTATTTTCCTAGGAAACTGATCTTCGCACAGCTGCAAAGTTGCTGGTTGAAATAAGCTGTGGTACTTTTTTTTGGCATTTTTTGGTTTTTCAATAATTTTATATAGTAAAAAAAAAATTAGTGGATAAATGAAAAAATATCTTGTATTTTAAAACATTAAACTACAATCCTGCGTTTAAATAAAGTTAATACCTCTTTTAGTTTGGCCAGTATACTAACTCAAAGTTGTCGGTTGGTGGTGGTTGAAATAAGCTGTGAGCCACTGTATATAAAACAATTAAAAAAAAAAACACATATTTTTTCACATCTTACTTACAAATTAGATTAACGTTAAAACATAAACTATATTTTTCCAGCAAAAAAACACTTTAAGCATTCACAGCGAACAGCGTTGATACGACGCAATTTGCCGTAAAAATACCTGCAGTATTTTATGCGCATTTTCTTCAATATAAATAGTTTTTGATTCGGTCACACTGTAACCAAAGTGTGCTGCGGCGGCAAACAAATTTTATATGTTATTAAGTTTGATCAATAATTCAGTTGCTTTTGCTCAGTGAACTGTACAATATCTGCCGAATAGATTCAAAACTCCATAGAAAACATGAAAATCGAAGAAGTAAAAAGTACTGTGCGCACCCAGCGCATCGCAGCTCACAGCCACGTGAAAGGACTTGGTCTGGATGAAACCGGCGGCGCACTTCAAAGTGCAGCCGGCCTTGTTGGTCAGAAGGCGGCACGTGAAGCCGCTGGTATTGTGGTTGATCTTATCAAGTCAAAAAAGATGGCTGGACGCGCCTTGCTCTTAGCTGGCCCACCTGGCACGGGAAAAACGGCCATCGCCTTAGCCATTGCCCAGGAGCTGGGCAACAAAGTGCCCTTCTGTCCCATGGTGGGCTCCGAGGTATTCAGCAATGAAATTAAAAAAACCGAGGTGCTCATGGAGAACTTCCGTCGCTCGATTGGTCTCCGTATTCGCGAAACCAAAGAGGTCTACGAGGGCGAAGTGACCGAATTGACGCCCGTGGAAACCGAGAATCCAATGGGTGGCTATGGCAAGACCATTAGTAATGTGGTTGTGGGCCTAAAGACCGCAAAAGGGACCAAGCAACTTAAACTTGATCCCAGCATCTTCGATGCTTTACAAAAGGAGAAGGTCGAGGTCGGAGACGTCATCTACATTGAGGCAAACAGTGGAGCTGTAAAGCGTCAGGGACGGAGCGATACCTTTGCCACAGAATTTGACTTGGAGACTGAGGAGTATGTGCCGTTGCCCAAAGGAGATGTGCACAAGAAGAAAGAGGTCATTCAAGATGTGACGCTGCACGACTTGGATGTGGCCAATGCTCGCCCACAAGGAGGTCAGGATGTGCTATCGATGATGGGTCAACTGATGAAGCCTAAAAAAACAGAAATTACAGGTGCGTGTTCTTACAGTTGCAGTTAACAGGGTCTTGCAGATACCAGATTCTTACAGACAAACTGCGTATGGAGATCAACAAAGTGGTAAACAAATACATTGACCAGGGAATAGCAGAGCTTGTGCCGGGCGTGCTTTTCATCGATGAGATTCACATGCTTGATCTCGAGACCTTCACATATCTGCACAAATCTCTGGAGTCTCCGATAGCTCCCATTGTGATCTTTGCCACCAATCGTGGTCGCTGTGTTATCCGGTAAGGTGATCGATTGATAACATTGTATTCTTAACTGAGTTAATACTTCACAGTGGCACCACGGATATCGTTTCCCCACATGGCATTCCTTTGGATCTGCTTGATCGCTTGCTCATCATTCGCACACTTCTCTACTCTACCTCGGATATGGAGCAGATCATTAAGCTTCGTGCCCAGACGGAGGGACTCCAGTTGGAGGAAACCGCCTTTTCGCGCCTCAGCGAGATTGGCACAAGTTCTACTTTGCGTTACGCTGTCCAACTGTTGACGCCTGCACACCAGATGTGTAAGGTGAATGGACGTAACCAGATCACCAAGGATGACATCGAGGATGTGCACTCTCTCTTCTTAGATGCCAAACGTTCCTCGAAGCACTTGTCTGAAAAAAACAATAAGTTTATGTTGTAAACTTCGATTCCATATGTAAAAGTCAAATTACTTGAATAAACACTATTAGATGCCAGTAAAACATTTCTAATAAATCACTTGGTTTTTGATTAAAATCAATTCTTGGAGAAACAAATTGTACACAAAGTGAGATCTCTCTTAACACGAGTTTCGAAAATAATTATTCATAATTATTTTGTAATGTTAACATATTAAAAATTATTCTCTATTACCACAAATAACCGACCAGCCAAATACATATGTACATTACATACTATGTTAAAAATGTTTTTTAATGCGTCGCTAATTTTGCAAATTTCAATTTTGTGACACAAATCAATACCTACTAACAAAAGAAGTCATATATTTTTAACTTAAATATTTAATATTATGATACCAAATTAAAACAAATATGTAATATTTTAAGTTTTAGTTAAGGGAAAAAATTACATATAAACATCAAGGCTTTAAATTATTTACTATCCAAACTAAGAAAAAAGTTGGCTCCATTAATGTAATGTTTTCACATAAAACATTAATTTATTTCCCCATTTTTTGTTAACTTAATAAAATAATTGAAAAACAAACAAAATAACAAAAAAATACCACAGCTTATTTAAGTATAAATATGTTAAACAATGTATTTAATACTTCGTAAGACCTTCCTTTTGTTGAATATTCCAAGACGATGTGGAATTTTGATTCTACCCATGTTGTTGCCATACCAGAGCTATTATATAAATAAATATTGTGGTCCTGAATGGCCAACAAATTCTCAATAACATTAATGTCAGTTGACTGACCTGGTGGTTGCAGGACATGATGACAATTCCAAATTGGTAGAAGCGGAAATCGTCCCTAATGCCCAGTTTATCCTTACTTTGGAGGAAATTGGCTTTCAGTACCGCCAGATAGTGAGTCGTGTCTATTGTGGTTCAATAAAATGCAGCTTTCCGACTCCGTCTGTGGATATACAAGACCATGCCACTGCCACCGCTATGCTTGACTGTAGGATTTAAATCAATGTTTTGGAGCTCGGTATTTGGCTTCCGCCAGGCATATGCGGCTCCATGCAAGCATCAAATTTTATCATCCTTCCTCACATGCTCCTTGGAAAATTTTAAACGAGCCTTTTGATTCTTGCTACTTATAAACGGCATCTTGTGCTCAATTCTGTCATTAAAGTTGCCTTACCCAATTCCGCCACTAGCTCACTCTTGGTGCACAATGCTTCGGATTCTACCGGATTTGCCGGTAGACTCGTCGGTCTCGTTAAAAATTTCATTAGGTGCGTTTCTTCTCGCGACGTCTTCTTGCTTTTCAACTGCTGTTCGCGGATCCATTTTACAAAATTTGTGTGTCTCTTGAAATGAAAAAAATGCAACTTCTTAACATTGCTAATACTATACACAAGCAATTTTTCCAGTTTCCGAAGGTCAGTCGTTGAAAAAAGCTGTTGTAATTATTCGTATGTTTTCGTTTAATAGAGAATTCATATAAAAAAACAAAAATTTTTAAAATAAATTAAATAATGTTTTATATTAAAACTAGTTCAATGTTTTAATTCTACATTTAAATAAATTAACCTCTCCTAGTTTGACAAGTACATACATATTTCAATTGTCGATTGGAAGTGGTTAAAATAAACTATGATCAATTGTAATTTTAACATCTAAAATAAAGCTTTATAATTTAATTCCAAATGGCTTATAAAAATCGTTGAAACCTATTTGTGTTGGAAAACGTCTAAAACATCCGTAGAGCACACTAAAATAAACGCAATCTGTAAAAACAAAAGTTCAAAACACAAAGCAAAAAATAAATAATTTCCTTCTTATTAGAAAATTTAATTATTTAATAAAATTAAAAAAAAAAATATCACCAAAATACATTTCCATCTTAAAGCGGAAAGTAATTTTAAGCAGTTTTTCCAATTTTTAAAATTTTAATGTTTTTTTTGTATGTACGAAAAAGCACTAATAAATCTTCATATTAAATAATGAATGTCAATTTATAGGCCGTTTTCGGTCACATTGCCAAAAGGTACTAAAAAGTTAAACAGCTGATGTGAAATCGAATTAAATATCGATAGATTTTTCGGGTACACTGTTATGCTCTAAAGTAAGAGAGTAAATGTTACGTTCAGAGAGTCAACCGTTAGTTAATATGGAACTGGTAACAAATAGTGATGATACACAATACCAGAATTAGTACAAATAAAAGTTGTTTGTACCTCGTCACGTATTTCTTAAGCAACATTAAGCAAACAAAAAAGCCTTAGACTTCTCAAAGTTCTTTTTTATAAGCACCCAGACTGCAGCTTTGAAGTGTGCTTGTTATTCGTGTCGTCGTGACTCACGTACGCAACTCTCTTATGTTATCGTACTTTTCTTATAAGAAATGTTTAACAGAGATTTTTTCAGTAACATTTTATATATCGGTGCGTGCTGTGCTGTGTTATGCGTTCCGCTTCCTGCTGCTTGCTTGTTGTATGCTTACTGGTTGATGTGTGTTTCCCATGTTTGTGTTAATAAAAAATCCACCCGGCAAAACAAGTACATCCAAAACATGCACATGCTATAATCTAATGAGTGTCAAATTGTTAAAAATAAGTTAAAAGTCAATGAGTTGACAAATCGAATCGAGTACGCCGCCTCAAAAAGCTAAAAAGTTCAAGTTGTTTACACACCACGCCAAATGTAGATACCATACATACGTATGTACATATCCATACGAATACAAGTGCAAACACATGATATTTTATAAAGCGCATTTTTAATAATAACCATTGCTTGTGATTATTTGTGTTCAAATCAAAAGGTGCGTTTTATGCAGATGGTAGTCACAGCCTTCTAGATGGCTGCATTTTGAAAAAATGGAAACATTTGGCGGACTTTGGGTCAACGAGCAACAACAACAAATACAAAAAAACGGCAGCTAGAATACAACCGCGTGTGTGAAAGCCATAGCAATAGCAACAACGAGTATTAGCGGCAACGACACTAAACAACAGACGGTAAGTACATACATATGTACATATGTGTAAATACGAGTATGTGTGTGTGCACAGATGCATTCATGTTAGTGTAAATACCAGTAGGTGTAGTTCGTTGTCATGTGTGTATGTGTGTGATGCCTCCTACCTCCCAAGTAGTAAATTAGCACATATAATATCTGCAAATGAGTGCGTGGGCGTATACATACATACATATGTATATACATATTAATATGTACCTTCATGGGTGGAAAGGAATGTGACATTATTTCGGTCGGTAATTGTTATTGTTA
Source organism: Drosophila albomicans (assembly GCF_009650485.2). Classification (NCBI taxonomy): domain Eukaryota; kingdom Metazoa; phylum Arthropoda; class Insecta; order Diptera; family Drosophilidae; genus Drosophila; species Drosophila albomicans. The sequence continues at coordinate 2,383,704 of NC_047631.2, read as the reverse complement.
TTTAAATAACACGCTTGCAAATTACATAATTTTTGCTTTGTTGTTTTGTTTGTCGCAAGCACTGAAAACGAAAGTGGCGCAACTCTACAACACCTACTTCTAGTACTACTGTATTGTATGGTCTGACGTTCTTCTTCCTCTTGTCTCGTCTTTATTATTGCTGTAGTTTAAAAGCACTTCGTCCCTTTCCTTGCTTTTTTTTACTATAAAATTTTTTTTTGCCCTGTGACTTTCATGAGCTGCTTGTTTTATTTATGAATGAGATTACGAACAGTGATTAATTGGAATTTTACGTTTCGCTTTAGTTTGTGCGTAACTTTTAATCAGGCAGCTCAAGCAGATTTTCAGTGCAAGTACATACAAATGAATCTACATACATATGTACTTATGTGTGCATATCACTAAGCATACATACATACGTTACGTACACACACGAATATATACACTCAGGCACACAAGTACGCAGACGCAATTGGCTTTGTTTCGCCGTAAATTTTGTCGGCTGCTGAAAAATATTGGTGAAAATATTTTTTGCTGGCAGCTGCGCTTTTGACATCAAACACAAAATGCTGTTGTACATATATTTAAGAGTATGCTTAATTTTAAGTCGAATGTTTTGGCTGAAACATTTGAGCAAATCATTTACACGTTGAAGTTGTATACAGACATACATATATATACATATATTGTTTGTGTAAGTGTACATATATGTTTCTTATGTGTGTTGTGTATACACATGTGTATATATGTATATCAGCCACCGGCTATAGATACGTCCAGAAAGTCGCCCACTCATTTCTACCGCTCTCCCATTTTTTCACTCTATTTCTCTTTCCCTCTTAATCTCTCGCATTGAAATCGTTTATTGGCCAATCTCAGACCCGCAGTTTTTTCTTTCAGAATTTGAGCAAAGCAACCTTTTTGAATTTAAGTGTGTGTGTGCATACGCACTAGGTACGCAATATGCATAAATATACATATATGTGTATTGTTGCGAAATTTATACTAACAACCACAATTTGTCTTGTTTTTAGCTAATTTGTTGATTGTTGGTATTTTGGTGTATTAATGGATCTGCGCGCTGTCGTTTTAATGTTTAATACCCGGTACCGTCATGTAACGTAACGCTAGTTTGGATGTTGAAATTCTTGCCAACTTAGTATCAATGCAAATCCTAAAGGGTAAATGCTAAGAGGCTGCTTCGAAACCATTTTATAAACATTGATATTGCTATCCGGTAGAGCTTATTACCAAGTAAAGTAGTACATTAATAAACGGATAGAAGGCACATAGTATTTTATTGTAATGAGGATTCTGTGTAAATAAAGTGTTGCAAAGGTACTTTGCTATGGAAGGATAAAATTCTGAGACAACAATAAAAATACACAAGTAAGAAAGCTACAGTTGAGTGTGCTCGACTGTGAGATACCCGCAAAAAAAGAAAGAAAGAAAACAAAATATACCGCAAAAATATGACTAATATGCAGAGGGCAATATTTGGTATATTGATATAGTACTAGATGCAAAAGACACTATAGAGTACAAAATATACCAATGGTCGCCAAAGAAACTAGGCGTTTTTGCACATACACAAGTATTTCTTATATAACTTTATTATAGTTATTATTATTATTTATTATGCTTGTTATGTGATTTTAATCAATTTGCGGTGTCGAAAGTGGGCTAGGCAAAATTTGAAACAAACTTGATCTGCGTGCAAACAAAATAAGTCTCTGTGATTTAATTTTCATACGTCACGCTGATCACGAATATAACATACTTTATAGGCTCGAAGATGCCTCCTTCTCCCTCTTCATGGAGTCACAAAGTTATAATACCCTTCTACCCTTCTATGGGCAACGGGAATAAAAATACCAACAAATCTTCATTATAATTATTGCTATATTCTTTTTGCACACTCTGCTTGTAGTGGCCACAGCAACAATATGATTTCATTTTAGGGCTACAAGTATTTTATCTAAGAAAATTTTTAAATAAAACATTTGTTGTCGTAGCAGAGCACCACAATAGCAACAGCTGATGCGACTGTGACGGCGGCTGCAGCTGTGTCTGTTTATTTTGAATGGCCAACAAGCTAAGTAGCCTTGTAAACGCCTCCCACACAATCGTAGAACTACCACACAAAAATTTGTAAAGCGTCAGTCTCTAGATAGCCCCAACACTAACACAATTGCATAGAGTCTATGCAGTTACCTACATATGTATGTATGTATATACCTATGGTATCGTTCTGTATGTGTAAAAGCTTCTTTCGTTTACACACACGCGTTCGTAATACAACGTGACGTGAGCGACAGATGCTCAAGCGCACCGCCTACGCCAGTGTATTTTTGAAGTCGCGCTTTAAATGCGTCATATGCTCAGCTGAGCGCAGCATGCTTGCTTGCTCGACACGTTTTGTATTCTCATTTTTTTGTCGTTTTATGACATTGTAAGAGTTCGTTATCTCTCTTTCTCTCTGTCTCTCTCTCTCTAACTCTTTCTCTCTCTGCAAATTTTGAGCATTTGTCAGTTCATCTCTCTTCTGGCGTACGTTTCTATTTTTCTTTCGCCATTCCTATGTCTGTTGATTTACCGCTCAAATCAAATTTCACATTAATTGCATTTTACAACTTGCAGAAACAGCTGCAGTGAGAGAGATGTGACAACCGAAGCTTTTGACCGCGTTAACTTTGCCATTTGCAGTGTAGGTTGGAAGACTGTTTCTTTTTAACCTTGTACCAATAAAATAAAAATCTAGCCAGAGAGGCAACTAATTTTGTATGTATGTATGTATGTATAGTTGTAGTATATAACTTGCTTGTGTGTATGAGAGCGATGATATTTTCTACTTGCAGCTTTACGAATATTATACATATATTTTTGTACAATAACTGTCAAGCGCACAGAGTGTTAAATGGGTCTATAGACAGACTGACTGTTACATTTTTGGCTAAACAAAAATGCCATACATGAGGTATGGCTAGATCTCATCTATGGCTAAATGGCGCCAGTCTGGCATGCAACACGTTTTTAAATCATTTATCTCTGATCTACGCTGCAAAAATTTATCGCACATTGTCTTCTTCTGATTATGTGTGGGAATGTGCTTGGGCTCTTTTTGTGGGCGGCCTTTGACTGAGTCTGCTGCTTCATGACGAGTGGGTTCGTTACCAGCCCGATGTGCTGACTCAATTCCAATACACACATACTCACGCGCGCGTATAAAAAAGGCACTCAAGAGCTTTGCCAGCAAATACATTCATACCGTGTACATACTTATTGGTTGTGTGAATGTGCATATTTTTGTGAGTATTAGTGCAGATAAGGTGCACAGGAAAAGTGCTAAATATTTTCACACAATGATATCAATGAGCAATTGGGTGAGCTCACTTTGTTTCTTGTTCGCAAATGAGTCGCATTCTTTTAACTGTAGTTACATATAACATAAGCCACTGCCGCTGCCGCTGCCTTAACGTCTGTGCTTATCAACATTATTTCGCCTGAGTCGACTCAATTTACTTACATATGCATGTGCGTATGTACATATAGTATGTTTATGTATATACTTATTGCCGCACCTTCATGAAAGCAAAACAAAAAGCTGAAGAGAAGAGCAGCAAAGCGAATTGCATGATTCATACGCTTGGCATTTTGCTGTCAGCCTTACGCTTACGTTAACGTTTACGTTCACGTCAACGTAAGTGTCAACCTTAACGGCAACGACGCTGCTTGATTTTTATACCCGCTACCCATAGGTTAGAAGGGTATTATACCTTTGTGCCGGCAGAAGGAGGCAACTCCAATCCTATAAAGTATATACATATATTGTTGATCTCCGTTAACAGCCGACACGATATATAGTTTGCACGCAGATCAAGTTTTTTTTTTCAAATTTTTGCCACGCCCACTTCAGCCACCGCAAATTGACAAAATTCAAGAAACAAGCTTTAAAATGAGAGCTAGATGGCATATACAATAATAACTATAGTTTTTGTGAAGTTATTAAAGAAATGGGGTCTTAGCTGCTTTGGCTGACAATCTAGTATATTTTACATTTTATTGTATATTTTAAATTCAGCACTACACAAATATACCAAACCTATAATTTTGGCGTGTTTTCAGTATTTTTTGCTTTGCTCTTTTGCTTTTATTCAAAATGGGTAGCGGGTATCTCAAAGTAGAGCACACTCGACTGTAGCTTTCTTACTTGTTGCTACATATGTACGTGCTGCTGCTGGGAGAGGTTATCGTTGGTCTAGTCTTTGGTCACTGAATTTGCCGGCTGCTTCAGTTGTTCATTTTAATTGATTTTAATTTTGCGGGCAAGTTAATTTTGTTAGCTGGTCATCATTGTTTCAAATTTGTCGATCTGTTCACCACTTCCCTCGAAATATTCAAATTAGAAATGCCAAATAAGACTGTAGACGGACTTTATTTCATCTGTTGAGTATTGACTGTTGTTCACTGGTGATTCCCTTCCATCAACGAAGGCCACAGGATATTTTCATTTGACAAATACATATTCAATTTTAACAATGCAACACAGAATGCAACTCAACTCACATCTTTCTACTAGCTTCCACACATAGACCCTTACCAACGATCTGTTTTTCAACTCTATAGAGAGTTGACCTCGGGCGTTTCACTTCGTACGTTTTTTATAGGACTGTCTAACTTTCATCAAATCCATAAGTTTAATGTAAAGTCATGCGCGAGACGCCAATTGTGTTAACCTATTGAGTGTTAACCTATTGACGAATAAATTGATAACAGAAGATTGAATAATAACTTTATGATACCTGAAAATACTTTTAGATACTTGTATATTTCTGGTATATTTGTAGAATATGGTTTTATTGAAAATGGATAGCTTGTAACTCACAGTCGAGCACGCCTGACACTAGCTCTTCTACCTGTTATTCCCTACTAAGTTGGATTACTTATTAACCCATAATTGTGCAGTCTTTCAAGGATAATCTTAAAATGCAATCAGTTAGAGCACATCTTCAGAAGTTCGCATATAATTGTATTTGCGGTACTATATTTTTATATCCGCTTTTATCTTTTATAATTTTATATAAGGGTATTATAAGGTTGTAACAACACCAGCATTGGTTCTTAGTTGCTTTGGTTGACAATCTGGTATATTTTGTACGCTGCGGTAACTTTGAACGCAATAGTGTATCGGTATACCAAATATAGCCTTTCACATATTTTACTATTTTTGAATCCATTAAATCCCAATATTTTTGTATGTCCAATTACATAGAGATCTGCTTAGATATTTGAATGTAAAGCCTGTAACTTCAGGAACACAATCACCCAAAGCATCTTTAAGCGAAGAAAAAGGTCTCTTGCATTCCATTTTTTGTTGTAATTCTAAAATATTAAACGTGGCATAACCAAAATCAATTATTTAATGACCCTTGTTCTGAATCGTTTTGTGTGATATGCATGTGTTGGTGTTTGAGTTTGCATAAGTTACAACGGCACATTTCTGGAAAAGCTGGCCGAAGTTGAGAAGCAGCACTGATGTTTACAAAACCATCACATCAATTTTGCGTCATGGCAGCATTTATTTTTGTTGCCATTTTTTCATCATCATCAAATGTGTGTGTATGTATGAGGGTGGGGGCGGGTTTGTGTTCGTGTGCGAAATGTGCATGTGTGTGTTTATGTTTGGGTCTAAAATATCGGTCAAGGCTGTGCGAGCTGTAGACACACATTTAAACGACGTTTTTGATTCTGACTATTGCAACCACATCGCTGCTCTGTTTCTAAGAGCACTGTGCTACTTAATCAGCACTTTTGACGAATGCCTCTACTCTTACTTATTTGTTCGTGTTCCATTCCTGTAACACTATCAAATGCATTCGAGATGGCATCGTTATTGACTTTAAGGCATTGCTATCACCCCTTTTACGCCCCTTCTATGTTATATTGTCTTTTCTCTTATATCTCCGTTTTTTTATTATTCACTTTCTCTGTCACTCTTGTACGCTCTTCCTCTGTTGACTATTTGCATGAGAATGCGAATTCTTACTTGTAACCTGGATTAAGGTCAAGGATATTTTTGGCATAGTCTACAAACTAAGTATGTAATACTCAAGTACTTATGTACTTGCTTATTTACCTAGAAGTTGCTTACCACGTTTAGAAGTTTGCGTGTTTAGTTTTTGTTAATACACGTTACTGTCAACCAAGATCTTAGATTTAGCAAAGCACTGCCGTTATAAACCAAAGACCCTAGTTACAATAGGCATCACTAAGAGTACCGCTTTTGTATTTCGTGAAAGTAACTTTTGTACAGGAACTTATAATATTAAACAAAAATATAATCATCGGTTTCTGTAAGTGTGCGTTTGATTATGAAATATTAAACACGTAGCAATCAGCACTACCACAAGAAATTCCCAAGTAAGAAGCTAAAACATCCATAGGGTTCAACATCAATTACAACTACAACTGCTTTTAAACCAAGGAAAATAACTATAACTATAACTATAACTATTGAAAAACTCTATGGCTTTCCTATAGATATCCCAAAGAGCTGCAGACTTATATTTAATTCCCTTAAAATATGTTGCTTCTGTTATCAACAGTTGATTATGCAACCGCACATCCCAAGAGTAGCCTTGGTTATCTTTGGCTGAAATGAAGAATCTGTCCATGAATTAATCTCCGGCATTTGTCCCTTCTGCTTATCCATTTGCCACAGCAAGGTGTATCCAACCACGCGCATTTCCAGTGACAAGCCCTGTCAATAAAACTTTTACTTTAGCCTTCTGTTTTACTTGTTGATATTGGGGCTCTGGTTCTTATGGCTACTTTTTCAGTTGCAGTTTAGTTTTTCTGGCCATGTTGACGCTGCTGACAATGAGCTTTTTATACCCGCTACCCATAGGGTAGAAGGGTATTATAACTTTGTGCCGTCAGGAAATGTATGTTACAGGTAGAAGGAGGCATCCGACCCTGTAAAGTAAATATATTCTTGATCAGCATCAATAGCCGAGACGATCTAGCCATGTCCGTCTGTCCGTCTGTGAGACTATAAGAGATAGAGCTCTTTTTTCGACAGCATTTGTTAAGTTTGCACGCAGATCAAGTTTGTTTCAAATTTTTGCCACTCCCACTTCCGCCCCGGAAATAAAAAAATCGTATAACAAGCGTAACTTTAGAGCTAGATTTTTTTTAATTTTGGTATGTACTATAATAACTATAGTTACTGTGATTCCTGAAAACTTGGTTACGATCAGATAAAAATTGTGGAAGTTATTAAAGAAATACTTTTGCATGGGCAAAAACGCCTACTTACTAGGGGTTTCAGTTGCTTTGGTCGACAATATAATATAATAATAATATAATAATATACCATTATGCCATCTATGGTATATTTTGAATGTGGTACTATATCGATATATTTTGGTATATTTTTGTATTTTGGTATATTTTGGAAAAATACCGCAATATATTGCTTTTATTCAAAATGGGTAGCGGGTATATCACAGTCGAGCACACTCGACTGTAACGTTCTTACTTGTTTTCTTTGTCCCAGCAAAGAAGACGTTGATGGCTACAAAGAGTGTATAACCTACATTTTTCATATTACCCTTTTTTTCATATATTAAGTATTATAATATGACGATATATAGTACATACATGTAACACTTGTAATATATAGAGACTAATAGGAATCACTTTTGTATCTCTTTTAATTTATTTACAATACAATAAAGAAACATTGACCTTTTATATACTATATATATATTATAGTATATTTTTCTTGTATTTCTTCTGTGATTTTGAATGGAGTACATATGTAAGAATACACTTCTACGAGTATTTTAAAGTTAGTTAAAGTTAATATTTTAGTCGCTGATATTTGTTTGTTTGCTTTTCGTTGTCTCTTGCAAAATTATTTTCGGACTGACCTACATTGCTGTCGTTAATGCGGTCGTTGTTTTCCCAGCTGTCTTGGCTTATGCCTCCCCTATTGGTGGTAGTAGAACATCATATAATTTTTGATCACAACGTCAATGACTTGCTAGCGAGAGCAGCTGGAAGAGAGACTTCCTATAATATACACCCTGTAACCACTGAGAGAGCCAAATGGAAATAAATTAAATAAATGTTTGACAACAGAAAATTTAAGCATAATAAATGCTATATATGTATGTATATATTTATATATGTGAGAACATTGTTAAACTGCGCACGTTGAAAGAAACAAGATAATCTGTTCTCATTCATTAGTAATAGACAAATTATTATATTTTGGGTAACTTTTCTCTATGAATCAAAAATTGAACAGTATGTGGATATGTATGTGTACATATAGTGTATTCAAATCAGTTATCTCTCTGGTTCTATAATTTCCTATAATTCTTAAGTTTCATCAAAATTGTTATGTGAGCTTAATGTACACATACATTGCACATGTCTATATGCAAGTTTACAGTTTTATTATATATACATATACATTGAATAGTGATGTCATACTGATGTCAAATTGTTATGACTCAATTTGATATTGGTTACAAGACTTTGTACAGTTAAATAAAGTAATAAAACTGAAACAAAATTATCAAAAACTTAAAATAAAAAATCCCCAATGGGGAATGTTTAATGAACAAATTGGATCAAATTAAAAAAAAAAAAAACATTATTAACTCGACGAGGATGGGATTCGAACCCACGCGTGCAGAGCACATTGGATTAGCAGTCCAACGCCTTAACCTCTCGGCCACCTCGTCTTCTTATTTTATCAGCTCGCAGAGCCAAACTTTATTCGAGTTCAGCAGTAAAAGTAAATTCAAATATTTGAAAGATTATTGCTTATCAATTAAATATTGCATTGAAGTGCTCAGATAATAAAAAGTTCTGAATATGTGATTTTTTATTGGCATTGTCAGTTATTTCCTGACGTGTTCCATCTATGTTTGATTTACTAACTGTTAAAATGAAAACCCTTCAAGCAAAAGAATTAATAAAAGTTGACTTATGGAAAAATAAAAACGTGGCTCTAAAATTATTCTTTCAAAATAAATAATAACAAATAAATAATAAATAATCTTAAAATGAAAAGAAATTTTAGCAGCTTCCCTGAACCTCATGGAAAGCTCTCAGCTATCGACTTTCTGTGTTTTCATTATATTTGTTATTTGTTTTAAAAAGGCACTTTGGCGTAAAAACAAAAACTAAACTAAATGGCAACAACATTTGCTCAACTGCTGGCTCCTTAGCGAAATTTTTCCGCTCGCTCTTCAATCCGCACACACAATCCAGACCCTTTCATTTTGCCGGGCATGCCAACATAGGTAGCTCGTTAGCACTGCGTAGAATAAGCAGAACCAAAAGCGCAAAACAACTTAAAAACATTTTAATTACATGCGTCTCAGTTGCAACACGCTTCACCATGCCACGTGTTTCCCTCTCTCGCCACTTGTGAGGCTGTGCTCTTTAATTGAATGTGCTTACGAGTAACTCAGCTAAAATACGCAATTAAATGAAATGAGTAGCCTACGTGGCAATGTATGTATGTATATGCAAGTGCGGCACGTAAACGATGTCAACCTTCCTCAACAAATGAACACACACAGCTGATAGACAGTTGGTCATCTACGCCAAATGTTGAAATAAATTCACAACGCAGCGTGCAGCGGGAAATCTAAACTAGAAGCATTGAAATGTTGACTATTGAAATGCTTTCAGCTCTCATTTTATCGATCTAATCGACCGCCAGAATAACTCGGGCATGGGACCGAGAATTATCAGGCTACTTATAAGTATTTAAATTACATTAATGTCTTGCACTCAAAGTTTTTTAATTAAATATATGCTTGGGAAAAAATGTATTCTGTGAGATTAAATTCTTTCTTCAGTGGAAATGGTCAGAAAATTTAATGACAACATTAATTGAAATAAATGAAATAAAAAAAAAACGAACTTTACGACAACTTCCTTTTATAAAAATGCAAAAAACAATGTTTTGTGTGTTTTTTTTTAACACAAACAAAAAAAATACGTTTCACTATAAAATAATTATTTGGATCAAAAATTAAAGATTATTTTTTACATTATTTTATACTTTTATGACTCGTCAGTGAAAAGTCAATTATTAAGTCACTTTTATTAAAATCCTATATTCGCAATGACCTCTATGACGTACTCGCAATAAGCATTACTTCCTCGTATATCTGTCGCTTGATTAGCTTACAGTTGGACGATGAGCTAACATAAGTTAGACGATGCATAAATGTTGCTGTCAAATTTGTTGCCGCAAGCAATTTGCGCCAAGTGGGGCGTATGGCTTTTAGCATGTGTTACAATAATAAGACTTTGGCTACTCGTTCGCGTCCAACAACCTACAACGTGAGACAATGACAACCGTAAATTATGCCAACATGAAGCGCTCTGAAGAAACTGGCGACAGCCTCCCTGCGGCTCTTCCAACGCCCACTTCGTTGGGACGGACATTCGCCGCAAAAATTCAAAAAAAATTTACTAAAATGTACCAAACAAATTTTCAATTGTTCGGACTGAATTTTGCCATTATTGATTAAATATTATCGTTTACTATGTAGTTTCAAAGTCGAGCATTTGGGACGGTTGTTTCATTTTTTTTACCTGCTGCCCATTGGGTAGAAGGGTATTAATGTATATAACAGGCAGAAGGACTCACCTCCGACCCCATAAATATATTCTTGATCAGCAATTCGATAAAAATCAAAACAATCGTTATTTTAAAGCTAGACCGGCGATAAAGATTTCTGTTGCAATCAATACAAATTAAAGAAGTTATTTAAGAAATACTTTTGTGTGGCAAAAAACGTCTTTTACAATAGGATCTTAATTGCTTTAAACGATAATCTGGTATATTTTGTACTTTATGGTAAATGTAAAATGTAGTACTTTATCGATAAACCAAATATAGCTTTTGATATATATTTGTAATTTTCGGTATATTTTTGTTATATAATATGTGTGGAATACGGTTTCTTTTAAATGGGCAGGCGGGGTATATCAGAGTCGAGCACACTCGACTGTAGCTTTCTCACTTGTTCTTATTATTACTATAGTCATTCTCATTCTTATTATTACTATAGTCTTTGTTGTTAAATCCTTGCTTAGTTTATAATTAAGGAAATAAAGTAAGAGGTTACAAGTATTTCGTAAGTTTTGTGGTCTACGTATCAGAACTTAAGGAGGCTAATATGACAATAAGAAGGTAAATTAGTGGCATTTGAAATCAAAATGAAGTATTTATTATATTCATATTTATTATGTAATAGTAGAAAATGTAGTAGTAGAATGTGGAAATCCATTAAACATATTTCATATTTTTCAATAAATAAAAGCTATTAATGCATTTATTATACTATTATACATATTTTAAATACAACTAATAACTCTATCTTTCGCTTTTTGCGTAAAGTCAATTAGGCGAGGAGAGTAAAGGAGAGTGTTCATAGACAGACTTCCACACAAATATTCTACACTATATTTTAATCTCGCTGGCCGTCATTCACATAGTTAACGCATTGAAATGAAATGAAACGCTACATAAAAGAATAAAGGTTAGGGGCACACATGGTGGATAGGTGTGTGACATGTGCCATGGAAATAGTTAAATAGTTACACATATATAAAAGGACGTATGGTATGCTTGGCATCAAGCGGCTTGAAAAATGTTTTTAAATTCAAGTAAAGTCAGATATTAAATGAGCATTCGTTGGTCACTTGTAAAGCTATGGTTATATTAATTTTTTGGGGAAAAAGATCAATATGAAACTTTTGATGCACACAGTCTGTTGTATTGAACCAACAACTAAAGTGGGAGTCGACACCGAAAATGACATTTCCGGTAAGCGTAGGCGCAGAGCTTCAGCAATGCCGCATTTATTCTGGGGCATATGTAGACATGAGCCCCACACGAGCTACTCGCTATGCCCGTTGAATGGTTACCCCCTTATATGCTTGTGATATTCATTGTTGTTGGCAACGCTTTTGTTAGACAATTTGTGAGCTTTCATTGCGATTTTGCCAATGCTTAAGTAAAAATGGACTAGGTCTTAAGTAGGTTGGTCCGTGGGTCATTTGGAGACACTTCATGCATGTACTTTCGCTCTTTTTGACACTTTCTCTGTCCCCCTTTTCATATTTGTGAGTGTGCATGTGTGAATTCTCGCGGAAATTATAGAAGTTTACTTTATAACGTTAAGGTTGACTTGGTGCCCTGGCCCCAATTATGAGTACTGGTTCATAGTATACAAAACGAGAACATTCAGGCAATCGATTCCGTGCTCCAATTCTCGACTGCTTCCTGGCTGGCTCGGCGTTTTCAATCGGAAATGGGCGACAACTAGTAGGCAAAAGTCAGCGTTGACTGGTTGGCGCTTGATAAATTTTCATAGTGGGATTCATTGCAACTTCCCTGGCAAATACTCACATTAACGGTAGTGTTTGAGCAATCATTGAAATGGATATGGTTCCTTCGTCTTCATTATCACCATCATCACCATGCAAAGATAAGCTATGCAATACAAAGGCATGAATCTATTTTGGTCACAGCTTGAGATAATATTATAGTAATCTTAGACAAAGTGACCAATGCAGATTGCATTTAATGATCAGATTTCAACCATAATTATACCCGCTATCCATAGGGTAAAACGGTATTATACCTTTGTCCCAGCAGGAAATGTATGTACGAGGTAGGAGGAAACATTTCCGACTCCATAAAGTATATACTATATGTATATTCTTGATCAGCCGAGACAATATAGATAGAGCTATAACAGCACTTGTAATGCTTGCATGCAATACAGATAATAAACGCTATCGTATTTATGATTCCTGAGAATTTAATTGCGATCGGATAAAAATTGTTGAAGTTATTTAAGCTGATTTCGCTGACAATCTGGAATACTTTGACTTCTATGGTCTATTTCATCGATATATTTATTATGGCATTCTGTATAGTTTAACCCGTTAGTACTTATGTATGTACAATAGACACACTTAATTGCGTAAATTTTATTGTATATGATATGCTGATGTTATTATGCTCTAAAGAATCCTTTCCCTCTAAGGCTGTTCATACAGTGTGTATACATACAGTGGCGTGCAAGACTGAGTACATGTTTGCAACTACTGACTTTAGGTTTGCATAAAAAAGTTATTAGTGAAGTAAATGAGCTCAAATTTTTTGTGTTTATTCTTTGAATATTTATTAACAAAATCTTATACAAAATATACCAAAAAATACTAATTGGTTTATTTAAGAAATAAGAAACAAAAAAACTCGCATGTACTCAGTTATGCTCATTTTGAAGACTTTTCAACAAACGTTTTTTTTTTAATACTTGGTTCAAAGACCGATATTTTTAATTGTAATATTTATTCATTCTGGTATATTTTCTACCAAATTTGGTATTATTTATTTTAGAATAGCTCTCCATTCTTGCTGGACTCGGCGCTGCATCTCGCGCTAGCTTGCTGGTACTGATTCGTAGTGTCCCAATCATCTTTTCACTATCGACCCCAAATTTTCGATCGGATATCGAGAAAGTCTTCCTTTTGCATAGTAGTATGGAACAGCTGCAGGCCATGACATTTCCACCTCAGTGTTTCGCAGTTCCTTGTACGTGGCCTATCTTCAACGACTCATCAGGCTTGAGATAAAACTTAAGAACTGGACGACTGGAAAATAGTTATATGGTCTGATGAAACGAAATTGAATCGATTCCAGTCGGATTGTAAACAATATTGTTGGAAGAAGCCTCATTTACTTCACTAATAACTTTTTTATGCAAACCCAAAGTCAGTAGTTGCAAACATGTACTCAGTCTTGCACGCCACTGTATATAGATTGTGTGCCTGCACATTCAGAGCCCACCTACATAAATTCGTAGTACAAAATGGTATCGATTATAGACACCCCAAAATTGTATGTACATACATATGTGTAAGAGAATTCACTACAGATATAGTGTTATGGCACGCGTCCCTCTCCAAGTCGCACGTGTGCTGATCGCACGACAAATTGAAGAGAGTGGCATCCAATACGAAAGAGAGAGAGGGAGAGTCGCTCTCTACACAGAAAAACATATGCGGACGCGAGAGCCAAGAACGCAGCGATCTTTCTGCTGAGAGAAATATTGGGGTTTATTTTTAGGATAACAATGCGACAAGAGCATTGGAGAGCAGGAGCAATTCCGGCGTATTCAGTATTTAGGGAAAATCGAGGAAATTTTTAAAAGTTGCAACCAGTGACCGCATAGAGCTACGCGAACAAGGCGGCAAACGGCAAAACAAAATTGCGCGAAATATTTCCACATATATATATATATATATATATAGGCATATATATAGATATATGCATGTATATATAACTCAGAGCAACACCAAGAATATTGCCCATACCACATCTATATATGTATATACTTATGCATCGAGACAATGAAAAATTCGCATGTACATAAGCTCGAATTTACTTATTTGTACATGAAGCAATATTAAAGTTACGAATTCTTAGTATGACAAAAAGTGAAATGTGAAAATTGATGTTGTGGCCTTTGTATTTGTGTATGTGATCAGTGGGCATGAGTGAGCAAGTTGGTCGTGAAAATAGCATGGACCTTCTTACTTCAACGAAAAATAAATAAAAATCAAATCAACGTTAGAAGACATCAGATACAAATACAAATCCGAGGTAAATACTACATGGTCTTATATGCATGCTTGTATATAACTATTTAGACAAATGCATACACAAATACTACATACATACGTACATACATACATATACTGTATGGTATACTTATCATGCCAGGGGACAGGAAATGTATGAGTAGATACTCGAGTGTGCGTTATCCCGAGAAATTTCCTCCGATAGAATCTCTTGCGCTTCTAGTTGTGTGTCTAGAGACAGCCGAAGTTGCTTCCTCATTCGTGTGCTATTTAGTCGAGTATGTTTTTGTCGCTCGCTGGCGCTTTTACTTTTTCTTTCTGTTCGTACTCGCATCTTTTGCTCGAATAAAAATTCCTCTTGCGTGTTAGCTAAAAGTTATTTTTAAAAATTTCTTTTAATTTTTTCTCATTTACGAGATACGAGATTTTGAATAGATACGATGTGGATGTCGATGCCGTTCTATATAAATGTATTCTATCTTTTATTCCATCTACAAATTATTGCAATTTTCTCCACTAAACTATTCAGTGAAGGGCAAAAATCTAAGAAAAATCACTTTATGCATGCCTATTCATATTTATATTACCTTGTTATAAAAATAATGTACATAAAACGAAATTCTTCAGAAAGATGTTCCTCTTCATTGCAATCTGAAGAATTTATCAGTTCTATGAATAATTTACAATTAGTATTTTGTAATTTCATCGCTTCTAATCGTTTTATTAGCTTATCAATAAACTGACTATCTAACGGTGTTTTCACAAATCTTAGGGTATTCACTTTAATGGGATATTTCATTATTCTTCTTTGACGGTTCAGCTCGTAATCTCTTCTTCATCTAAATTATTTTCCAAATGCAATAAAGCTATATATATATATATATATATATACTTGGTTAAAGACTGTCAAGTGCAAAATTTGTACAAAAAGGCTGCTCGAACAACGAAATTTGCATCAAGACTAAGAACCACAATATTAACAATAATAAAATAGCTGGCAATGGCAGCAATATCACAACCAGAGCGCCGTGACAATGACAGCCAAAGCAATGTGAGGAAAACAAAATATTAATGCTAATTTAAGCATACTTTAGAATATTTACACTCTATACATTTGAAGTGATCAGGAATCTGAAAACTCTTTTAAGCTGCGTTATCCTTCAGTCATCATAATGTTTGTGATGCTTTCGATAGTGATGGGAAGATATTTTAGTGGTCTTGTAATTCTTTCCATTCCGACTTAAACAGTTCAATGCTAAGCAAATAAGTAAACAATTAATATGATACATTTATATTGCAAATTAGATTTTGAATCGATACATGGAATTTCAAATAGGCTCAAATGTAATAGGCGCACCTTTCTATCCTATAAATATAAACTAATAACTATTCAATCAACTTTACAGTTAAAGCTTTTCACTAATGTTTAACCTTAATTGGTAGCTTGTTTAATGCATTTCACAAAGTTTTTACGGTGTATAGAACACAAAAAACCATCAACATCAATACAGTGAACGAAAAATGAAAACTTTTCTAGTTGTTTTTGTACCGGCCTAAACAGCGGAGCGTAAAATTCTTGTTTTCCTCTCCACACAAGCACACTCACTCACACAAGTAAAACACTCGAATGCTGGCATTTTCTCTTGCTGTTATTGTTATATTCAGGGCTAGAAAAAGTTTTTCAGCATATGGCGGTCGCTCATTACAATTCAGCTGTCTGCGAGCTTGAGTGAGTGTGAATGTGTGTTTTTGTGTGCCAATTTTAGTGTAAGCAAAGGAAATGTTGACATGTCTTATTCGTTTTACTTCCTCGCTTATATTATATCATTTTCAACTGGTGAGAAGAAACACTTTTTTGTACAAATACAAATTTATGATCATTCGGTTTGTTTTATGTTCAGTGAGTGTTGCAGGACAGGACATTTTGACGTGATTCATAAAATCGACAGTTCTTTTTATTATTATCAGCTTTAGACGTCAAAGTAATTTGTCTGTATGAATATTAATTTATGTTTACTTTAACGGTTACAAGTTATACATATATGAATATGAAATTTTCACAAAATAAAAGTTAATGGTTAATTATTTATTAATTGATTAATGAAAAAAACATTAATGTGTTATAAGCTATGTAAACATCAAAATATAAACAAGTAAGAAATGTAAAATCATTGTTCACTCTGTTTCGTAGAGGAATTTGGCATTTTAATACCCTTCTACTCTATGGGCCGTGTTTATACAAAAAATTAAGATTCATTGAGAGAGATTCATATGAGCTATGTGAAAATATCGATCACAAACTAAAAATATCGTACATCAATTTTAGGTATATTTTTTAGTCACGCGATATTTTGTCGAGATAAAACCAAACGGAGCTCACCATATAAAAAATATATACAAACTGCACCACTCATTTTTAAAAATCATTCTGCATTAATTTTTGTTTGTTTACATTCTGTTTTGCATCAGAGTGGCAACACAAAGAAATTTACCGTTGTCCATTTTTTTCCATTCGTGGCTGTGGAAACGTCAAAACGGGACTTGATCAAGTGTGAACAAACTGAGTGCCTGTTGAAAAGGGGTCATAATATTCTGCAGTTTAACTATCGAACATAATATTTTGATATTTCCAGAAATAGATCCTCGGTGCAAAAAATGTAGACAGAAGTGTTTTCTTTCAGGAAGTGGCTTCAAATTGAGTAATTATTTAGTTTATTACTACTTTCTGATGTATGGTAAAATTAGTTGAATAGAAAATTGTTGTACTTAATTTCATCTTTAACAAATAAAAAACAGAAGAGATTTTTGGTCATGTAACGTCATCGGATTATGACTAGAATCGGCTCGATAGATTTGCATCATCTATTTTTATTTTTAAAGGAAAAAATATATATTTACAGATTCCAAAATATAATTAAGAATTGACACTTTTCGAAGAAAATGTTGACAAATTAGTGATGTTTGAACTAAGAAAAGTTAATTTGGAGTTGAAAAAATTTGATAGAAATAAAAAAGATTTTTCCGAAAATGTAGCCAAATTACGCTTTTTGACCACTGTGCAGTCGAGCGAAGCTTCGGCATTAACCCAAAACTAAAACGTAAACGACAGCTATGCAAATAGGAATTCTAAACTGACGGAAAAGCAAATGCCGATTTTCAGCAAACTTGGTCATAGACCATAAGAAGATGTTTCGAGGGATAGAAACGCACAGCTCTTGCTTATCGTCCGTCCAACTCTTGCCTGTGCCCTGCTACTTGGCACATAGTTACGCTATCTGTTCAATGACATGTGCTAAGTTTTGTGTGCCAAAAAATACATATACAAAAAACAAACAACAAATAAGAAATCTGGACCCTACTTATTGCTACAGATTCTTAAAAATATATCCGTACACAATTGAATTTCTCAAACTTAAAACGAAAGCATAAAGTTCAATGCACTGTAAAAACTGTTGGTTGCACAGCACAACCGCAAAATGAACTCCAAAATCCCGAGGCGTCTCCGAAAACGAACGCTAATTCAATTGCGTGCCGAGATTAATTTATTTATTCTTGTTAAGCACGTGTTCCCTATCCCTTTTTTATTTTGTAATACATGCGGTAGCATCTCAACAAAATCCCCTGCACAATGTTCTTAGTAGGGGTCCACTATTACTCTCTTTTTTCTGGTAAAGCAATGCACATAGCTTCAAGCGCAATCTTTAAGTGTTAGCATGTCCTTTGGCATTCGGTTCTCCTCTTGCATTTACTCCTATAAACAAAGGTTTCGATTATGGAATAGTATGAATCTGTCAGATATGTAGGCATATATTTTCAAACTATCTTTTTTATACTGGGTATTCTTAATGGATCCGGCTATAAAGACAACAAGTAAGAAAGCTACAGTCGAGTGTGCTCGACTGTGAGATACCCGCTACCCATTTTGAATAAAAGCAATATATTGCGGTATTATTCTCGAAAAATACCAAAAAGACTACAAAAATACTAAAATTGTACCAAACGGTATATTTGATATATCGATATAGTACTACATTTAAAATATACCATAGACATAGGCACAAAATGTCGGCCAAAGCAACTAAGACCCCTAGTAAGTAGGCGTTTTTGCCCATACAAAAGTATTTCTTTAATAACTTCGACTATTTTTATCCGATCGCAAGTAAGTAGGCGTTTTTGCCCATACAAAAGTATTTCTTTAATAACTTCGACTATTTTTATCCGATCGCAACCAAATTTTCAGGAATAACAACTACCATAGTTATTATTGCATATACCAATTTGTGACTCTAGCTTTAAAATTACGCATGTTATTCGATTTTTTGATTTTGGAGGCGGAAGTGGGCGAGGCCAAAATTTTAAAGAAACTTGATCTGCGTGCAAACATAACAAATGCTGTCTAAAGAATTATAGCTGTATCTCTTATAGATTCTGAGATCTAGGTGTTCATACGGACGGACGAACAGACAGACAGACGGACATGGCTAGATCGTCTCGGCTGTTGACGCTGATCAAGAATATATATACATTATGGGATCGGAGATGCCTCCTTCTACCTGTCACATACATTTTTTGCCGGCACAAAGTTATAATATCCTTCTACCTTATGGGTAGTGGATAAAAAAATGAGAGGGGGTATGATAGATGTGGTCTCTTCAAGCTACTAAATTTAGTTAGTGTGTCCACTTTCAGTATACTTTTTAAAACTGATAATATTACTGATAAATAATATCTGTAAATTTGGTAGGGGTCAAATAAATGTCTTCGAATTTTGTATCCCAGTTCAAAAATTCTAGATTATGGTTATAGACACTCGACAGTAATGCTAACTTTTCAAGTATTGATACTATCAGGTTCTTAAGCTTTTACTTGCGATCATTAAAACAAGCAGTGTTTTTGTATTATACAATTATGAACATTATTAATTATGAAGTAAGTTGCGGGTATCTTACAGTCGACTACTCTAGATTTCTTACTTGCTTAAACTATTTGTTGTGGTTAAATTTTAAATTAGCACCTAATCAAATTTTTCGCTTTTCAGTTGTTTTGTTACCTAAGCAGTTGCACTCACAGCTCAGATTCATACCAAAAAAAGATATGGGGTTAGGCATAGGGCACTGACGCTATTAAAACTACCTCTTAGGTAATTCTAAAGTGCTTTTGCCATCCATGTTTCTCGTAGCATTGCTCAACTTAGAGAATTGGTCGTATGAAATATATACAAACTAACAAACTAAAATAATTAGACAACCAAGGTCCAAAGCGAAATAACTTATTTGTATTTCCTATGTGACTCCAAAAACTTTCCAAAACTTATGAAGGAAGTTACAACAAAAAAATGTATTGAATAAAAATAAGTGTATGTATGCTTTTAAGAAATACTAATACCATATTTGTGGACATACCATTTGTTCACACCAAATACAAAATGACTAGTCAATTGTAATGTATATGAAGAGATTTATCTAGTTGATTTGTTTACCTTCATTGTATTCTTTTATGTTGATTGGGTATGATTAAGAACTAGTAATTTAGCGCGACCTAAAAACAACAGTGGAAATGTTATCCTTTGCTCTGTGTCTTACCTGACGCTCGTTTTGAATAATTAATTGATTTATGTATTATTTGAGCTGTCGTTGGATTACATACGAGTATAAGCCTTTGAGTAAAGTATTTTCTAACGAAATCATCCTTTATAGTTTCAGTGATTTGCCTCACCAAGACATACAGTCTTAGACACATCCAGAACTATGGTGATAAGCAAACCCGAAACAACGCCTAATGGGGCGGGAGCTGGTGCAGCCGGAGCTACTGGTCTGGATGCTGCTTCAAATAGTATGGCGCATCGGTCGGGCATACCACAGGATCAAATTGACAATATTATGAGTGGCATTGCTAACACGGGTGATGTCAAAATGAATAATCATCGAAAGAAGCTTCGGCAAAGGTGAGTATTCTAGACCCCTCTTAAAATACAATAACATCGAATTTACTGATATAAATAAAATATTCTGTTTTTCCTCATTACAGATTTGATATTATTAAGAAACTAGGTCAAGGCACTTATGGCAAGGTACAACTTGGTATTAACAAAGAGACGGGCCAAGAGGTAGCAATCAAAACTATAAAGAAATGCAAAATAGAGGCCGAGGCGGATTTGGTGCGAATAAGGCGAGAAGTGCAAATTATGAGCTCAGTACAACATCCCAACATTATACACATATACGAAGGTAGTACTCCGCATTTCTGCAATTCTGTGAAGTATATAATGCCAATAAAACTTATAATTTGCAATAGTATTCGAGAATCGCGAGAAAATGGTGTTAGTCATGGAGTTTGCCGCTGGCGGTGAGCTCTACGACTACCTATCTGAACGTAAAGTGCTTACTGAGGAGGAGGCGCGCCGCATCTTTCGCCAGGTGGCAACCGCTGTCTACTACTGTCACAAGCACAAAATTTGCCATCGTGATTTGAAGTTAGAAAACATTTTACTTGATGAACAAGGCAATGCAAAGGTATGCTAACTAATAGAAAGACTCCTAAACTGAAGTTGAATATTAGTTTAATTCTTTTGTATTATTTTTTGTCAGTTTGTAAATCCGTAGTCAGTTAATATAATATAATAATAAGAAAAATCAGACCGTAGAGCACAGTCAACAATCGATAAAACAAATAGTTTGTTATTAGTGTCAAAGAACCTTTAGAGTTTATTCACTTTATGTAAAAGAAAAACAAGTAAGGCAACTAAACTCGAATGGGTTACCTGCTACAATCTTGAAAATTAACTATATAGCGGGAAAATGTCTTGACAAAAAGTAATTGACAAAAAGTATTGAAAATATTCTTTACAGTATGAAATAACCGGAGTAATTGCAATGGACATTTTTCTCTTAAATAACTTTTAAGTTTTCTATCCAATCAAAATCAGAAATAATTCATAAATTCAATTATGTTGTACAAGAGACTCTAGCTTTAAAATTACAAGCGTCATTCTTTTTCTTTTGATTTGCAGTGACCAAAGAGAATTTTACCAAATTTGGTAGTTTTAGCTGTCAAAGTTTCGGAGTGTCTTAAATTGTAGGCAGAAGGAGGAATCACATACTCTTTAAATTTTATACTGAATTACTTCTTGACTGACTTTCATACTATTTCCTAAATTTATAAGACAGGTTGGGGAAGGTAGCTCTGAGCAACAAAGCATGCACATTTAATGTTTATAAACAAAAGGTTTCCAAGTCATCAATGTTTATTGAAAAATACAACTTAATAGTTTGTGCAAGAGTTGTTATATGCAACATTATATGAACAAGAATTAATTATCTTTCATTATTTCACACAGATTGCCGACTTTGGATTGTCAAATGTATTTGACGACCAACGTCTACTTGGCACCTTCTGTGGCTCACCGCTTTACGCTTCACCCGAAATTGTAGAAGGAACTCCCTACCAAGGACCCGAAGTCGATTGCTGGTCGCTTGGTGTGCTGCTATATACTCTAGTCTACGGTTCCATGCCCTTTGACGGGTCCAACTTTAAGCGACTTGTGAAGCAAATCAGTCAGGGTGACTACTATGAGCCGCGCAAGCCGTCTCGCGCTTCCACACTTATACGGGAGATGTTGACTGTTTGTCCACGCAAAAGAGCCACTATTGAGCAGATATGTTCGCATTGGTGGGTCAATGAGAACGATAATGTTTTCTGTCTAGATTTGGCCGAAGATTTGGCAAATCAAACGCCAGTGCGCCTCGACGTGTTGCTGTCATTGACGCCCACTGCAGTCACAGCTGATCAGCTGATTGTGCCATCAGCAGACGGAGCAGCGGCGGCAGCTCCAGCCGCAAATGCGGCAGCAAGCGAAAGAATTCAGCGTTCGCATTCTGTGGGTTCCATTCGTGATATTGGGGCACCCAGCACAGAAGCAGAGCGTCGCATTCTGGATATGGTTGCTGGTGAGTTAAGACGACATCCAATATGGATAATGCCAGTACTCATATCATGCTTGCAAAGATTATATGGAGACCCCCCCAGATCTTTCGCGTACAATTTGTATTTGTATATTTGTAAAGTGCTGTGGACTAACTTGGCATATTCAACAATGTGTCCTGAACAATCCAAACTCCAAACCGAAACACCAATCTCAACTCCAAATCGAACCCCTACCCTGCAGTCCACCCACTTATAACTAGTGCTCATATGTTATCCGTGTCCGATTTACTTTACTTACCTAATGGACAAATTACCAATCACACTCATGTGCACTAACATTAAACAAATTGAAGACATACCCATTTAACCATGCTCATTAAACCACGCCTCCCTTCTCTCTCGCTTTTTTTCTTTCTTTCTTTCTGTTGGTGGTGTTCATGTTAATTTCCTAGCTGGAGGGGAGGCTGCCCTGATGCCATCACCAACACGTACCATAACGCCAGCCCAGAGTCCTGTACAAACGAAGCGAAAGCTGCAGCCCACCGTATCGACTGAGAACGCGACTGGTACTACGGCCAAGAAGAAGGAAAAGCCGGCCAACAGCTCGTTTGTCATTAGCGAAGGCAAAACACCACTGCTCGCTACAACAACGCCTTCCCAAGCAATGGAGACCGAGAGCAACGCGGCGTCTGCCCCTGTGGTTCAACTAGAGAATA
This sequence comes from Drosophila albomicans, assembly GCF_009650485.2. Classification (NCBI taxonomy): domain Eukaryota; kingdom Metazoa; phylum Arthropoda; class Insecta; order Diptera; family Drosophilidae; genus Drosophila; species Drosophila albomicans. The sequence goes on along the minus strand of NC_047631.2, from coordinate 2,360,371 downwards.
ATCAACAAGAACAACTTATTGCCGAACCTATTGCTCCTGCAGCACCTGATGTGCCCCGACAAGCAACACGGTCCAGACTGGACGCTGTCGTTGAAACGCCCGAGGAGAAGGACGCCACCAAGGTGATCAAAAAGTTTGTAAACAAACACAAAACCGCCGATCTGGTTAATGCCATCAATGAGAGTGCTAACGGCAAGGTAACAGTTAACAACAATGCAGCATCGCATCTACCGCAGGCAACACCGCCCTTTATTCGTAAGTGCAGCCTGCAGGATGAGGCCACACTCAACAAATTTAACGCGGAACGCCGCAAGTCTCGCATTCTTGAAACTGCTGAGAAATTTCAGCCGCCACCAGCCACAACCCCAACAGCAACAGCTGCAGCGCCCGAAAAATCGAAAAAACTCAGCATACCCGGCGTCAGTGTGGGTAGCTTTAAAAAGGAATTCGAGCGAAAGGCTACGAATCCCACGCCCGTCACTGGACCAACACCTGGCGAGCGTCGCGCTCAAGAACAGGTCGCTGCGGCCGCGGCCGCCGCACAAGAAGCGGAGGCAGCTCAAGAGGTCTTGGCAACACCACCACCATCACCGGTGGTGGTTAGTAATTTGGAAGCGAGCGATTCGAAGAACTCGGTTTCGTCCATTTCCCTTGAAGAGGCGCGACGGTCAATGGAGAACTCCATTGCGCTGTTGCGGCAGGCAGAAAATGAGTCCAACAAGGAGCTCGATCAGCTCTGCTCCCAAGCGGAAACCATTGGCATCAACGAGACGACATCAACCACGGCCACACCGGAAGAGCGCGAACGTAAGTTGAAGAATGCGCGCGCCATTATCGGAAATGCCATACAGCCGGGTAAGTGAATGCAAGTGCATGACCAAATACGGATATGATCGTTTTGTAAAAATCCTATCATAAGTTAGGCTAAGTTCGCAGCACTATCAAGTTGACTACCCGCATCTCTACTATACTGATCGTTATAAATATAAGTTATCAATAATCAAATAGCAATTATAATGCAATTGCATTTGGTCCAAATCGATAGCAGTTAAGTAGTTACGCAAGTTTCATATATTTTTACCGCATAGAGTAAAAATGAAGACAAGACTATAATTTTGATACAACATTCTTCAACAAGTTCAGAATGATCTTTTCAAGCATTAAAAATAAACCCCTAGCAACTGTATCATATAGAATCCCAAGCTATTGAACATACACGATATTTTGAATATAAAATATATTTTTGAATCACTTCAAATAAATAATGTAGAAATTGTTCAGAATATAGAATACTATAGAATACTCAATTTTAAAATTAAATTCTATTTGCGGTAATGTTTATTTTTGTGGACATTCGAAAAGGGCGAAAACGGCGGCACCCTTTTTGTATTCTATAGGTATCCACATTTTTCTCTATTTCTTTTTCACTAATCCTTTAAGCGCTTCTACGATCTTAATTAAGTGCTTACATAAAAAGGTTGTAGTATTGTGTAACTAACTTAATTCAATATCAATTTTCATTGTTTTTAAATGAAGAATAGAATATAATAGAATAAACCTTGTAGCGTATTGGATATTTTGAGTTGTTTTAGTTATCACAAGCCTAAGATTATAGGGTATAATTGAAATAATAGATAAAAAGTAAAGAAAGTGATCTGATATTGGACTCAGCTTTATGCTGCCGACTCATACAAATTTGTGCATAGCTTTCAGTTTTGTGCTTTTTTTTAAATTCACATTAGTATTTATTTTCTCCCCGTTTTGATGTGTACTTAAAAAAGTTTTGCCCGCGGAGTGCTGCATGGTTTTTACTATTTGGCTTTTCGAATTGAAAGAATCCTAAATGCAGCTCGCTTGGTCATACCAACAAATCACAGTCCCGACGTAGCACAGCACGTGTCATTCTCATCATTGCCCCAGCAGGTTCACATGTGTCTCACACAACCACACTTTTTTCTCTCTATCTCTCTTTCTTTCACTTGTTCTTTGTCTTATACATTCCCATACTCACATACGTGCTTATCATATTCATTGAATCATCATCTTAATTTTAGTGATACGAAGGCCAACAACATTATTTGGCGTCAGCAACGGCTTCGGTAGTGGCGCTGATGCCGGCGGGGTTGGGGGTAGTACCACCACGGTGCCGCCGTTACTCTTAAAGAGCGCAAACCATTTTATTGCTCCCACCAGAAGCAGCAGCATAAACATGGCCACAACAACAATACAGCCAAAACCAATATCGGCACCATCAAACTCATTGGCGGCTGCTAAGCAAACGATACAGCAACGGCTCTTTTCGGGTGGAGTGCCTAGATCGACGTTGCCAACGATGAGTAGACCGAGCATCTGGCAGCCACAAGCTTCTTACAGCACGGCCAGCATATTCCAGCCGTTGCCCACGAACAGTCCATTCAGACAAATGCAGCAGCAGTTCCAGCAGAAATGTCACGAAGCATCACAGCACAGTGCTTTATTCACACCACCGCCTTCGCCGTTGCACGCGCCCACTCACAACAATGTCACCGTCGACAGCAACAACAAGTATAGCAGCGGTAGCAGCAGCAGCAACAACAACAACACGATGCGTAATGTCAATTACAATGTCAGCTCGCGCTCGAGACCATTTCATAATCAAGCTCAAGATACACTCAATACATTTGCCTTGCCTGCGGCTATGTGGCTGAAATGTAAGTCTTGGCAGCGGCTCCACAGTGCCATGCGACGCTCACTTGCCACCCTGCCCACACCTGTCCACCCGCACATCCTACCTGCCTGCTTGACTGCGTTCACTGCTGTTAGAAATTCAGCGGATGTCACGAGACTGGTTGATCTTTTTTTTTTGTATATATGTAACTGTTCTGTATATAGCGAGACTGATCTTTAGTTAAAGTTGGATCTACGTCTGGTTAACCATTCTCTGGCAGCCAAAATTCTGTTTGTTTTCTTTCCCCACTGCATTATAAGAGTAATATCATTCGATTTCCTATTCTCTCACACACCCAAACACACATCCACATTTTTCGCGTTGTTATACTTTATGCCACGATTGTTGTCGATGTGTTCTCTCAGCTTTTCTTTTTCGCTATATATCGAAATGGAACTGACAACGAACCAAATTACTAATGTTCTGTAGAACTCGATCTTTCTTGTTGTTTCTGTTTGTGCTACTTGTGGTCGTCGTTGTTGTTGCTGTTGTTGTTGTTATGCTCGTTGTTGATATTGTTATTATTGTTGTAGTATAAATTCGTATTCCATTGCTGCCATAGCCGCTGTTAGCCGCTGCCGCTGCACTTTAACACATTTATCACCCACACTTGCACAGACCAAACTCTATGCTTCTCCCCCTACAATACTCGTTATATGACATTCATAAATTGTGCAGCTAATCTAATAGTTTAGTTGCTCTTTCTACGCATCTAACAAATTATTCTTGTTTCAGTTGATCAATCACAATCAAATTCTCTATTTTAATCTGACTTTCCCCTCTTTCGCATGTGCAGCTTCACCTGGCGGAGATGTGTCGCCAAGCGGGGCAGTTAAGACCTCAACTGCCTCCATTACGCTCAAGTCGGCAACGTTGCCACGCCGCAAAATCAATGCCAAGACGGAAGTGCAGCTTGATATTAAACCGTGCATTGCAGAGCAGCCACAGCCTGCGATGCGGTTCAGCACTGAGATACAGCATCCTGTGGCCGATTTGCGCAGCGCACCACCACGTGAGGGACCCATTCCTTACAGCCCCATCAAGACGTCACTGCATGCTCGTGCCACCAGTCTGGAGCCGAAAGAGCACATCATAACCATACAAAGGCCGCCAACGCAACCAGCCTATGGACGCACCAATTCCAACACCACTACACGGTGAGTGTAGTTAACCATTAAGATTCGAACACACTCTTTAATTGATATTGATTGATTATACTTGCAGCTCGGGTTCGCTGTCACGTCAATCCACTGCTGATTCCGAAATCGAAACAAGCACAATGTCACAGTCAACTATTACTGGAGCTGGGGGCCAAGGCACCAGCAGCACTTCACAGCCCATTAAGAAAAGTCCACGCGAATTCATCATACCGATTGCCGTTGAGGGAGGCGGCTTTATCACGCCTCGGGAACGCAGCATTGAACCATCCGAGTCGAGCCACACAACCGCCTCCAGCCGCACTACGTTCAGCCGTCTGCGTCCATCGCATCGTATTGGGTAAATAATTTACTGCCTTTGCGTTGGTTGTACGAATCTAATTTCATTCTACTTTTGTTTTTTTTTGCAGCTCATTGCTTAGCGACACCGGTTTCGATGAGAGTTCGCCATTCCAAAAGATGCGCACAACTTCTTTCAATCGTGATGGCGGTGACGATGATTCATTATTCACACCGCATAGACTAAGGTTAACACTCTACAGTGCAAAACGCATCTTATCGTCAACATTATTAAGTATCTTAAATTTGTTGTTTTTCTTTTCTTATCTCATCTGCAGAAGCTCAAGGCCCGTCAAGAAAATCAGCCAGGATAATGATTCTCAAAGTTCTGGTGAGGAAGATGACGATGATGGCTTTGAAATACTCACAGCCGAAAACCTATTCTCGACTTTGCTACAACGTGTAAGTAAAATGCAAATTTTGAACTATTGTTCTAAAGTTCTTATTGCGAGTATCTCAATGTACAGGTGCGCGCACTGACAAATCGAATGAACGTCAATAGTGACCTCACAGCCGGGTTTCCTAGTCATTCTAGTCGCTTGTTAACGGACATCTCTCGACAAGCACAAAGCCACAGGCCATTCTGGGGTCAAAGCAGTCCTTTTGGCAGGTGAGACTTCAATAATATCAGTTAATAACATTTTAAGAAAATACTTGGTAAAATACTCACTAAAATCCCTAGTTTCTTTAACAATCGCATTAATTTGAATATATGTAAATCTATTACATGCTGCATTCCAAATACATATTTATAAACTTCAACTATTCGCAATGTGCTTATTTAAATATTAACAATACTCACATCGATAAATGAGATTAGATCCCAAGTCAGTTATAGCTATACCGAAACAGTTGAGAGGAAGCACGTGTAAGTACACAAACGTGATCATTAATGGAGATCTTAACCTGTCTCTCATCTATATGCCCATCTATCTATCATATACGATATCTGTTATCTGCAATAGATCTTAAGTTTTAACTAAAAATTTAACTACTACACTTGCATACTCTGACTCCCAAGAAGCACTTCTTGTACTTCTTCTGCCAAACAGAGTCTGAAGGGAAGGCAAAGTTTGCTAAGGGGCTTAAGTGTTATGGCCCGCATTCGCCGTTGGCTGATCGATTGGCCCGGTATCAAGTATTGTCTGTAAGTTGGCCTATGTGATGTGCAAGTCCTTTAGCTAAACATTGTCTTCCACAGTTAAGATCCAGCTTGTTCTTATTTAAATTTAACTAACCATTTCTCCTTCTTCATCTTTGGCAGTCGTCTGAACAGCAGCAGCAACAGCAACGTTATCAATGCACCCTGGCGTCATAGTATGTCCCGGGATCTGGGCAGCGATATGGAATCAATGTTCTCACGCACGGGCGCCACGTTGCCAAGAGGTGAATATCCCAGATTAAAGAGTAAATATTTAGATCAGTAGGCAAACCAGGCCAGAGTAAACACAAAGTGAAGTAAACCGATGTGAAATGAAGGGAAGCAACTGCTATTCTTATTGCGAACACACAATGTTAAACCAGCTACAAAAAAGTATGCTACGTAAATAAGAGTTTATAATTTCGATACATATTACATATTATAGTAGTTTTTGATGTACGCTAAAACAAAAAGAAAAAGTGAAAAAGATGAAAAAAAAATCAAAAACATTTTCTTTCTTAGTCTAAACATGTCTATGAAGCCTGAATACACCACTTTAATCAAACAAACAACTCAACATACAAACAAATAAACAAATCAAAAAATAAGCAACTAATTAAATGATGTGTACTGTAATTTTCAAGTGACAATGCAAATTACTACTCTTAAAATTGATTTTCTGTTTTTAATTTGAACTTTGATTTGTTGTGCGTACACACCCCCTATAATTAGCATATCCTTCTAACATTGAAATGAGAAACTATCATTAGTTTATATGTTTATCAACTTTTTATCTATACATCTAAATATATATTTCAATGCTACTTATATGTCCTAGAGCACTTTTGTTGTTAACACTTAATGCCGCTGCCGCTTTATAATTTTAATTTACAAGTGATTCCTGACACCTATAGAGTTCACATGTGGGTATATTTTATATATATATACTTATGTACACACATACATGTACTTTTTCATATGCGTTGATACTATATAGTAGCGCTCTTTTTATAGACGTTTTCAAGCTCTCCGTAGCCCAAAGAATCGAACCCACTCAGTTAAATGTGCCTCTGATTGTTCTCTTTGTAATGTTTGCACATATTATTATTTATTTATATAATTATATTTATTTTACTCAATTTTTATATAAAACATTTTTCACATTAGAGATTTTATTTATTTAGCATTATTTACGCAACCTAATATTGCAATGATGATAGAAAATTTGTCAATTGAAGATCATTCGAAATTAAGTCAAATCGTATTCAAAGTCCCCAATATCTGAGCAACTCTTCACATATTTACATAAAAATAAGATGTAGCATGGTCAATAAAATAAATTTATATTTTTAAATAAATCGACATGTTCCACAGTTATCATAAATCAACTATGTTTGGAATAATTGAAGTTGGCGAAACATAAAAAATAGTAAACATTGATAAAACTGTTATTAAAAAATGTTATACAAAAATGGGAAAATGAAAGAAGTTTTTGAAATGTACTTAATATTAATAGCAATGTAATAAACATAAATGGCTATATTATGAAAGTTAGCACATACATAAATTTATTACATTTTACAGTGAAGACAATTTCGATGACAATAAAACAAATACTTTTGTTCTAATATTTTAAAAATAAAAACAAATTATAAAATAAAACGTTAATGAAACGGCCCATAAGATTACGAAATGAAAGCAAAAAATGTCTACTTTATTTCCAATTATAAATTGTTTGACAACCAAAAGAATTTTGTTATATACATAATATTTTATTTATTGTTGTACAGTTTGCAAATGGCCCCGCTACCTTAAATTTGTTTTAGTTTTCACATACTTTTTTGACTATAAAGAAGCAAAAAAAAAATTAATAATATTGGAAAAACGCTAACCAAGCAAGTTGTTTGAGTTTCAAAGTTCTTGTTCATGTTTTTATTAGTTTAATAATAATTAAACCAAATTTGTGTTGTACAATAAATTAATTTATAACACCACTAAGCACACGCATATGCACACACATACACATAAGCACGCACATGCATTTGAAGCTTATCGATGTAGTTATTTGATTTATCTTTTTTAATGCTGTGTCTAAGCCGAAGCCAACTCAGCAAAAATACATAGCAACCACTACAACAACCAAACAAGTTTCTGAGTTCTGGGATATTTTAAATGAACGAGAATAGAAAAATGTATGAAATATAAATTTTATATCAAATAATTATATTATTATATTCATCTATAAACAAAAAAAAAAAAGAATGTTTCAACATTCATAGCAAAGCTAAGAAGAAAAGAAACACAAGTAAACAATATTAAAAATGTCCACAACTTTGAATACGATAATGTACAAAAATGTTCGGCTACTAATTGGTTTTATTCTAAAGCGCAAACAAATTGTTTATCATCATCAGCAACAACAATAACTTTACACGTCTAAAGGAGCTCTTCTATTAACTTTAAACACTGTCATCGCAAATCCCAAATGTCATATTATAACCTCTACTCGATCCCAAAAAAACGCCTTTAATTATTTACTTCATTTAATATTATTTTTTTCTTTTTGTTTTTATTTTTAATCATTTGAAATTCATAATTTGGCCGTTTACACGTTTCTTGCTTGTTTCGTTTACAGTTGGTTTATCTTTAACAACTACCACGCCCACTAAGCATGTAATAACCATTAACAACAGTCCGTTAAATACCAATGTGCATCTGAATCCGTGCAGAATTGCTACGACCGTAGCAACATCAACCAAAGTCACCATCGCTACAGTGCCTCAATTTCAATTAACCAAGACAACAGAACAATTGAACTCCCCCGTCCCACCTTCACCACCCAGAGCAGCCAAGGCTAGCACCACAGCAGCCACAGTTATAACCACAAGAAACCTCAAGAAGACATGAGTAGATGCCGATCAGGGGTGGATGCGGATGCAGGCAACTGGCAACTCGCGACTGAGAAATCTGGCTCATCATTAATTACTGTTTATGATTAAAGAATAATTTTTACACATCTGTTTAATGTTCATTTAAATTCATCAATCATGCTTTTCATACGAATACTAAAGCCTTGGTAACAAAATGCCATCCAAAGGCATACCTCATTATAAGTAGATCCAACTATTTACAATTTGAACTCAAAATGAATAAATTAATTTGTTAAATACTTACCAGAATTAATAAAACCAAAAAGATGACATCTAATAGAGAGTACTCAGTGTCGCTAACTGCACTAACAATGAAATAGTGAACATAACTTTAGCATTACCGGACCTGATTGTTCTTTATATTTATCAAAAAATTACTATATTATTCGAGCAATATTCAATTTTTACAATACGTTGGGAAGTAACTTCATTGAGTAATTGTAGCTTGTACATCTATCGGAAGTAAACGCCCAATTAGAATTGACACTTGTGTTAATATAATATTAAACAAGTTTAGTATTCTTCAAGATAGACTCTAAACAGGCCAGTTAAGATTCCTCTCTGCAAAGTAAAAGTGAGCTGTAAGCTAAGTACTATTCGGCCGAGGTTGACGAATGAGTATTCGTACAAATTTAGGTAGTACTACAGATAATAAAAGTTAGTTGTACACGTATATTACCACACATAAATACACATGACACTTATTGTGATTTAAAATTAATTTAAACGATTTAAATTATTTATGTAGGCGCTAAATTTGAGTTTTTTGAGCTAAACAAAAAAAAAAACAATTGATAACAATTTCAAGTCATTAATCTAAACCTAAGGAACGCCTCAGCCTTTAGCGTAAATGTTATTTAAAATGCTAAAATAAGCAATATTTTTATACAAACATACATTTTAATACTAATTATTTAAAAAAAGACAATTGAAATACAAGTCTTAAAATTTTGTATAACTACAAAATACATTAAAAACAAACAAAAATCAAATGATTAACCATTGTTATTTACTTACTATTATGTCCTGCACGTGAGCTAATCATTATTATTGTTAATATTGATTGAAACGAATTTTTAATTGTTATTTAATATATAATTGCTTTAACGAGTTAACCCCGCTTTGTGTTACTCTGTTCTACATATTTCAATTATACTATGGATTGCAAAGTTCTCTTGGTTGCAAACATACTGAATTTTTACAGGAACCTATGTGGGCGAGCCTCTTCTGGATTAAAGGTACTAAGTAAGATATCCAGAGCAAGTAAGTATAAATAGCTTGCAAATTGGGCCGACAGCATTACCCTGACTTCTCACTCCTCCCGATGAGTGTCTGTGTGTTACAACATTATAGAATTTACTTATAGTTACACACCATCCTGCTCTTTACTCGTATCATTCACAGGCCAACACGCTAAGAACAATGCTAGCAAGGCCCAGTCTGAACAGGGAAATATAGACACCAGGAGTTCGATAGCCACAAAGGCAACCACAACAGAGTTGGTTGCCGGGGAAGGACTGGACCTGGCTGACTTGGACTTGTCTCGCTTGCGTCTCAGTAAAAAAGATCTCGAGACATTATCTAGCATTACGCCGGGTCTTCCAAAGTGCTTCCAAGAGCAGCTGCTGGCCAAACTTCCGCCAACGCAAGCACGTAAACTATCCCGAACACTGAGCGTTCAGAGTGGAACTGCCAACAGCACTCCCAACATTAAAGTGTACAAACGCAGTCAGAGCAGTGGTCGTAGCTATTTGTCGGAGCAACCGGAAGAGGAACATAAACACAATGTCAAATCACTAATAGACGCACCTAAAACAACAGCTGCCAGCACGGCTACGTATCAACGCAGTCTGAGCCGAGCACCTAGTCAGGGGCCACCCACCGAAGCAACAACTACCAAAATGATAACTGGCGCGAAGAGTCGCAGTAGCAGCATATGCCGCGATGATCTTAGCAAATCGTCACTGTGTGGCAGTAACTACACCAGTGATATTAGTGACAAATATAAATATTACTCTCCATATTTAAGCAAGTCGGGCAATGGAACTTCGATTACGAAGGAGGTGTCAGAGAAGCGATACAGCGCTGCTATGGGACGTCCACCAAGTGGTTACCTGTCGCCACCACCACAAGCCCAGAGTGCTCCTGTGCCTGAGGCCGTGGCTGACAGCAGCAGCTCCTTGCGTAGACGCTCCTCGCAGCGGAGAGTCTCCCGCTTCCTGCGATCAGACTTTTTCGATGAACCTCGAGAGCGCGACTCTCAAAGTGCACTTCGAGAAATACAAGAAGTATCAAGCGATCGTCTAGAACAATCGGATTTGCGGCATCGCAAGCACAGCCTTCCAAATGTAGAGGCAGACATTGAGACAAGTCATGCTACGAAGAAACACGCACGCAACAAAAGTCTGGAACAGTTTACAGATCCTATGCTTGAAACACAGCAGCATATTGAACTCACTGAAAAAAGACGTAATGAGCTGCGACCCAGAGAGTTTGAAAGCGAGCTGGGCAAGCATGAGATTGCCAATAAAATATTGCAGGAACTGCAACTGCTTTCCGTCGCTCGTACACAAAGCGAACAGGAGCAGCTCATGACAGAGCCGCAACTAACAGACAAATCTGAGGAAACATCCACTATCAAAAAATTAAAGAAACCCAAATCCAATGATAAGAGCTTAGAGAAAAGTAACGATGCCGATACCATTAAGACAATTTCCTCAACGACAACATCTATAGCGACAACAAACCTTGTTCGCAAAGTCAAGAAAGTATCTAAGAAATCAGCAGACGAAGTGAGCTCATCTCTTACCACAGATGAAAAGGCTAGCGACCCACAATCAACGACACCAGCAGTTAAGGAAACTAAATTGAAGCGTCCCAAATCATACCCCATGAAAGATCTGTGTCTAACCCTCAAACGCACTCCAGAATTGTCACAAACAGAGGCATCAGTATTGACGCCGCCAACTAATTTTTCTAGTAAAGTATCCAATAGTACAGTTGAAGTCCCCATTGACTCTTCTTTTAAAGAAAGCCGTCTAATGCGTCCGAAAAGCTACCCGGCAACCAAACTAACTATGCCCAAAGATCTTAGAAAAGTAACACGAAGTGGCGTTGCAATTCCCAGCACCGTTGAGACTATCTCAGCCTCGACAACTGCGTCCAGCTCGAAGTCCACATCCGAGGAAATATCATTTTCTACTAAAACGCCCTTGAATACACCATCTGACAACGCCATTTCACCACCGATAGAATCTCGTCCGATTTCTACCAAAAAAGTGACAAAAGTTTCCAAAAAATCCAAGCTAGCAACACCCACTCCGGTAATGACTAACGTATCTTCTTCATCTATAACTGCCTCGACAACAAAGACAACCCCTCCAGTCGAAAGTTCAAAGGAGTCGAGTCCGATTATTAGGTCAAAGGAAAAATCGCCTGAAAAAAAATCAAGTAGGGGTTTGCTCTACGCCATCGGTCAGAAGTTTGAGAAGCTCCGCGACTCAGCGATGAGTAAGGAAAAGAAGATTAATACAGAGAAGCCCAGTTCAACTCTGGTGTGTACTCACAAGCAAGATTCAACCGACGACCGCAGCTCCCCTGAAAAGTCGTCTTCAACTCGGCTTCGAAAAAAGAAGTCCTTGGAGGCGGATAAGCAACTAGAAACTGCAGCTGAGTTTAAGCGTTTAGACAAGCGATCCCGCTTTGATACAATGCTAAGGTCTCTTCGAGAAAGATCTATGCCACGGACACAGGGCGAATCAAATACAAGTGTCAATCCCAAACGTTCCGCAAGTGTTGAGGAGTTGCATATAGATAATTACAGCACCAACGGCAGCAGCGGAAAACAAAGCGGAACAGTCAACAAAATGCTCGGTGGACTGCTGAAGCGTTTTGATCGTGAGAGTAGCGAACAGCGTCGAGTGTGCAACTCACGTTCCACCAACAACATTGAACGGGAAGCCCGCGAAGATCAAAATGAACCACCCATCTATCAGAACATAGGCAAAGCCATGGCCGAAGTGAACTGCAACTGCGAAACTGTCTGTCCAGACTGCGTACAAAATCAGAGTGCAACACGCAGTACCAGTAGAGTTAGTCGTAGCGGCCACACAACCATGGCAACCGGAACTGGAACAGAATCGGCAACGGGCACAGCAAGTAACAAGGACAAACGGAAGGGCCTCATGCTGGACTTAAGTAATGTCACCAGTGGAAATGAAACTGGAACAACGACAAGCACAGTCCCAAATACAGGTAGCACGATGACAAATGCCTATCGCGGGTCGAAGACGAACCCGGCACTGCTGAATGGCAACCCGAATGGACTGTACTCCAATTTGCCGCCTTATCCAGGCGGTATAAAGAGTGCATCCTCCAATAATAGCTTCAGCCAACAATCGATGGATAATGTCACCAACAACAATTCTATTAACACCAACAACAACTGCAGTTCTCAGACTTCTGGCTATCGCACTTCGTCGGCAAACGAAATTAATCGCAACAATTTGTTGACACCGTCGTTTGATAACATTGCCAACTACTCTTCTGATTCGCGAAGCTACCAAGATGACTGTGCATCGACGTCTACATTTATGTCGCCCACCGAGGAACCAGAGTTATACTTTGACAACTGGTCAATTTGCTCAGAGGATAACTACATGTTACATGCAACACCATCACCGACAGTATCTCGACTGTCCCGTGCCTCACAGCTATCGTCGCCAACACGTTGCTCTGAGAGTTCCGATCCCAACGAGAGTGTCATTGATCGAATTAAGCGTCGAAGCTTCTACAGCCGGTTTAACGAACAGAAGCCACGACGCACAAGCAGCATTGTGGGTCCATCAGCAGTTCGCGATTATTACCGTGAGCAGCATGCGGCACTAAAAGCACGCTCCAGTCATAAGTTGCATGCACCTGAACCAGAGACGCGCGGTCATTCCCCAGACATTGCACAGCAGTTTTTTAGGCCCCTAAAGTTAAGTCCCGTTGGTACTGAGCTCAAGCCACCCGTCTATCGCTCAACATTGGACTACTCAAACTCCGCGTCTGCTGGAGCAACAAGCAAGCCTCGCAAGAGTCTCAATGATATTCGCAATACATCGCCTTCGTTCCTGAGTAAGCGGTATGAGCCGCATACCGAATATAGCTTTGTGCCGCTGCGCTACAAGAGCTCCTCCAGTTCCAGTCCCAGCACCGGCACTGTTGGCGGCGCCAATGGCTACTACAATACATATAATCCAAAACGACGCTCGTCGTATACTTTAAACGCAACTTTACCTTCGGGAAGCGTTGCCACCGCTAGTAGTCATTTGGATGGTTATGTCACACTCGGACGACGCTCAATTCGACCATATGATCACCGTACCATGTCACTGCTGGAACCTCCGACAGCTGGTACCGGTTGCACCAGCGGCGCTGGTAGCTACCACAGGCGTGAAGCTCGCACACCGGTACGTGACTACACATCTAGCATCTCACGGTGAGTACAGCATAACATCATATCATCTTTATGAATCATTACTTAATTATTTTCTCGGATCATACAGCTCCGGTTCACGTTATCGCACCTCGTCGGCCACGCGCAGCCCTACAAATATTTGATGTTCCACACCGCAGAATGGCTTCTGCATCTTCTGCTATTACTCCAAACGCAAGAGGGCAATTCATGCCTCACTAATAAGCACACCGCTAAATACAACTGCCTCCTCGTCTGCATCGGCTTCAGCCCCAGCTTCGGCCACAGCATCGGTCACATCCTCGCATGCTAGCAGTGGTGGCCTTCAAAAGTTGATGCCACAATCTCAGTCCCATCATAAGAATCAGCAAAAGTTTTAAGTAGTCACAATAAAAAATTCAAAATACAGCGAACTTTGAGTTAAGCTCTCCCCAATGTAGTCCTATCTCATTGATAATATTTAATATAGCCAAAACTTAAACTTAGTGCCGGAAGCCATTGCGACCTGGTCGTATTTGTAGAAATATCAATACAAAAACCCAAAAAAAAATGTTTCATCAAGTGAAACCCTAGTTCAATGCTACAATAATGATCCCAATATAATTATTGTGATCAATTATACGATTTTCAAATGATTGTGCCTTGGTTCCTTCGGCGTTTTTAGTTTTAGTCATAGCCTTAATGATGTAATTTTTAAGCAGGAGAAAGCACAGAAAAGAAGTTAGAAGTTATAAAGATATGGAAATGTTAGTTTTTTAACACGTGTTTCTAAAGTATTTTATAAGTTTTTTTAAGAGCCTCGCGCCGAAAAATGAGTTACAACTTTTTTCATAATTTTACCTAAATTTTGGGTAATACAGAACTGAACAATTCTTTGCAATATTTTATGACTTTATGACTTTCTTTCGATTACTAGAACTATTAAAGTTGTTGAAAAATTATAGATTATATGCTTAATGTAATCAAAAGATTCAGATATAGCGAAGTCAATAAGCGAATTTACAGTATAGTTAATAGAAAAATCGAATGTTGTGAACGGTAATAATTAAATATGGAAAATCAAATACAACATAATTTAAATAAATAAAGAATTCTAAAAACTAAAAATCTCTTTTTTACCAATACAATAAATTTATTCTCGTTAGAAAAGCTTCTATATGTTTTAGCTTCGGAAGAATTTTCTGGCTGTCTGTCTCCCCGTCTACCTGTAGTGTTTTTGCCTGTCCGTCGCCAGACAGATTGTAGACGTTTTCACAACGGTTGTTGATGTCAAGTATGTATTGAACATAATTGTATATCGACAATTCCACTTTCTTACATGCTTTAATTTTTTTTATCCATATCCACATTATCTTTTACATCTATAATGTAATAAAATATAAATTTTTTATTGTTTGTGCAATTTTTAGCGGAAGACTAAGAGAGTTGTGCTTCATTTAAGTTCACAGGGTTATTATATTCGTTAGTTGGCTTCCATCTACTATGTTATATAATCTAAAATTGATTATAATTTTGTACACTCGAATTTAAGTTGCTGACAAATTAAATTGAATACCATATTTGTCAGAGAGGCATTCAGTTTTGTTTTTTCAGTTTATAGGTGGGCATAAATGGCACATGGTAAGTCCACTTCCATTTTCGTACTGCATTCATCCCATAAGGAAAGTCGAAATCAGTTGCAGTGCCATCGTTAATATTATCATCACCCAGGGGCATTTCGTTGGCCCACTCAATAAGACCACGTTCTTTGGGAGAGCCTGTTGTAAGAATAATATTAAATACTGTAACTCACTAAAGACACCAGTTAATATTAACTCACCAGGTATTATATTATCCAAGAGGCATCCTAAAAACCCTCCCACCAATATTGTCGTCCCCAGCAGTACCGTTAGCGTAGAGTCTACCGTTTCATTGCCTGTTTTTATGGCACCTGGATGTTGCTGCATCCATGGACATAAAACCATCGGAAAAAATATGGATAAACCAAGTATATACAAGTTCCTCGCAGACCGTAAGTCAACATATTGCAGCGTAGACAGGCCGAATGCTATGATCATGCCAAACATTACACAAAATATTCCACCCACAACAGAATCGGGAATAAGAATAAAAATAGCACCAAATTTTCCAATAACTCCCTGTATTACCATTATCAGGGCAGCCCATTGTATAACGCGTCTGGAGCCAATCTGCCGAAAAGTATAAGTTGAATGATAACATAGTATGCTAATATCACAATATCGTACATACCTTTGTCACCCCTATGGCGCCCACATTCTCACCGAAGGTATTTGTGCCGTTTCCAGCACCCCAAAGACCGGCCAAAACTGTGCCAAGACCTTCCGTACCGATTCCTCGATTTATGGCGTGTAACGGAGGCGGGTGAGCTCCGGACATTTGCGAAACTGTGGGATAATAGCTCAAAGACTCAACAGTACAAGCTAGCACTCCCGCTAGCATGCCCAATACACCTGATAAAGTTACTGAAGGCATCCCAAACTGGAATGGATATGGCACATAGAACCATTTGGCACTGGTCAGCACATTGAGGCGAACATCTGTCCGAGATGGATGCGACGGCGGAAAAACATCCGTAGCTGTGAGAATTCCGCACAAGCCCCACATAATAATAATGGTTAACAAAACAGGGAAAAGGCGAAAAAGCTGAAACTGACGAATCTCCAGACCGCGGCCCTTTCGGTATGCAACCACAGGAATCGTAACATCGCACATGATTTGGGAAAAGAGAGTCAGCATACCTGTTGTACTGTGAAAACAAGAATAATACATAAATGACAATGTGGCCTGGCAACACATTGCATAGTCAGCTGTCTTTTGTAATACTTACCCCACCGCAATGCCCCAGTGCTTCGATGCTGTTTCTGCGGCATGTTCGAAAAGTGTGAGTCCAACCAGCGAAACTGTAGGCACAATCGTTAGCGGAGTCACATACTTTAATATTTTTCCAACAAGTCCAGAGTAACCTAGGACGAGCTGCACCATGGCTGATACTGCAATTGCTCCAGACAGTTCACGCATACGGATCTGCCACAATTCTTCAAGATCAGCTTCACTCATTTCATCGATGACAGTTTGAGCTGGGCATTTCCACTGAGGCAAGGAAAGAATCGCTAAAGTAGGCACAAGAAAAGATATAGTTCCTCCCTGAACGATGGGCAATCGAACACCCCATGTCGCTTGAAAGTATGTGACAATACCGGTGACGAAGATCATTGTGGATATAATTATGCCGCGATTTGGATCCTCATCGGACATACAGAGTGCTGGCGTCAATATGAACGGTATTGATACAATCGCACCAATCATTGTTAGATAATGTTGAAATGCAAGGAATATGCTCAGGTACCAGACTGCAATGAAATTTATATATCATATTGTCTTACGAAATATGTATGTAAGTCGATTAATCAATTTTACCAGGATTCTCATTTATAGCATAGAGCAACTGAGGCTTGCTCCTCTCGGGCTTTGAAGTAGGCGCCACTCCCACTGGTTCTGGAGAGCTGTTAGATTCATTTGGTTTCCCTGGACCACCCTACAAAAAAACCTTAAACATTAATAAGTTACAAATATTGGGCCATAAAAAATCATTGCATCCATAAAATTGTTATTTGCATAAGCTAATTATAAATTATTATACATAACAAACGACGGGCCTTTTCGATTTCATTGTTATAAAGTTTTGCAATTAAATACTTGCATTAATTATAATCAAACTTTGTATAAGCTTTCCAGACCTAACTTGTTAGCACTCGTGCTGGAATTCTAATTAATTGAGCGTGAGTATGAGGGTAGAAGCAATTGAATTAATGCATTAATCTCAACTCTATTGCCTATACATATTTTTAATTAAGCAATAAATTATAGACCGAAATACCATACTGAGTGGAGATAATAAATCAAATGGCATAAATTTGTTGTTGATGACAAATGGTAATTATTACAAGCTGACTAAAGCACCCTTCACGTGACACTATGCGCTATAGGCATATTTATTGATCATTTCTGCTTGATCTTATAAAATGATTTGAGAGATTCGCTATTAGTCAATTACATAGAAAAAATAAACATACATACATATATCTAGATTAGCAATTTTTATTGAGTGCAATTGACAAGAATATTATCTTGGAAAATAACCATTTACGTAAAAAACCATTATAAAAAATAACCATTTACGTAATACTTCAAGGATTCACTAAATTAAATTAAATTAAACACTAGTAGTTTCGTACATCACAGATTGCAACATTATTTAGCTCCATTACGAATAAAAGCGTATTTATTGAATTATGATCGGCATAATACAATCAGTCGCAAAATATTTTTCCCACTTTTAGTTTTAAAAGCTTTCAACTGCTGTTGTCGGCTGCTCGGAAGAAACTGAACTAAGAGAAATGAAACTAGCCAACGTAAACTCCGAAGGCAGTATAAAATATAATGCTGAAAGACTGTCGAAATGAGTTCAATTAAATATATTCTGTTAGACAATGAGCGCACATCTGCGAGCAAGCATTCAAGACCAAAGAGAGAGTGTGATGCATTGAATTTATACACTGTGAGTAGCGACTGAACAAGAAATTATTTCAAATAGTCTGTCTTGCGTCTTTAACTCTCCCTAGAGATATTCTTAATCAAAGAAGTCCATGATAAAAATATTTTGAAGCCTCTGTAAATGTACCGAAAATACTGCAATATAGATAACTGTTAATGAACAATAACATTTATATATGTATATCTTTCTTAAAACAAAGGCAATAATAAAATACAAGTTTACAACCAGATTATATAACTTATTAAGTACGCATAAATTAGATAAAAATTTTAATAAAAATGAGTGACAACCTAACCATATTGTAAACAAGTACAAAAACTACATTCGGGTGTGCTCGACTGTAAAATCCCCAAAGCCCACTTCGAACAAAAAATAAATAGAAGAAAAATGTTTGTAGTCTTTATTCGGACGGCTAAACAGACAATAATATATACGCAGTATGGATCCTTATTCCGGTTACTTACATTTCCTGTTTTGAAAAAATCTGAAATTCATCTGTACCCTATGGGTAGTCGATAAAAACACATTTTTTAAACTAAACGGCGAAACAAAACAAATGAAATATAGAACTGTTCAAGGGATGAACTAATGGTGAATAGACATATAAACTGCTCTAATTCTCATCACTCTCCTATTACTTTCTCCTATTTCACTTTAAAAAAACTTTAAAGAAATTTTCATATATAAAAATATTTTGCAACAAATACTCGATCGCCCACGCCTCGAAATTATGAAATCTAAAGCTCTACAACGGTAGCCTCAAGTGTTTTCAAGTCTGCCCATATCTCAGAAAATCAAAATTTTGAAAAATTTGAAGGTTTTCAACTTTTTTGATTGCTCATACAAATTCGTCGTTTGCCCAAGTTTCAAAGTCTAAAATTTTTGCCAAATTTCAAAATTTTTCAAATTTTTTTTACTTTTTCAGACTGCTCATTCGCTATTTTCGTTTGCCCACCCTTTAAAATTTAAAAATTTTGCTTTATTTAAAAAATTTTCATACTTTTTTGATTTTAGCCTATGGCCCATACAAATTCATCGTTTGCCCAAGTTTCAAAGTCTCAAATTTTTGCCAAATTCAAAATTTTTAAAATTTTTTTGACTTTTTCAGACTGCCCATTCGCTATTTTCGTTTGCCCACCCTTTAGAATTTCAAAATTTTGCAAATTCCAAAAATTTTCATACTTTTTTTATTTCAGCCTATGTCCCATACAAATTCATCGTTTGCCCAATTTTCAAAGTCTCAAATTTTTGCCAAATTTCAAAATTTTTCAAATTTTTTTTACTTTTTCAGACTGCTCATTGGCTATTTTCGTTTGCCCACCCTTTAGAATTTAAAAATTTTGCTTTATTTAAAAAAATTTCATACTTTTTTGATTTTAGCCTATGGCCCATACAAATTCATCGTTTGCCCAAGTTTCAAAGTCTCAAATTTTTGCCAAATTTCAAAATTTTTCAAATTTTTTTGACTTTTTCAAACGTGGGCAAACGAAAATAGCGAATGGGCAGTCTGAAAAAGTAAAAAAAATTTGAAAAATTTTGAAATTTGGCAAAATTTTGAGACTTTGAAACTTGGGCAAACGATGAATTTGTATGGGACATAGGCTGAAATCAAAAAAGTATGAAAATTTTTGAAATTCGGCAAAATTTTGAAATTCTAAAGGGTGGGCAAACGAAAATAGCGAATGAGCAGTCTGAAAAAGTCAAAAAATTTTTAAAAATTTTGAATTTGGCAAAAATTTGAGACTTTGAAACTTGGGCAAACGATGAATTTTTATGGGCCATAGGCTGAAATCAAAAAAGTATGACAATTTTTGGAATTCGGCAAAATTTTGAAATTCTAAAGGGAGGGCAAACGAAAATAGCGAATGGGCAGTCTGAAAAAGTAAAAAAAATTTGAAAAATTTTGAATTTGGCAAAAATTTGAGATTTTGAAAATTGGGCAAACGATGAATTTGTATGGGACATAGGCTGAAATCAAAAAAGTATGAAAATTTTTGGAATTCGGCAAAATTTTGAAATTCTAAAGGGTGGGCAAACGAAAATAGCGAATGGGCAGTCTGAAAAAGTAAAAAAAATTTGAAAAATTTTGAAATTTGGCAAAAATTTGAGACTTTGAAAATTGGGCAAACGATGAATTTGTATGGGACATAGGCTGAAATCAAAAAAGTATGAAAATTTTTGGAATTCGGCAATATTTTGAAATTCTAAAGGGTGGGCAAACGAAAATAGCGAATGGGCAGTCTGAAAAAGTAAAAAAAATTTGAAAAATTTTGAAATTTGGCAAAAATTTGAGACTTTGAAAATTGGGCAAACGATGAATTTGTATGGGACATAGGCTAAAATCAAAAAAGTATGAAAATTTTTGGAATTCGGCAATATTTTGAAATTCTAAAGGGTGGGCAAACGAAAATAGCGAATGGGCAGTCTGAAAAAGTAAAAAAAATTTGAAAAATTTTGAAATTTGGCAAAAATTTTAGACTTTGAAACTTGGGCAAACGATGAATTTGTATGAGCAATCAAAAAAGTTGAAAACCTTCAAATTTTCCAAAATTTTGAAATTCTGAGATATGGGCAGACTTGAAAACACTTGAAGCTACCGTTGTAGAGCTTTAGTTTTCATAATTTCGAGGTGTGGGCGATCGAGTTTGAGTCATTCATGCCGAAAAAATGTCAAAATTTTTCAAAATTCAAAATTTCGAATACGAAAATTTTTTTCGAAAAACTAAAAGATGGACAAACATAGGCAAACGATTTTAAAGCGATTTCCGCAAAAAAATTTTTAAAAAAATAATTTTTGAATTTTCGAAAAAAAAAAACATTTTTCATAATTTCGAAACTATGTAAGGGTGGGCAAAAAAAATTTTTCCTGGGCAAACATGGGCAAACGATTTAAAGCAATGGGCACCAATTTTTTTTTAATATCTCAAATCACTGGACCCAGCTTCTCTGAGCTAAACAAATCGAAATAATCAAAATAGGCAAAGAAGGGCAAAAGAAGGTTTTCTTGGTGTGTGTCAAACACAGTTATTTTTACTTATGTACATATGTATGTACAGTATGTCAAGAAACTCTGTACACACTGAAAAAAACTTTTTTGACTTTGCATGCAAAAATAACGCCTTTAGTTATTATTTTTCAATTTTTTTTAATGCAGATCTATTATTTAGCAAATTTCAAATTAGTATGTACAAAAATAAAAACAATACAACGAAAGGGAAAATTTTAAATCAACAAAATATGAGTTTACACATTTTTGACACTGTCAAGAAAGTGTTTGCACACTTTAGTTTTCGATTCTGTTTTGTTCTATTTTTCGAAAAAACTGTACTTTATTGTTATCTATGCTTCTGCACTATTCGCTATTTTTGCATTCCTTTTCATTCAATTGCGAAATCTTGCTACGCACTTGTCAAAAAGCTGATTTTCAAATTATTTAACATGCCTGGAGCTGGTTTAACTTTTGACGTTACCCAATTGACTTATTATAGTCACGAAATTGGAAAATCTGTAGCTTAGCTAGTGGAGCTTATTGGGGTATCGCAAAAAATAATTTATGATGCTCCAAATCGAGCCTAAAATGAAGACAAACTGCAAGCAAAGTGTGGAAATGGTCGAAAAATGGATATTGACGAGCGGGCCTTATTATGGGCATGGTTCGTCAAAACCCCCAAATTTTGATCAGAACCCATGCCAAGGAGTTGGAAGAAGGGTGTGACACGGTCAATTCACATGAAACCGTCCGCTAACTAATTCTGAGGAACAAATACTATTTTCCCAATTGTACTGTCGGAATGATGTTGCGCTGATGTAAGGTTGTTAGCGACTTGGTCCATACTCTAGTTGGTCCATCATTGTAGTATAGCATTTTTTTTGGTTTGGACATAGAGTACGACGTCATGCCAATAGTTGTCCGGCGTGATGCTCATGTTAAAAGCCAAAATTTAAGCGTTTTCAACATTTACTTTCGAAAGCAGCGGCTTCTTACTCGCAACCGTTTCAACGGTTGAAGAGTGTTTGCTCCTCAGAATTAGTTAGCGGACGGTTTCATGTGAATTGACCGTGTCACACCCTTCTTCCAACTCCTTGGCATGGGTTCTGATCAAAATTTGGGGGTTTTGACGAACCATGCCCATAATAAGGCGGTCTGCCCGCTCGTCAATATCGATTTTTCGACCATTTCCACACTTTGCTTGCAGTTCGTCTTCACTTTATGCTCGATTTGGAGCATCATAAATTATTTTTTGCGATACCCCAATAAGCTCCACTAGCTAAGCTACAGATTTTCCAATTTTGTGACTATATAAGTCAATTGGGTAACGTCAAAAGTTAAACCAGCTCCAGGCATGTTAAATAATTTAAAAATCAGCTTTTTGACAAGTGCGTAGCAAGATTTCGAAATTGAATGAATAGGAATGCAAAAATAGCGAATAGTGCACAAGCATAGATAACAAAAAAGTACAGTTTTTTCGAAAAATAAAACAAAACAGAATCGAAAACTAAAGTGTGTAAACACTTTCTTGACAGTGTCAAAAACTCATATTTTGTTGATTTAAAATTTTCCCTTTCGTTGTATTGTTTTAATTTTTGTACATACTAATTTGAAATTTGCTAAATAATAGATCTGCATTAAAAAAAAATTGAAAAATAATAACTAAACTGTTATTTTTGCATGCAAAGTCAAAAAATATGTGTTTTTTTCAGTGTGTAAAGAGTTTCTTGACATACTGTACATACTAGCCAGCTGAGTCCGTCTGTATGTAAATTTATTTTATTGTAATTATTTATCAACTCCATCTAGACACAACCTACAAAACTAACATTAGCAGCTTTGAAGTCTTTTATTGTTTGCAGAATCCCGGATGAACAACGGTGTGCAGTTAGAGTAAATATGACTTTCATACATATGTACATAGTACATATACTAATTGGGGTTTGAAAGTACAAATATACATATTTGCTTTCGCAGTCTGTAAAAAGCACTGGCTACAATAAAATTCTTGAGGCAAACCAAAACATTCATATTACATTGCTGACATTGATCTTTTAAAGAGAACTCATCTGCAATTGAAAAAGAAAAGTTTGTTTGCGATTGCAAGCTAGTACGCGATAGTCGATAAGTCAATCAAAAAAATGCACAAGTAGCTCGAATTATGAATTGATGCTTTGTGAAGAAATGAACTTTGTAGTTGTAGCTTTTATGCTGTAGTTTGATAGCCAGTGACCTGCCAGGCCAAGGAAATGTACATACATACATACATACAAAATATATGTAGATGTATAGGAAAAATAAAATGTGTTTCTTTCTGTTATGGTTTTCTGGAAATTCATTCTTTGATTAGTGATTACATCAAATCAACTGATATCAACTGCAAATCTGTGTCAGCAGCAAAAAGAATAATATACTTCCCGTATTATTTATAATAACGAAATTTCGGAGAACAAAATTTATTTTGCGTTGCGTATGATTGTAAAAGTAAATTTGTAAATATTTAACCAAATCTCTACATACGTACATACATAGTTTAATACAGATTAATTTAGTATTGGTGGTGTTGTTGAAATTCTGAAATATTATGCTATACACATATGGATTCAATATACGGTAGGTATAAAGGCTCGATGAAGCAAAAATGCGATGCATACAATTTTGTAAGAAGTTGGCTTTTAAACACGCATTTTTACGGGAGTGCACATATATATATTTGTGATTTTCTTTAATATGTATTTCATATATATTATTTAACTCGTTTTTCGAAAGGGTAATTTTTAATCAATTATTTTATCATTAAATATTACGCTTCCTTTATGTAAAGCACACCTAGTTCTGTTGCAGTTGCAGTCTCTTTTACAAAAATTAAACAAAACAATAGAGCATAAAACAAAACTTATAACGAAAAATAAAACTGTCTAGTGCGTGAGAGCGGCATCAAAGAGTAAATTATGGTGTATCCTCCTCCTTATCTTGCCACACACTGCTCTCATTCTCCGTATCACTCAGAATTTCAACAACATCATCTTCTCCAGTCAGTAATGCTTCAGACTTCTCTATTTCCTTATAAAAATCTGCAGAGAGAGGCAAATCGCTGTCACCGTTTTCAACCATCAGGTTCAGCTCCGGCACCAGTGAGTCATCGGAGCCCACCTGTGAAGTTGCCGTTGTGGTAGATGTCGCTGTGGTGGACACATCCATTGGCGGCAAAGTTGCTACCGGGTTAAATGGGGCATCTAAGTCTTCCAGACCGCGAGGAGGTTTTAGCTTAGCCAATTCCTCTCGGAGATATCGATAATGACGACGCAAGACCATCGAATTAAACGAAATAGTGCGACTAGCACGCTCTGTGTACTGAGGTTTACTCAGCTCTTCAATCCACCCCTCAATTTGTGTGCAAATCTCTTCGCGCTTTAGCCAGAAATGCTTATGTATGACCTAAAAATACATTATTTTTAGAAGGGTAGAATGGTAGGTAATTTAAACTGATACTTACATCTGTAAAGCAAGGGCTCGGATTGCGAATCTGCTCGAGCATTGCCCAACGCACGCACGCTTGGTAGATGTTGCTGTTGTATTCCCGAGATGAATTAGTACCGCTGGGCGTTCCACGACTGCGCTCAAAACCAGGCTCGTTAAAGTACGGTTCAGGCACCAATATTAAGGATTGTATGGAGACAAGAACCTGCAGAAAACTGGACGTCTGCGCATTCCACTTCTCCTCAGGTCTACCATGCCAAGTGTTTAGTACTGACAGGCATACCTTTCCATCATTATAAAGGTTGGGATTAAAACGAACCGAGTGCCGACCTGTGGTCTCTAAATTGATAAGCATCGGCAAGTTGGGATAGTCAGGTGGAAAGAAAACATCAAACTCGAAACAGCCATTGGCATATGGTGTATCTGCAGGTCCAGTGATGAGCACCTGAAGATATATTAATGTTTTGGGTATAATATTGGACGAAATCAAACGCTGATTTTACGCACCTTCATTATGTCCAATCTATCAGTATCACAACGCACAAATACAGAGCTACTGTAGCTTAGAGGTAAACTTGTGGAAAGAGTGACTGCTTCCTGAGCCAGCCGTTTGACACGAGATGGGTGATAACGATCGCCTGCTAGTCGCACCATTTTTTCAAAATGATGCGCGACCACAAAACGAAAGCTGTTATTATCCGATTCAACGATCATGTCGTACGTGTCAAACTGACGCTTTTTCATTAGCTCAAGGTAACGTTGCTCAACTGATTTTGTTATTGGACGCTCCAATGCACCTATACCATCTTCTTGTGTATGCAACATATTTATCAAAGCGTCTGCTGCCGTGGTCTTCTTCACAAGAACACATGTCTCATGTATATCCGGAATAAGTAGAGCTAATCCTTCATCATCGCCATCATCTATATTAAATGTCAATTGATGAGTTTGACCTTTGATGTTTGACTTCTTGTTGACTCTGTGAATATTGTACGAACAGATCGTTAATAATTGAATATATAATATTAGAAAACTTTAAAACTTACTTGAGCCGCTTAGCATATGTATCAACGCAAGTCTTCATATTCTTTAGCAGCTCCGCAATAGGTGGTGTACACTCTCCGTTGGCATTTGGCGCCGGCTGCAGGAGTGAAACCAAGCTTTTGGAGAGCGACAATGCACGCAGTATCTTCAGAATGGCACGATAGAGAGGAATGTGTCGTGTAATGTCTAAAACTGAGTCGTTACGCAAATAAGAACTGAGTGCTGGTATTAGGCACGACTGCTGCAACAGCGTCTGGAAAATAGGCGGAAGATCACCAGCCACATCACGAACATCGTGATAGGCTAAAATATCCTCTCCGCGCATTTCGATGGGTATGCAGTCTCCCGGATTGATATAACTGGATAATACCAACAGCAGTACTGTCACATGCTCTTCTTCACTCTTCTGACGCAGTAAAGCCTGTTCTACGTTCCATGACTGAGTTGTCGAGCCAGTGCCAAACCCAGTGCCTTTCGCCCAGTATATGTGACTTTTGTCATCTGAAATTATGGTAGTTGGCAGAGGTTCTTCTGTTGAATTGGTTTTTACGGCTGTTGAGGTATTGTGGCCATTTTCACTAGCATTTGTATTGCTATTGCCGTTAACGTTGCCGGTGCCGTTACCGTTGCCGTTGCCACTGGAAGACGGTTCATTAAACAATGTCCCTATTTGACTGTTATGCGACTGATGTGAAAATATTCCAAGACAGTTTAGTACAAGATGCATTGCTCCAACTTCAATGACAACTCGGCGAAGCAGCATACCATCATCGGTCGATAAAGGCATACTATCCAGTAATTGACGGAATACCTCAAACGGCAATGTGGGTAAGGACGGCGCCAGCGAAAGGCTGTATATATCGTCTGCGTAATAGAAAATATAAAAATATTAGCAAACATCCTTCTCTAACATGGAAAAAAAACAAAAAATTTAAACAAAATCGAAAAGCGTCTCCAAAAGAAAAAATATTAAAACACAGAATTCATATTTGATACACTTACTGCCATCTCCATCGCCGGTAACACCTAGAACAAGTCTTAAAAGACACTGGGCACGTTGCTTATCTCTAAGTAACACATCTGAATAGGTGGGAAGGCGTAAGAAGAGACCAAAAGCGGCTAACGAGTGTTGTGGCACAGAACTAACAGTAATCTGCTTCGCCGTCGGCTCACAAATGGTATCCTCCAGATCTTCATATATCTCATCATTTGGCTCAAGCTTAACCCAATCAGATAGAGGTGGACTCTTCTCCTTCTCGGCAGCTACAGCAGTAGTCTTTCGGCCCATATGCTCAGGATACACCGTGGGCAAATAGTGAGCTAACAGCGATAGACCACCGCTACTTGAAAAACGCTGAAGTGGTGATGACAACGGCTCTGTACAAGCGGCTTTTGTTTTCTTTGACTCCGCAACTTCATCCCCCAGCGTGCATTGAGGAACTAGATTCAGCGTCAGGCATGGTGCAGATAGTGAATGTCCTGCATCCTTAAGCGTAGCTAACACTTGTGATATGGTGGCATCACCAGCCAGCAGTATATCAGGATATTCTGGTATAACCAACTGACTGCCATTGCCCGCATGTGCTGCTTGCAGCAGAAACTCTTCAATGTTAAACGTATCTGTAAAAATATATTAATCAATGCAATATGTAACTTGTAGATGTACTCACTATTTGGCAATAATTGCATGGCTGTTGTTTGTGTCTCCTTATCCTTATTTACAGCGGCTTGGTTTTTGGCATCCTTAATTCTTTTGTCTTTAGCCGCTACTGCCGCACCAACGGTCAAAAACTCCATGCTACCCCCGTGCTCCATATTATTAAAGTTTATAATACACGATTTATCAGTTTTGCATTCACTTGGCTTTTCTACACCTGAAAGAGTGGCTGCAACATCGCCAGTGCGTTGATCTGTTGGTTGTTGATACACTAAGTTACTATACACTGTGGTCAAAAACAAAAGTAAGAAAATTAAAAATTAATAAAAACAAAAGAATATATACATATATATAGACAAAGTATTCCATCAAAATATTATAAACAAATATCTTTAAAACAATTTTAACAAATCAAATAGCGCAACATAAATATAGGCATTTCCAGAAATAGATCCATCGAGCAAATCAAATTTAATTGGAATTTATTTATTTATTTGGATAGCCCCATATTGATTTAGAATCTATTATTTTATATCATTTGTTTGTTTGTTTATGTTGTCGTACGATCGTAATGCTTGAAAATGCCCATATGTATTATACAATGTATTATACAATAAATCAAGTTTTTAACTAATTGATCAGCATTTGCATGGACAAGAAAAATAAATTAAAAAAAATACTTACCACTAACGCAGTTCTGCAATATCTCTTGACATGTTGTATTTGTAGTTACATTGAACAGCATTTGGTTAGCGCAACTGCGTTTGGCCGGATGGTGATTGGCAGATGCGACTGGTAAACTATTACTAGCACCTGCTACATTAGTTCCTCCCATTATAGCAGACAATGTATCTCGTCGTTGCAATGGCTGCAGACTACGTACACAGACCATTATGTGTTCGTTCTCCAGCAATAGTTGCAGCACAAGCTGCCGGGTAAAACCAGAAATTGTGGGACGATTGCCCGATGTAGATCGCAAAGGCTTGCAAATGATGGCACCAATAAGCAGCGAGGTGAGCACTTCCTGATTTGATGGATGGCATGCGCTCACACGAGTAAAAAAGTTGATTGTGGCCCTTTCAAGACGAATGAATGTTTGTTGCATGGGTAAGGTCTTGCTGAATTGTGCTGTGTGCGTGTTGCACAGTAGCTGCAAAAGAGGTTTCCAAAACATGGAGCCTTGCATAGTGCCCAGCCAGTCTCGCATTGGACCTTCGGCGCAACATTCTGAGAAAAAGTCTAAGACTTTGGGCACATTTGCACAGCTCAGTAGTGGTTTGGTATAACTACCAGCACTTGCCTCCACCTTATCAAAATCGGTAAGCAGAGAATCTCCACCGGCAGCTTCTTGCGTACTAGATGAGGCTGCAGCTTCCGCAGAGACTCCTTCAGTAGTTGGTAGCATATAAGTGCAGTACTCAAAAACAGCATGAGCTAGAAGTTTAGGCAGACCAGAGTCCAACATTTGGTAAACTGCTATTGGTGACTGACAAGCCAAAGCGAGCGTCTTAAGGAATGCCGGACGTTGAAGAAGAAGTGTTAGATTTTCACCGCCCTCACGACGGAACCAAGCATTACCGCTTTGTACTTTACTGTCATCCGTTTTACTACGCGTCTGTTGCTCCATTTTTATACCGAGTTTAATCAGCAACTGGTTAAAGAGCTCCGTTTTTATGTTGCATAGAGCACACAGTAATGAATCAAAACTACTCTTCAATGGCTCATCGTGCTCCAATTCGGCAATCCATTGATAGCAAGTCTCAAACAATTTCGGCGTAATAAGATTGGGTAAGTCCGGAACATTTTGATGTTGCTGAACCTGCCATAATATGGAGGCAATCACATTAACAAACCCACTTTGTGGATTATTGCAGCGAGCCTGTTTGCTATAGATGTCATGCAACTGCATTATCCAATCCAGCAGAACACGAAGTTTGTCGAGCATATGTTCTGCAGATCCGGTAACTACTTGATAAATAAGATCGCACACAGCATCACTGGAAAGTTTAAATACTGCAATATCAATAATATTACAATTAGATCATTAGAAGTTAGATCGATAAAAGCTAAAACTCACCCTGTGGAGTGGTGTGCCACAGCAAAGTTCTCAGTAATTGTAAACTAAGTTCGTGATTGTAGGTACCCATTTTGATTAGAACAGTCTCAAGATGCTGTTGCGCAAGGCTAGGTATCATAGGCATAATGTTAAGCAAAGAGCAGCACGCCTCTAGAAAGCCTGGATAGGCAGCCGGGTATGATGCTATTAAATCGGTTAGCTTACTATCTGGTTGCAAAGCAGCTACATGAAAACAACGAGATAGTATTCGCACCCAGCCAATGCTTGTTTTGGCAAATGCATCATCCTCGGGCATCGCATCAACATCCATGGCAGATAACGCAGCCGCCGGCAGAGGTGTGGAGCAGGCGGCAAATGATTCCCCAAAAGTACCTTGTCCACGAATACCTTGCATACGATTCCCAAAAATTGTTTGACCCAACACTGCAATCTGTACAAGACCAACATTGCCGCAGTCCTTTGGTCTAAAACAAAAAAACAAAATTTTAGGGATAGTTAAATTGATGTCATTAACATGATTTACTTACTTGTACAGCCTCAAAACGATACTCGTTGCCACTTCGGCTTTAGCTAGCTTAAGACGTATGCAAGTGAGACCAGTTGTTGTCATTGGTGCACCCACGGGTATAGAGCCAACACCATAATCTCGAGACAATTCCAATGCTACGGCCGAAGGACAAGAAGCCAGACTCGAGGTGTGTGGTACCAGTTGCACCTCCTTCAACAAAATTGCTGTTGGCAGCGTGATGGTCAAATCCACATGTGTCTCATTGGGATAGAACATATAACTCCACGCTGGTGATCGTGGTCGTCTATGAGTGGCATTGGGATTAGAAATCAGCATCTCAGCACTTTGTGCCGCATCATTTTCAGATACAATATGCGAGAATGGAGCAAAATTTATCATTCCATCATACTGGGCGCTACTATTTCTTGATGTTTGTGCTGCTGTTGTTGTACTAGCAGCTCCCGTGCTTGTGGTTGTCTTTTTACAGGCGCTACCATTGTTCACATAATTATAAAGCTTGAGACGCGTATTTCGTGTCATATGTTGCATAATCATGGAGATCTGGTATAGGTAATTCAGTATTAGTATTAGTTATTAAATGAATATTATTTCCATTCTTACCAATCCCGGCTGCATGTTAATAATCGTTTTGTTTAGTCGAACCAAATTATGACAGATTATTTGAATGCCTCCCAATTGAGTAAATATTTGAACTGCCGCTGTCACTTCCAGCACCTTCGAAATGTACCATAAAAAGGGTTCTGATAACTGAAGGCGTGGCAGTGTAGCATTGCGTTGTACAGTACCTGAAAGAATGTAAAAAATGTGATTAATACAATTCGACCCCAACGATGCTTAAACTTACTCTCTTCCAGATATTGGCAAATAGGCGCAACCACCAGTCGCGGATTAGAAGCTCTCTCACTTAAAGTGATCATCAAACTAAAGACGGCGTCCGCAATAGTCTGTGGTTCGTCCAGCACCATGTTTGTTTTAAGGGAAAAGAAACAGCTCGAAGACATCATTGTAAAAGTATTAGTTGAACACTGAGAAAGTGCTCCAAACAGTCGTTTCATTGTAGGAAAATGACGCAGCACTGTATTACAAATAAATAATAAGAGTGCGGGAATTTTTTAAGAGACAAAGAATACAAACCCCAATCAGCAATGCAAGGGACCTTGCTACGGTGCCCATCTGTATTTAATTGTTCAGCCTTCGTTTCATCCGTTTGGCTTTGATTAGACAGTTCCTCTTCTTCAGGTATGGTTACCTCCTGTGGAAACACGATTAAAGCTAGTAGTAGCATTACATTTTCGTTACTTACGCTAGGCTGTCGGGGCATCTCCGTTAAAACCATGTGGGAGGACAATTTGAGCAAATTTATAATTAACGAATTGTCGCATATGGTAGCATTTTGCTTAGTAGGGTTCTCTGAACCTAATACGTTGGCAAATAAATTGCTAAAGTTATTTCCAGCATTGCTGTTCTCATTACCGCGCTGGCATTGTAACTTCTCGCCATTGGAAATATTGTTATAGACTATAAAAGCTGAAATTTCAAACAGATTTAGCTGTTAGTTAATTTTCATCACGAAGAGTTGTTGTACTTACAAACACTCTCGATAATTTTGAGGGCTACATTCAGATCACCCTTGTCGTTAGGCATTAAAAGCAAATCCCGTACCAACTGATTCTGTGCATCAATTGGCCCTTGCTGGTTGCTAATGGCACCGTCTGGCTGAACTAACTGGAGCACAACATGTAGAAGTATATCCTTTAGTCGACGCTTGCATGGAATAAGACTACCGCTATTCTCGCTTTTGCTATGAAGCCACAGCATGAGCTCATGCAAATGCCTGCAGATTGTAGGGCCAGCCTATAAATTATAATGAAGATAAATTAAACTATAATTAAATACTGAATGGATTAACTTACACAACGATTCGTTATTATGGATGAACTCATGCCGTAACCCGAGAAGAAACGAAGTAGCATCTTCTCAAAATTTTCATCATTTACAATAACCTCATTGATACGACTGCAATCGGTAACATCATCTCCAATAGGCAATGAATTACAAGCGAGGAATAGACTCTGAAAGCCAAGGCACCATGTACGTAGCTTTATATCATTGTGCCAAGCCAGAGCTAGCAAAAGACCTTGAACAGCATTAGCTCCAAATGGAATTTTCGGGCTATCCGTCTGATTGATTCCCGCCGAATATGGCTTATCGGCCAACTCACAATTAAGCGTTAGCCACATTTGCAATACTTGCTCTAAATGAACCCATGTATCCTCATAGTGTAGATCGGCCAGTATAGAATCAAAAACATTCTTTAGCATAATGTAAGTATTGACACCACTATAATCCGGGCCAGACCACAACTGAGTGAGATACTCTGGCCAGGCTACTGCCTCTGGCGGTGCGGACACGAATTCATTGGTTAGTACTTGCGGCAACGATGAGTACAAATCCAACGATGTTCGATTGGTCAAGCGACGCAATTGCGCTTCCACATGTAATTCCAAGCCAGCATCTAAACGCGAATCCATCGCAATGGATATGGACTTACAAAAGAAGTTGAATGTGTTTTTGCAAAGTGCATTACTCTCTTTTTTAGTAATAGGCTTGGTGCGCTCAATCATATCTATGTCGTTCAGCATTTCGTCAAACTCCGTATCCTCGCACTCAATGAGAGATGGCAGGTAGTTATATTTGCCAGCTGAAAAAATTAGAATATGTGAATAGGTATGCGTCGAAAAATATTGAAATATAATACTTACTAGAATAATCACTGAATAGATCGCGAGACTCCTGCGCTGATGTAGTGATAATGGGACGAATTTCATCGTTGGTAGGAGTAACATCATTATCCCTATATTGCTTGTCCGCGTCCAAAAGGTCCTGAAAAAAACAAATTATTATGGCCATTTATGTTCATATATATCAAATATATTTAGTCATATTTACCTGTAACAGACATGTAATTGCATGCACCGCCCAGGGCTGTTGCTGATCGTTCCACACGGCCAAACGTATAAGTTGCTCCAATTGAGCAGTTGTCACAATTTTGCACAACCGAACCGAGGGTCGGCATGCAGCTACCAATCGCGCTATCACTTTACAAGTAAGTAAAAACTGATCCATGTTGCAATCAAAATCCATTTCCAAAAGCAAAGCGAACAATCCTCGGATGACAACTTTGATGTTTGACATGCTCAGTGCTTTCACACCTTTATCAAAGTTACTATCTCCGTCCACACTGGTTCCCAAGCCATCCAAATGCTTTGGTGATGAGGTGGTGGCATTAGTGCCTTTTACGGAGCTTACACCTGAACCGATGCTGGAAGCACAGATGCCACTTGTTACCATATTCATTTTTCCTCCGGTTGATGCTACTTTGGATGTACCGCTAGCCTTCGATTTAGTAGACAACTCCATGAATATACCAGGATGCTAAACAATAAAATTTGCTAATTAATTCTTTTAACTGTAGGTGTAATTAAAAAAATAATAACCTCGTTTTGGATCATGTAGATTTTTTTGCCCCAATCAGTGTACGGCTGAACTGAGTATTTATTCTGTTGTATTATTCGCTTTTTAAAGCAACGTAATTGCTTACTATTAGGTGTATTGTTCGGCCTTGCCTTAGTAAAGTCGCTTTCACAACTCATAAAATCCCAACGAGCTGCCGCTGCACAAAAGATACAATGATAATTGTAGATTGATAAATGGGGAGAAAAAAGTTCACTTACATTTATCCTTTCGAGCATTGTTATCGTCCAGACAAACAGATAGGAAGAGAAGTAACCACGTGATTAGCTGAAGATCAGAAGTGCTCCCCATTGCTGCACTACGTTCAGCAGCGCTAGACGACGTACTAGGTTGCTCTGATTGAAATTTGTAATGTGGAGAAATAGGCGCTAGCAGCTTTACAAGGGTCTTAAGCACGGCATCTATTACGATCGAACGACAAGCACCCATTGCAATACTACGTCGACCCAAATAAGTGAACAAAAAGAAAATTCTGTAAGTGACGATAAAGATTGAAACCCAATTTAGTAAATACTTTTTCAGTGTCGATTACATTTACACATACCGATCCTGGGGAAATGCTTTACAATTTTGTGCCGAGAATAAACTGCAGAACATATCCGCCAAAAAGTCACCCCACCATGGCTGAAAGCAGCACATGCGAACTAACAGTGAGCATGTAGCTAACTGTAACTGAGCATCACCATAAACAACCAAGGAATTGAAGAGAGTCTTGGCAGTAACCATATTAAATCGCTGATGAACTGGCAGTATGTTTTTAATGCCATATTCAATAGAGAAATGCAACAGCACTTCGACTAAACTGAGACTCAGCACGCGTAATTTATCTCGCGAGGCACTTTTCAACAACTTGTCCGTGATCAAAGGATTCGGGGGTGCGGGAATCCTATGCGCTTTCGGTGATAATGCGCGCTCTAATCGATGTACCACATTTCGAATAACGTTGATTTGGTATTGCAGCAACATGCATTCATCATATAAAGAAACCACTTTGTTGTTATTGTCCATTCCACAACTAACTTCCTCATCTCGCTGCTTGTTAATAAAAGCCTGAAGATGGGCAACATTCGATAGTTCGCTATTGCGCATCGGCGACAAAAGTTCCATTAATTTGCTACTGGCTAAACTATAGCGGCAATGAACATCCTCGTACAGTGCATTCAGCGATTTCAGGTGAGTCTGGAGCGACTGTGCTGGCGGTTTGATGAAACGAACGAGGTTATCGCCATAACCATCATGCTCCAGAACAACAGGGTGTCCAAAGAAACTTCCAAGTGGTACCTTACATTTAGTCGATGACATGCCATTGCGACCAACAATTGTGAGCTTTAGATAGCGGCAAATAGGTGGAGGCTGCATATCGCTCAACACTAGTGTCTTTGTTTGTATGTCAGAGACTTGCACTAGGCGAGTACAATCGATCTCCTCATCAAAGCACCATATATCAATGTTGAGCGATGTTAGCTCATCGCATGCAGGTACTACCAAATCCGTTAGCAGAATGTGCTGGCCAAAATCAAGTACCACAAAGCGGCGGGCACCAGAATGCATGCGATCGACAACAATCATCAGCTTCGGAGGAGGTGTAAGAAGTTTATGCCAAGCAATTGGTGAACTAGGATTGGCATTTAAATTTTCGGTAATCTTCTCTCGCTCAGCCTCATCATCTACAATGTTCTGTGAGCTATCATTGCCGCCCGTTTGCGATGTTGCTTGAGATTGATCAGACGACTGCGATGGGGAGGCTTCTTCAGGTAGCACATCAAGAGAAGACTTGAGTAAAGCCTTTTCCCAGTTTTCCATTTCCCAGTTGTATGCGTTTTCCTCGTTTATGCCAAGTTTTTTTTGAATGTAGCTGTTCCAAAGTGTGAGCTGAGGTAAAAACTTCGATATCTTCAGCTTATCTATGAGCGCGCTCTTCTCGATTTTTACCTCCTCTTTTAATGCATGTTCAAGATCAGTAAGTGATGCGACAGCTAAAAATAAATTTTATATTACTGTCATAATATTAAAACAGCTATTTAACTTATCACTTACAAGCCTTATCCTTAAATCCATTTACCATCCCAAAAGATCCAAAAGCGGTTTTAACATTCATGTCCTTGATTTCTTCCACCAGGCACTCCACGCTCATATCACTCAACTGAAAATAATTTTAAGATGAACGCCTATAAATTTGGTTCTTTAGTGAAAACAATAATCAGGATTACCAACCAATTCATCGTCCTTTCCTTTGGTTACTAGTTTTGGCATCATCATCACATCCTCAATGAAGACATTAGCTGCTCCATTGACTGTGCTGTCAATATTATCAATGCGTGTGGCTTCTGATGTTTGGACGCAGGTAAAGTGCAACTGTACAACCTCTAATAGACCTCGCAACTGGTTGCTTATACTCTTACCGCGAATCAAGTGTGGGAATGTCCGAAAGTCAACACCATCTACACAACAATAGTAGCAGCATTAATTGACTTTACTAAGCTGAACTAATTATCGAGCATGTCTCACCTATCGAGCTAAGTCGCTTTATATCCAGTCCGGTTACTGGCAGAATAGTGGCACTGCTGCGTATCACATTTGTAAGTCCCATAGAGGATGAGCTTGAGCCATTGCGATTGATATTGGGAAAATCAAAATCAAATATTTCAGGCTCAAATGGAAAGCCATAGAGTCCAAACCGTGTGCTTAAAAGTGCACAATGTGGATCCCAGCGTTTATCTATTTCCCCAGATATGTCTTTAAGCAAATTGATTGCATATTCGGAGATGCTATTGTGTGACTCCGTAGTAGATGTGGCACAGGCAAGCATCGTATACCAACGCACTACACTTCCACATCGCGCCTGCGGCAACTCACAGAAGGTATTTGAAATTGCCGTTTTAATGCTGCTATCCAATGTAGCTTGCTTTTGCAACTCAGTAGGAAGATTACCCACACCTCTGCAATAAAGTAAATAATATAGATGAGATATCGAAATAAATTTCAGTCAAACTTACTCTGTTAGCATTATCAATAATTTTACGCACTTATGCGCAGTGGTGCGGTCACTATAGATAATGCAGTTTCGAATGAGTTGTTCGATGTGCTTTTCTGCCAAACAAACACACTCAAATTGCTGTGCTAGTAGGTCGTTCATATTAGCTGCTGTTTGCTTATTTATCTGATCCTTAATGCGCTCTGACTTTGGAGATCGAAAACGATTTAAACGTATAAAACAAATCCAGTTAAGTACATCGAGAGCTAAGTTTTTGGTCAGCGGTATGGATTCCACATCGCATGCAACGCGGAAAAGTTGTTCTAAAAGTCCATTGCTATCCAGCATAGCAATACGCTGCATGCGCGCATTATTAATTCGACTATGGGACTTAACAGCTCGCACACTTATTGAGATCTCGTGTAGCCAATCACAGCCTTAAATAGCAAAAAAAAAAAAATAGTTAAACGCGTATAATGAGCAGAATATTAATAAGTAAAACAATAGGCAAAACTACCTATTTTATTATCACATTCTTGTTCAACTGAAGCAGTCAGGGGCAATGGAGTAGTAAGGGGCATTGATCGTACGGGTTGATCTGGACCTATATAGGCATGTAAATTCAGTTTTCCTGAGTTTCCAAGATTTGTCAAAAAATGAGTTTTCGTTCTATTAAGTAACCTCATATGTTTACTCTTTTTCTCTTGATTCTCAATATCCAGGGAAAGAGTTACTTTAATATTTTCTACTCGATTAACCAAATTTTGGACAGGATGTCGCGAAGAAATAGCTGTAATTGTTATTAAATTGCATTCCATTATTGTATTACAATGTTGTTATATTTTATGAAGCTATTAATCATCTGCCAAAAGATATTTTATTGACATCTTAGTCAAACTGATTAAGATACTTATTTAAAAACAGCGTACTTTTATGAATATCAATGAGCAGATAAGCTAATGTTTATATAACTCTTTAACT
Organism: Drosophila albomicans; assembly: GCF_009650485.2. NCBI lineage: Eukaryota > Metazoa > Arthropoda > Insecta > Diptera > Drosophilidae > Drosophila > Drosophila albomicans. The sequence goes on along the minus strand of NC_047631.2, from coordinate 2,322,798 downwards.
GTTCTACATACATCAGAAAATAAAAAAAATTATGATGCTTATTGGTCGTATGGTTGTCAAAATAATATAAATTTCATGATTTGATCTTACATACCCCTCGTTTTGTTTTGTCCTTCCTTGGATGGATCTGCCACGGTTTTAATATGTAAAAGGAAGTTTCGAGTTCGTGTCTTGAATAGTTTTGGAGAAGTCAGAGTCGCAGTACCGCCTTGATCGCAAAGATCAATGCACGATGAAAGCTCTATGGGACCAGCCAGTACTTCAGCATTGTGAGCCAACAAATACTCCTCACTAAGCACGGGGTTGTCATTGACAACTGCAAATAAATAAATATGATTATTTAAATCACTTTCTATAATTATCGTTTACTTACTGTAAGAGAGATCAATATTGTCGTCAATCACGTTCGGCTTGTAACTGGCATGAGTTCCTTTCATACGGTAACCAAAACCATTTGTGTTCTGTTTCAGTAGGGTGACCTGTATGGCAGCTGGGTTCGAGCATTGCTGGTACACAGTAAACTTCAAATCAATGTGGCCCAACGAAACTGGCTGTGCTAAGTTAAGCTCAATTATATGCTCGTCCCAAGTGGTTCTAATATAAAATGTATACAATTAAAATCAAAACAAGTAAGAAAGGTATAGTGCTCCAATATAAGATACCCGCTACCAATTTTAAAAAGCTATATTTGGTATATACAAATACTATTACACTCAAAATATACTATAGTGATTAAAATTTACCGGACTGCAGTTCTAGGCATATCAAATTAATTGTCAAATAACTTCTATGTTTTTTTTTCGATCGCAACCAAACTTTCTTGAATCACAATGACCGTAGTTATTATACACTTTAGTTTTAAAATTACTATTGCTATTCGATTTTTTCGCTTTGCGGGGGCGGAAGTCGGCGTGGAAAAAAGTTAACATAAATTATTTCGCTATCCCTGCTTGATATCTAGGGGTTCAAACAGACAGTCGAAAAAACAAACAGAAAGGATATATCGTTTCGGGTGACGGCGCTGACAAATAATATATATATTTTAAGCGGTCGATGATGTCACCTTCTGCTTGCTACCTATGATGAGCGGGTATAAAAAGGTCCACTAAGGTTGTTTTTTAATGTGAAGACTTACGCATCGTTATGAAGTCGCCAGGTGCGGGTAAAGTCCCGTTCGTCGCCTCCATGACGCATATTTTGCGACTGCTTGCGCTGTTTCTGAACTTGACCCAAATCATTCCAACAACTGGGTACTTCAGCAGAGTATACTGTCAGTTTATCATCAAACTGAGTCAACGCATAGAATAAGCGCAGATCTTCAAGCGTGTAGTCTGTAGTTTTATATGCCAATAAATTCGCGTTGTTGGCTAGCAAGGAGACAGTCGATGGTGAAGTCTGAACATGAACGCTTTGGCTTGATGTCGTAGCTGCTGCCTCATTGCAAACATCAACTGAGATATTTCCATCGACCATAATTGTATCGGCATCAGCCATATTGCGAGCACCATCCGTAACGCTCAGATCCGCTGCATGGGTTAATGTTGTACTACAGTCCTCATCCATTTCCAACAGCTCATCGCCAGAATCATTTTCACCGTCATTCAGCGAATAAAATAGCATGCCACCCTGACGGGAACAGCAACACAGTCTGTCGAGGTTACGACAATAGACCACGGCTTCAAAATGTTCGCCCTCTTCTTCGATGACAGAAGTCACTTGGAAGTCATCAAGCGAATAAATTTCGATGCAACCATCTGCACAAACTACGCAAATGGATCCAGCTGCTTTTGCATCCGAAGATGCCGATGACATGCTGGGTGGTAGGATACATAGTTGCTTCGGACATTTCGCACGACTGAAAGTCATGGCTAGAGTATAGTCATTCGAGATTTGTAAGTCATCATAGTCAAAAAGGAGCATTTGTGCGGCCACATTGCATTCAGCGTTGTTATCATCTGAAAATACCAACATGTGTGTTCATATTCAATTTATTACTTAAAATATTGACTTATTACAAACTTACCTATGTCCATTGACACATGCTTCTCTTCCTCCTCTTTGGATACCGTGGCCATAATGATTTTGGCAGCTTCAGTTTCTGGAGCTTTAGTGCGCAGCAACTTAACTAGCAGCTGATTACAGTTTGGACTGGTGGGCAAAATTTCAGCTATCTCGACAATTTCCTCCACCTCTAAAGATTTCCCATCGACACTGTGAGCGCCATCCAATGCATTCATGCGTTTGACACTTGTCCAGCTTTCCACCACGCAATCTATTTCCTCATTTGCAGTCAACTTTTCACTTGCAGTGTTGTGACTGCCATTCATTATTATGCTATTGTTGTTATTGCTTGTGGAGCTCACGCCTAACGAGTTGTTATCATTGTTGTTATTGTTATTTTGATGCGATATCTCCGACTGATCTATAAGCTTATCCATTTCATTGCCCATGCCCAGTAAACTGTTGCTAACATTGACAGTATTGGAAGATACCATTAAACCAGAAGACGTATCGTCCAGATTGCTCTCCAGTATTTGCGACAATGTGGACAAGTCAAAATCATATAGCATCGATGAGTTGTTGCCTGTCTGATTAACTCCAATGTTCTTGTTGTATGTCATTAATGCAGACACAAAGCCATTGCTATCAAAACCATCAGTGAATTTCTCATACGGCGTCAACGATTTGTTATCATCGTCCTTCGAAGATTCAAGACTCACTTGACTGGCAACAACATTCGAGTCACTGGAGGCTGTGAAAAATAATACATAAATGGTAATTAATAATTATTAATAATATTCATAAGGATTTACTTACTGGTCCCCATTTGAGATGAAGTTTTTTTCAGGTGACTTGCAATACTTGATATGCTGCCGCTGTCATTGCTAATGATGGCCGAGTTCTCGCTGTGCCTATCCAACTCCACAATATTTAACACCACCATACGCAGTGCCATCTCTCCACTGCTGTGCAACACACTGACACCAAGTACAATCTTGGAGCCAACAACACCGGCTCGCAGCGTAGATGTTGATGTTATGTGTTGGGCATTGACGCCAACATCGAATTTACCAAAGCTCGGAGTGCCAGCAGTATGCGCAGCACTACTGCTGTTTCCACTGCCACTGTAATTAGCCGAATATACATAGTTAACTTTAGCACGACCTCGAGCATTTGGTAGTACGCAGATGGCCGTAACACGCGCCCATTCAAAGTTCTCCTCAAAGACCTCTTTGAGCAGGGTGGGCACATGAAACGTGTGCATTAGCTTTAGGTGACGTTCAATGCTCCACACGCTCAGCTCTCCGGATTGAGTGCAGCTCGTGCACAAAACATTCGCGTAATCACTGTTCGAAATAACATCGAAGCCAACGCCTGGGGCGGTCAAAGCGGGATTGGTGGCGTAACTGATTGACAGTGGCACATTCTGAGTATACTCTCCCTTCACAAATGGGCAAAGCGGCGAATGGCGTTCATGTTCACTCCAAGGTTCGTCGGTTTTTTCCCAGCATACTAGGCATACATTGCATGTAAAGCACATGGCGCGATCCTCCCCAGACGAAGATGGCTGATGGTAAAAGCCTGCCTGAGCCATTTGATCGGGTAGGGCCCATTTATAATCCATATGTGGCCACTTTTCAAATGTCTGCCGTCTCACCGCTTCTGAATGCATGAGGACTCGTTGAAAATTGCTAAATTTCCAGCCAAAATCCGGCAATCTGGAACCCATCAGCATGTCCGTCAGCCGTTCATTAATGGCCGAAGCAATGGCCAATACGGGAATGTGTCGCTCCAAGCGCTTCAGCAATATTACTACATTATTTGCCACTAATTTCAAGCTTGAATAGGGCACCTCCAGGCAAATTGTGTTCCACTGTAAAGAATTTCAATCGTAATAAATCATTTAACATTCAATTATGTAAATGAAAATTATATATCAAAAAAATTATCCTGATTCACTGATTGATTTATAAGAGTTTCAACGTTAGAACAAGAACTTGTTTCACAAAATTCCAATTCCAATTAATTTAGAACAGAACCTAAGTTTAGACCAACCCATTACATGTATTTAAGCGTGGGCTTAACTAAGTTACAAACTAGTTATAATTTTCAAACGTATTCTAACACTATTTCAATATGCAATATGTATTGTATAAAGTTTGACAGTTTCCCGACACTAAACAAGTTCTTATATTCAGTGCAATCAATAAGATCAGGTAATAATTTAAAGAAAACTTACACGTTGTGCCTTAATTCCTTTTTTGGCATTCAACTGGGCTTGATTAATCTTCTGTGTCAACTCATTGCTTATGTCGCACGGACATTCAAGACCTTCACTCTCCAGTTCATTGATGCAGTTTTGAAATATTATTGCCTCGGACAAAATAAGCTCCAGCTTAATGTAATCATCATTCTGTCCAATGGGAGACTGAAGAATTGTGTCCAAGAGCAAGACGCCATTGTAATCGCCACGCAGTCCAAGATTGTGACCATCCCAAAATAAGATTTTATCTTGCAGTGGCATATAACGTCCAAGTATAAAGCTCTCAGCTGCAATTGGAAAGGTCAATTTCACAAGATTCGCGAATAGGATGTCTGAATGATGTAGCATTACTCTATACATACACACATACATACATATGTATGCACAAGCGCTCTAATGTATGAATCTACAACAATTGACTGCAACATGATGTATGTAAGTGTAACTGCGTAATAGTTAAAATGAAAAAACAACACACAACAAAATGATTATCGGAAAGGGCGAAAATAAAATAATAGAAGCCAAGTCATAACAATCTAAAAACTCTTCGCAAAACGCTAAAAAATACAAATATCTCTGTATGTAATAGTGTGTGTGTATACATAATCTTCATATCAGCAGGCAAATGAGAGAATCAAATTTACAAAATACATTGCAATAAATTGTCATTTCAAATTGTATTCGTGTACTGTAATTGTACATCTGTCTGTGTAGCAATTTTTCATCACTTTGTATTTGTGCATTAATATCTGTATGTATGTGCACACCTACTATACACAACACATACATATGTAGATATGTAGAGGTGTCGATGCATGCTTGTGTTTGTGTTGCTTACCATTTGTACTCAATTGATATGTCTGCAGGGTAACGCCGGAATTGACATCTAGAACCTTTACTAGATTATTGACGCCAAATGCAAGTAGCACATTGAGTTGCGGATGATAGACGATGTTGCGTATTTCAAACAGTGGAGTTCCGCCTGGTAGAACAGCATCGTTGCTGCTATCGTCGCCCACATCCAAGTAGCCGTCTTGCTTTAGAATACGCTGTTCCATGCTGTAACTGCATACATATGCTTGCTTGGGACGAGTTGAATGTCAACGCAAATTTCAGAGTCGCCTCTTTTTATATGACTCTTGTGTATTTTTAATTACACTTGATTCTTCACAATTAAAAAAAACTTTATCTTTCGGGACTCTTCTGTGCTTCTCGCTGCTTCTGCTGTGCTATAGTTTTTCTGTGCTCCCCTTTTCTTCTTTCTGACAGATGAGTATTTTATTAACCATTCACAGTGAATTGTGACAATTGTCAATTCACACTTTTGTTCAATTTAATATAGAGAATATTTTAAATCAATGTTTTATGCTGCTTTTTCGTCCGCCACTAGATTGTTTTGATACTATCGAATATTTATTTTATTCATTATCAATTCTACATTCATTTTGTTTTGACCTACTCCATAGATCAAACGCTTTACAACACTATTCACTGCCATTCACATGACGACTCGTTTTGTTTACTATTGTTCGACGTGATTTTATATTGTTTTTAGTACTAGCGCAAATGAATATTTTGCCAAAAAAACGGTACGTATCTAAATTAATGAATAATTTATAGCATTTCAACTGCACTTATCAAATAGCTGGCATGTGCGCACCAAAGAAAATATTGCCCGAGTGCGGCGTGATGAAGCTGCGGCCCAAGAAGATGAAAAGAAACGATGCGACAAGTTGGAATTGGCCGTAAGTAGTTGGAATCTATCATTATCACTTTAGTAGCACCCCAAATATCCTTATATCTTCAGGAGAGTGAGGCGCGTATTAACTTTTTGCGTGGACAAACGGGCGTCTTAGAAAAAAAAATAATAACAGCTGCACCATGTGAATCTGAAACACGAAAGAAAAACTCACATCACCTATCGACGCCGTCAGTTTCCTTTAATCTGTTCGCAGACTACAAAAGTCACATAAAAAAGACGAATAAGGACTTGGAAAAAGAAAAGAAGGAGGAACAAGAGAAATATGAAAAGCAAATCGGGTATCTCACCTATCTTGGCCAAGACACGAATGAAGCTCTGAAAGTGCGCAGTTGGTATGAAGTCGCACCCAAACGCTCGTCGGAAAGCGACAACAAGGGAAAAGAAACTCAATCCAAGCAAAAGTTATCACAAGATCCACTAACATTAATAAACTCTTTGATTTCGACAGACAAACAATTTGTTGCCGAGAACAAACGTTCTTGTATGGGTACATCCTGTCCAGAATCAAAATTAAAATCGATAGACAACAAAAGGCCAAAGAAAAGCTACAAAAAAGACAAGAAGCATAAACACAAAAGCTACAAGAATTCTGATAAAATATCCAAAAAAGCAACCCAAGCTAAGCGAGACAAACTGAACAATTTGAGAAAAGAGCGTCTTATTCGGGAAGCTACTGAGCAACGACGTCAGGAGCAGCTATTTGCACAAAGAGACTCTGAATTTCCAGCGAATTCGAATTCATCATCTAAGACGCCAACAGCCACGCCTCGTATTATCCAAAAGTATAATAGCCAATTTAACCCTGAGTTTGCAAAGCAGAATATGGCTTAATACTAAAAGGATTGTATCTTCTATGCCATGCCTACATTAAATTAATACTATTTTATCTATAAATTCTATATCATCTTTAAATAAACTTATTGCATACTTTATTTTTTTTGTTTGCATCTGCTCTTTCTTTGTATATATGTATTGTATACAATTAGTATATCAGTACTTAAAATCTATACCTCGTGCCAAATTTAAAGGGTAAATGGTGAATGGTGAATTTGAAGAATTCTCAATATTTTCACTTCAAATTTCGACCATAACTTAAGTTCGCGATTTTTAGTTAATGAAAAACTGCCGAAATTTGTAGTGAAATTTGGACTTTTTTCTTCAAAAGTTTGCCGTTCTCTAGATAGACCGATTTGAAATAAAATATTTTTTACCCACCCGGTAGGTTGAAATTTACACAATGTGTGCTGCGTGCCGCGGAAGCCTTCAAGCGAAATACATACAAATGTATGCGGAGGGCCTTACCATTTTATTTGAACAAAATTTGTTCTTTTAAATATGTAGATGTTCCACAACATACCCAAATTTCAATCATAAACCCCCATTCACCACTTAAGAAGAACCTCATAATTATACTTATCGAAAAAATTGTGTTATCGACGAAAATCAGCTGATTATTCCACTTAGAAATTTTGCCGCCTTCAAATTATTTTAAATTTCTAAGCAATTCTTAAAAAAATTATTTATTTTTTTTTGTTTAATGTCGAAAAAATAAAAGTAAATAGATAGAGGACTATAGAAAATCGAGAAGACGATCAATATGACACCTTTGTACTGGAATCATTGCAGAGCAAGTTGAATATTATGATATTAAACTGAAATAAATAATGTCAATTGATGAATAATAAATAAAAGGTATACTTTTTGAATGCCCTCCGTATCACATAATTAAATAAATTGCCAATTTTTTGTTGATTTATTTCTATTGGTGTTGTTATTCTTCTTCCACCTGCCGGAGTTTGTTTACTTTTTCACCCCTAAACAGCAGTTCGCGTTATGCAGTTTTGGTGTAAACACTTGCACCATTGAAGCAGATTCACTTGATTTAAATAGACTATTAAGAACAACCAACAATTCAAAAAAAAACGGCCCTTTACGACAACACTACTATTTCAATGTAACCTTTAGTTTGTCATTGGTATTTTTGCGAAAAAATAGTATTTTTTTAAATTTAATATGTGGTCACGTTGACGCACATGGTAATTTTGGCGGCTTGATGCTTGGATTATTTCATTTCTAAGTTTAGCGTCGGTTGCGTCTCAGCAGCATTTCATTTAGATGTAATATTAGTAACGAAAAAAATCACTAATTTCATTTGATTCAATATTTTTTGGTGTGTTGATAAGTAGAATTCAAGTTAAAGCAAAAAAACAATTTTTCAATATGGACGAAGATAACAATGACGTTCCTCGTGGTAAGTAACAATTGAAATTGAAATTATTAATGAATTCTCTTCAAATTGATTAAATTTTGCAACCGTTGCAATTCAAATGCAAACAAATTCGACATCAAATTGAATATCAGATATCAGATGTATGTACTTGTCTCTTTGTATGTTAGTAACTCGCGCTAGAACTCGGCGTCTGTCCACTCTGGACACAGACAGTCGTCCTTCGACGCCGCATCTTGTGGATGGAACTATTGAACGTGGTAAGTTGAAGTCTCTGTCTTTGTTTCCTATCACAAATGCTTTCTCCTTGTAGCATCCCCCCGCCCCTTGCGCAGAACTCGCTTAAACTCGACCACCATTGAGATAAGGACTCCCACACGTTCAACTCGATTGTCCGTGGCACGTGGCGAAACTCCGGAACCGAGCACGCCTGTTAATGTATCGTCTGTAAAGCGTGCAACACGCACTCCGGCCAAATCGGCTCGCAAACAGCTGCCACTGAAGAAGGAAGAGGTCGTGGAAGCTCCGATGGATGTGGTCAACGAAGTTGCCGAATTGGACTCCACACCCAAGAATTCACCTCAATCATCAGATGATAGACGCGTAACGCGCTCCATGTCAAAGACGCCACCATCTGTGAAACTATCGATAAACAGTTCGCTGCAGTTACAATCTGATACTAATAATTCGGAGGAAAAGAAACAAAATCAAGAAAAACAAACAAATGATGTGATTACACAAGCTGTGCCCCAACAAGAGCTTTCGCATTTTGGTGTCGAGGAACAATCCGCAAAAAGTGCTGAATCGAATCAGAAATCAGAAATTGTGGCAAATACAAAGCTACAAATCAAAATTAAGAAAATCAGCGTGGAGACTTCGTTGGCAGAGACCAAAACTCCAAAATCCATTGAAGATGAAACTTCCAGAGAGATTGTCATTAGTAAGGTAGAAAAGCCGTCAACCTTAGTAACGGAAAAATCGAAAGATATCTCAGAATTCGAGGAACATAATGTTAACACTGTTGAGCCAAATCGAGCTGACGGAGATGTATCAATAGATAAGCATGTTGTGCCATCACCCAGCGATGTTGACGATAATCCCATCATCGAGGAACGGTCTTCTTTCACAAAGAAGGTGCTCTTTCATGATAAAAACACAACAGAGTCTGCTGCCAAGCCAAAATACCCAAAAACACCAGCGCGCATTAATACACCACCCGTAGACTATTACAATTTGACGGCAGAGTCCAAGAAGGACGTCAGTGTCAATAGTGATACTCCTATAAAGGCCACTATATTGAAGAAACGTAATAGCTCGACTCCTTTAGCAAAGTCAAGTGGGCTGCTTGTTGAGACAAATGAATTAAATAAATCAAATACGAATGCGGCGCCACCACTTCAAATTGATACGATTAAACCGCGGTCTCCCTCAGAGATGGTTGCTGCCGAAGTTGTGGTTGAACAAGATAAACCCTCACGTTGTCTTCTTAGCGAAGAAGAAAGTGAAGATCGGGAGGAGCAAGATGATGAGGAAGACAATCAGCAAGGTGTGTGCGAATTCGTGGACAACGAAGTGGAGGTTGTCGAAAATTATGAATCCGGCGATTCAATGGATAGCTCTGAACGCCGAGAGATTGAAGAAAATGACATACCCCACGATGGCGAATCTGTTGGCAGCCAGGACACTAATGATGAATGCTCTGAGGATAGCAACGATGAAGAGTTATCCTTCATTGTGTCCGACAATGAAGAGGAAGATAATCAGGAAGGAATTGAGGCTTTATGCTTCTCATCCGCTTCTGAGCATGGATCTGTCGACAGTTACGGCCAGACTACTAAGAAACGTCGACGGATTATAGTCCATGATAGCGATAGTGATGAAGAAGTTGCTGAGCAGGACAATAAGAAAAAACAGAAATCAGCTAGCGATTCGTCAGATTATACTAAACGAATTCTAAGCCCTTTTACAGAGAAGTCCTCAGAAAATAAACCTAAAACAGCTGAAAATGTATCGCTACATGATTATTCACAAGATGAAGATTTACAATACATTTCCAATGAAGAAGATCAAGCTCGTGATTTAGATAAGAGTTGTCATTTCAATGGCGTTAGTGTCTGCGAAGTTCTCGATTCCAGCGAAGAAATAGGGGAAGTAGATGAGACCGAAGAAATAGGGGAAGTAGATGAGAGGAATGTTGTAGAGGAGTGTAAACTCGCATCGAAGATTGAAAAGTCATCACAAAAACTTGTTAAACACACCCCAGTAAAATCGAAATCTATGGTCGAGGAAGAGCATCCCAATGTTATGGAGAATAAAGAGCCTTCTGAAGATGGTGCTGATGAAAAGCCCAATGCCGAGCTACTTCAGAAAACAGTAAAGTCTATTGATAATGAGAATCCCACTCCTATGGAGCAGAATTTAATCCATGAAGACAAGGATGATACTCCAGAAGCAGTTATTAAAAAAATGAAACTAAACTGTAAATCAAGTGCTTTCCATTCTAAGCAAAATCATGAGGACGAGGCAGTACTGCTGGCAGGATTGTCTTCTTGTGACTTGTCTCATTTGCAGCAAATGTTTAATCCACTCCAGAAGTCGCGTCGACAAACACTGTACGTTCAATCTACCGACACTGAACCAAAACCAAAATTGAAGCGTCGTAGTGAGCAACTAAATTGCGATGTCCAACCATCTCAGTCATTCATCGAAACCCTAGACGAGGAAAAACGCCAACAGTCGAAGCGGAAACGGTTGTCAAAGAGTTTCTGCGGTGCACCAGAAGACTCGAATACCACAATGGAAGTTTCTTCCAAGAAGCCTAAGAAAATTAATGATGCTATCAAGATATCGTCACCTGATGGCACGAAAACTGAAACTGCTCTGCACGTTGAGATTGACAAAGAGAAGGTTGTATCGTCATCTAGTGCAATTGTCAACAAGGAAGAGCTTGTGACAGAAGATGCGAGTCCTAAGAAGCAAGCGCATCCTCATTTAAAGGATACGGATTATTATCTGGAATACTGTGAGGAAATTCTTCAGGCGGCTAATAAAGCGAAGCTTGAGCAAAAGAAGCAAGTAAGACTAATTTCAAAAATGTCTAATCAATATATTAAATGCATTTATTTTTATTTTAAGCAAATTTCTGCTGGTAAGATAATAAAAAGTGTTCAAAATCCTGTTGGAGCAACCTCCAAGCCAGAGCACCCTGACCAACCGACTAATGCCAAGAAGGGTGTAAAGCGTTTACAGGCCGCTAGGAATGCTGTCAAGCATGCTATGCATCTTCTAGTCTCAGACACAGCAAGCAAAGAGGTGAGCCACACTCACCATTTTTTTCTTGTACTTATAATGCATCTTTTTCAGCTTCAGACACTGGCTCGCAAATTGTCGCCTCAACCTGATGTAGCAAGTAAGACAAAAAAAGTGAAGAAGCAAATTGTAAGGAAGAGGTCAAAAGTGAACAAACCATCGCCAATGAAAAGCTCTGATGAGGAGAATCACCATGCCATTAAACGTATTAAAACCAGTGCTGGATATGTATTAATGTCCAAGGATGTCAAGGATAGAGTTGAACTTATTAAGACGCGATCAGGCATCGTTAAAGTGGAGCCGTGCACACCAACCCAAAAATATTTCAGAGAGCTTCCACCAACTCCAGAGAGCCGTTCAGGTTTTCAGGAAAGGCCTGATACTTCAAAAGAGTTTAAAAAGAAGCTAGAAGTTGGAACACGCAGTACTGTGAGTCGGAACCCGGCTACAGAATCGGCACTTCGATTCAAGCGGGAAATGTTCAATAGAAAATAAAAATAAGGAATATACATATATATTTACATGCGAAGCGAACAGCGCAATGTGGTCATTTTTTTTTATTTTATATATTTTCTTGAATGTTAAAAAAAATATTTTTTGAAATTGTTTTCTGCGTTAAAACGAGCTTTTTTCTTTTCTTCTCGCAAATTCAACAAATTGTATTATGGTATTAAAATAATTTACATTAATGTTAAAAACATTTGTTTCGTTTATGTACTTAATTTATGCAATGCTGATTTTATGTTGCTTTTGGGTTGCAACCTTGATACGAATTTTCTGGACATTAAAAGAGGTAAAAGTATGGCTTACGATTTATCGCATTAATGCGATTTGATATTATTTATATTAATACGAATAATAAAGCTGGATGTACCTAATTCTTTTTTATATATTATATTTTCATAACAGCTAAAAAAATCAAGAATTTCTAATCAGCTGGTAGAATTATCGATATTTTGGATGACTATAAATGGTAACATCGGAGGCTGATAATGCCTTATACAACGTTAAAGTCATCAATTACGAATATGAACATAAAAGACTACATAGAACGTTTGTATGAAAACAAAGGTGGGGAGAATTTACAATAATTAATTTACTTGAATGTTTCACTTTTGTAAATAATTCGCCAAAAGACGTACTACTGTAAAATGTTAAGACTATGTTAAAACGCTCTTGATGTGAAATTCTTGCAAGTGCAGTTATTTCTATATAATGTATGATAAATCGCTGTTGACAAAACATTCCATTAATATTTGATGTATTACATATTTTATTATTAATATTTTATATATATTAACTACTCAATATTAACTCGTCAAGCACTATTTTTATATGTAATGTTAAAGAACATATGTATGTACGTCTCTCATTAACAGTTCATCAACATCTACGACAAAAATATTACTATAAATTAAGAGAGGTCTTTTGAATCCGTATTAAAAAAGACTTCGATATTTTTTTTTTTACTTAAAAAATAATAACTAAATAATAATATATTTTTAACGGTTTTTAATTTTTCAAATATTGCGCCAAAAAGGTATTACCAGGCAGCGTATATGGAAGAGTATTTTCGGTATATTCTGTGCCGTAATATAGGGCATTTTTAAATTCAACTTGCGGTCACGCGATCCCCGGTCCAAATGCAACAACAACGTCGACCGAAGAGGACGTTTTTACGCGGCACGCGCATTTATGATTTGGTGTATTTATAATTTCCGCTTGGGAATATTGAATTTATATGAAAAAAATGTGCCGATATTATAAACACAAGTATTTATATATTTTCCAAAAGTGTTAATTTTCAATTAAATCGTAAAGCATCAATTACCGACTAATGAACGGTTAATTTTTTGTTGTTTTTGTTGAACGCACAACGGTTTTTTGTTCTTACGCTCTCACACACACGCACAAATACAATCGCACACAGTTTAAAAGGAATTAAGAAAGGTGGAAAAGGGAAGTCGATCAAAACAAAGGTTTATATTGCAAATTGAACGTCAAACGTCTGTCTGCAGTATGTTTGAATTAGAGGATTATTCAAGCAATATACATGAAGGTTTCTTCAGTAAATATGCGGTAAGTACATTAATACTTAATAACTATAATATTACCAATAAATACCAATGTATAATATATATACATTAAGCTAACACTAGAGGAGGCATAAAATTGTATTTTATTTTTTTTTTGTTTGCTCTACCGGCCGCGTACACGCATACATGATTAAAATAGCTCATAATCATGACCATTATTCGTTTAATTCAAAAACGTAACGTTCGTTTAGTGTAGAATTCGCCACAGTCGACAAAGCAGCTCAGTCAGCAGCAGCAGCTCTCCACAGAATTGTTTCTGGTATTTCTGCACCTGCATTCCCCTAAGCATTGTCGCCAAGTTGTGGTGCCCTGTTGAATGGGGCATTATAGCTTTGCTTCGTTCATGTCTGTTCGCCGCAAATTCGCTCAAAAGCAAAACCAACGTTCCATTTTAAATTTCAATTCGCCAGTTCGCCGCGTGAGTGGCTTCCACTGTAAAGTATATGTATGCATGTAAATATGTACAAGTATGGGTGAGCGCGTTTTTATTTGCAAGCATTGTGCTTTAAAATTGCTCTTAACTCATCACAGTTATTGGAAATGCTGATTAACGAAGGCGAGTAGTCGTAACAGGAAGAGTTCCGCTGAGTATTGGCATTCCGATAATTAGATTCTATTAAATTTATCTAAATGTAAAGTATTTTCGTAATTCTGTTTGTACATTATGCTTTCTGTCTTTATCTTTTGGTTACTAACTCGGCTACAATCTTGTGTAGAGACCGAGGGAATTTTCGATGTTAATGCTTACACAACAGTCCAGTCCTCTGTTGTGTGAACTAAAAAGTGTGCAGCAACAACAGAGTCGAACACGTTGATCAAGTCGATGTCAACCTCAGTTCAGCATTCTGTTAGCTAGTGAAGTTTATTTACTTATGGAAACGAATTATGTTTATTTGCTCATATATGTATATGTAGATACAAACATGTTAATTTCTATGTACGGCTTTGATTTTTTTTTGGCTCTTTAAACCGCTGCCTTGTTTGCCTCTTGGTTTGTCTTGATGTTTGGGTCATCTTTTGCTTTTGCGACTTGAACATTTTAAAGGCTAAACGTATGCCTCATCGCGGATATTTTTGTTTTTTGTTGCTTATCTGTTTGTTTGCACATCCATATGATTGTTCATAATACATATACATAATACATGTACATAAACTTAAATACATTTTTATGAAAAGCAGGTTTGTTGAATGTTGTTGATTATTAGTTACCAGGCAATGTCCTTGTTAACGTGGTGTCATCAGTTAAAGCAATTTTAATCAAAATCTACAATACTCAACGGTATACAAATGTATGTACATATGCCACAAGTGCGTTTAAATTCATTTTGGGCAAGGTTTATGTGTGTGTGTGGACTAAACAAGGAAAATGTTTTTATGTGAAACGCCGGTCAGAAACGCTACAAGTTGTAAGATGGTAGGGGGAGTCAAAGCTGCTCTCTGTGTATGCACACGTAAATATGTACGTCAAAAGCTTTTGCTTAGCCGGCCGCTCCAGCCTCTCTCTTAGTATCTCTCACTCTCGTCGAGCCGAAGCGAGTGCAGAATCTTCAAAGTTCAACGAGTCGCGCCACGACCACCAGCAACTTTGACTTTGAGTGAATGAAACACCCACAACTATACATACAATCTCACTTACATACAGCAACAGCAATCATAATATGAGAAGGCAACATGTCGCTGTTCGTACTCGGCAGATTTCTGTCTGTTGCTTGAATATGAGCGCCCAGCTGTATACCACTCCCAACGACACACGCAAGCAACAAAATCTAAGGATCCAAATAAACGAAATGATCATAAAGTAATTTACAAATGGGCGTTCATAGGTACGGGAAAGATATTTGGCATAAAATATAAGTCTGGCGGGATTTCGTTTTTAGTCATCTTGATGGTGATAATGGTCCCGATACAATGATTGGAATTCGTGTCCCAGTTTTCTGGCAGCATGAAAAAGAAATGTCTTGCAACCTGAGGTGTTTGAAGTAACATTTAAGATTCAACAACGACAAAGGATATGTATAATATATGGCAGATGCCGATGCTTGGCCCATAAATCGTGCATATCCAGCTAAAAGGAATTACCAGGCAACAACGAAATTTCTATCATTCAAACGACACACAAAAATGCACAATGCTGAACCCCAGGAGTAATGTGTAGGGCATGAATTTCTTGTCAAGGGTGCAACAGTGTGAAACAGAGAGAGATGGCAATAGTATTCTACCTTCTTTGTGTGTTTCCATGCCTTGATGCACAGCATAAAGAGGTCATCAGACATCTGCTGCAGCAGCTGCATTGTCAAGACTTCCTTGCTATTCCCTGCTATTAAGCCTTAGCATGGCTCGAAAGGGACCTAAGTCTGTATTCCTTTCAGGTATGTTACATTATGTGTATGCGAGGGTGTCGTGCAGTTTTGCATTAAACACTATTTTTATAGTAGTATTATTATTTACTTCTAAGGTTCTCCAAAAAGCTAGAGAGGAGGAGTAACGGAGATTAACAATGAACCCGGTTAAATAAATGTATATATAAATTTCTGCAGGTGCTAGAAATCCAGAACAAAAATTTGCCACACAAGAAAAAGTACAGCAAGTAACAGTTTACTTACAATTAATTACAGGAAGTTTGCCTTCCGTATTCTTTCCGAATGTACATCTCACCTCCAAGTATTCATTGAAGTCAAAATAGTTCTCATAAAGTACGTATGTATTTATGTGTGCGCATATATGTATATAGCTTTCTCATATTGTGATGTCAGAAACAGCAACGACACCCGAGGTTCATCATTGCAGCTGCCTGGTATTTTCTGCTAGGCAAAGGTTATCAGAACACACCAACACATACATACAGAACATAGGCATGTAGACAGCAATTAGACTGCCAGACAGACGGATAAATCGGAAAAATGTAAAATGCATACATACACAGAGATGAGTTACAACCCTTAAGTATAAAATAATATTTAACTGCACAAGAAATTGATCAATAGGGAAGAAACATCAAACAGGTCGAAGTATAATGCTATTTATAATGCACTCCTTTCTATAAAGTGTAGTTACAATGAAAAACAGTCTTGAAAATATGTTAATTTTCTGTGTGCATGAAAATTATTTCATAATTACTTAGTTTCTTAAATTGAATTAAAAATAAATTTATGATATGATATGATTTTATGATATATTATAATTTAATTACATTTAAAATATATATACATATATATTGGTTGAATCAACCGTTTCTTGACAAAAAACCAAATGACTGTTGCAACAAGAGCGTGCAGCTGCTCCAACACCGGCTGTGTACCTCAATTAATGTTTCAACTGACAACAAAAACAGCCATGGCTACAGTAACTGTCCTTCATGGCATAAGCCGAAAGCGAGTAGAGTCCACAGTGGTATTTAAACTGGTATGCTTGTGGAATGCGATTAAGGATTCTCTACTCTGCAACAGCCTTCAATAGAATAGTTTTTAAATCTGTTCAAAGTCTGGCCACACACAAGTTTTACGTTGTATGGGGACGTAAATACATATGTCTGATAAAAAAGTTAAAATGCCAAGTGACCAACATCAACGTCGCTAGCTTTCAAATATTTATGATATCCTGCTAAATTATGTAACTTATCAACAATAATGAGGCCTTTTTAGCTTTGTCTATATCGATTTTTTTTTAGCACAAAGCAGATCTAGGGGCGGGTCAATGAGTTGGAATGTATCCAAGGACAAGCAAACATTGCCTATCAACCCCATTTGCCCTTTCGTCGCCAATCGCCCACTGGCAAGTAACAGGCGCCAGTCGCTTTCCTTTTTCGTTTATTCTTTTTTTTATGCTGTCTGCATGCAAAAACTTGCGCCTAATACCTAAACCTCGCACATGTATGTATGTATGTATACTCAGTACAAAGGTAGTAACAATGTTCCATCAACATGTACATACATATCAACATGTGGCGACAGCATACTGCTAATAAGTAAATACTACCCTTTTCGTAGCAGATTTCAAGTTTCCGCAACAGCGAGAAATTCACTCAAAGTCAGATGGAACGCTCAGTTCAGTTTCAACTCTGCTCTGTTGATGTTTCAATTTGCAAAATGTTTTGTTGCCAACTGTACTGCTTGAGCGCTTAACAGACCACTCTGTTGTGTGTTGCTGTTTCGCCGTCGATGTTCTATGTTTCCACCACAAAGAGCAGCAGACTTTCTGTGCTGTTGGTTTCTCTTTTCAACCGCCTTAACATAAACCAGACGTCGTCGACGTCGCTGCCCGTTCTCTGGTTCTCACGTTCGTTGCTGTGAATAAAACCCGCACACACACACACAAGCGTTACTGTGCTTGTATTGTTATTGCTGATGAGGAGACTGTTGCTGTCGATTTTACTGCCAACTCCGTCGATTTCAATGGAAATGCTGATATGTACAGACTATGTAAGCGCAGCTGTATCAAAAAAAAAAAAAAAATTGTATATTTTTCAAGTCACATAGGACAAAGGAAAAGGCAGATTATTTTGATATCGAATTAATTTCAAATAATTGCTTAGATTACCACAACTTAAAGTTAATGTTTTGGTCTATTATGAGTAACAAAATCAATTTCCAATTTACGAAACTGTAATTCTAGCCTGCTAATCCAAATGCAATTTTTTCCGCCGTTCATAATTCAAAAACTCTGAATATAGATGCTAAATAGCTAAGTTGGTATCACTGGTGGTCATACAAAATTTCCAGCTGTATGTATTATACGCTGTCCCTTTCTTTTGTTATTCTCTGTTAAACTGGCACCCATGTTGGTTCGCTGTTAGTGACAAGCAAAATGTTGCTGCAACACTTTTTGCTCCGCAACACATTCATGAGTGGTTGCTTTTAGCACGCAACGATGAATCTGATGTATGTACATATGTATACGTATATGTTTATGTTCAAATTGCTGTATTTGCGAGAAATTTACTATGTAAAGTTTTAAACGTCCTTTTTCGTTGACTGTTTTATTAAACGACAATACATAATCCTATTTGCGTATATATACATATATGTACATACATATGAACATATTTATGTTTCGATGTACATATATTTACATTTAGGTTGAATATTTGTGTGTAAAAGTGAGTGTAGATTGCAGCTGCCTGTATAGCTTGTAATTGCACATAAATCTTTCCGTTGTGCTTATGTATATCCGGTTTAAGTTGACCTTCTCATTCTTCCTGAGAGTCCCAATACTGCATATTTACACATTTATAGTTTGCGTCACATTATTATTATATTATACATATGTACATATATAATGCAAAAACTCTTCCAGTCGTATAAACGATAAAATATTAGGTCAAGATTGGTATTTGGTTATTCTACTCTGTTAGGTTTGTTATTATTATTATTATTGTGAATGCAGCTGTACATACAAATTCATTTCATATTTGTATATGCCTGTGTGCTCATGTCTGGCGGTGGTTGCCTGTCATCCAATATAAAACTGGTTTGAACATTGGTCCTGCTTCTTATCCCCTAACCTTCGTTTTCATCACCTTGTTGCAGCACGTGAAAAAAAGGAAAAGTATCTGCTGATATATGTATATGTACATACATACACACATGTGCATGAATATCGTATTGGTATGCAGAATAGCGATAAACACATTATGTCGTTTTGTACAGTAAATCAACATGTTAATAATTTGTCTTTTATAAGTGCTGTAATAGTTATAATTTAATTATATGCTACGTTTTATTATAATCTATCTAAAGAATAATAAGTAAATAGTATGATGTATTTGGCTAATGTAATTAGACTAATTGATTTTCTATTATCATCTTTGGTAGGATGCGGCTGGGCCTTCATTGGACTTTTATGTGTCGGATTCCATGCAGGATATGCTGGATGTGGACATCAGGGCAGAGATTGCCAACGTCGTGGGCAGCTCCAGTGAGATGAGTTCGCTCGATTACGCCCTAGAGTCCATTTCGGCCATCAACAACAGCAATACTAATACAGCCAACAGCTTGTCCTCGTCATCGTTAACCCACAATGCAAATGCAACTCTGTTAGCCAGCAATGCGTTGCATGCGTCGCCCACAGCCAAGTGGATGGGATCATGCGCAAATTTTTGGTCAACCACTGATTACTATGCTGATGTGGGTGCCTGTGTGAATCCCATTTCTGTGATGCCTTTAATTAACTCGAGCACTAGCTCGAGTTCGATGTTGGCCTCCGGATCACCGCAAAAAAACCGAGCTGCTGGGCTGTCCTCGACACAGGGCAGAGGCGGCTCTGCATCAGTAATTGTTCCACCCGCTTCACCATGCGATCAGCATAAATCGCATTTGACCTTCTCACCAGCACAGATGAAGGTCAGCGCTGGATCCTTGCGCAGAGAGCAAGTTATGGCCCACATACCGAAACAGATCCCCTCTGCCTTGCCCATTGCATCGTCGCCTGTAATTGCTCCGACAACCACGGCAACCATGACTGGCCTGCTGCAACGACGTAACTCTCCGGCTGTGGATGCGGTGCGCAAGGATCTGGGCACGGAATTGCGTAAGGTTCAGGGATTACAGTCGAGCGTGGACGAGACAAAGAGCACTGCCAAAAGTAGTAATAGTCTGCTCACCTCCAGTGGTGTCTCGAACACTATAAAACTGGGACCCGGCATTGGTGGATTAACCTTTGCCAACAGCGCCACTTACAACAAACTGAAGCAGCAGACTTCCAGTAAGTCACCTAGTGGGGCGCCACTCACATCAAATGGGAACATTTTGCTTAAGCGCGATCGAGAGGCGAGTCCATTGCAAAACATGACAACGTTGCACGCCGGGGCCGTGGCCAAGCGAGGCAGTGCACCTAAGAGCATCGCGTCAGCAGTACACTCGCCTCATCAACAAATGCATTTGCAGGGCAGTATTGGGTCTCCATCGCCGACCTCTGGCTCTACTGTGGGTCGACCTACCACATCGTCGTCACCGTTGTCCCTAACGCCTTTGGGTAATAGCAACAGCAACATCATCAACAATTGCAATATCCATTCCAATGCCAATGCTAATGTCAGCGTTAAGGCAATACAACAGAAAACGAAGCAGTCAACGTTGAGCAGCGTATTTCCAAAACCCGCCTATTCATATTCATGCCTCATTGCGCTGGCGCTGAAGAATTCACGTGCTGGCTCTCTGCCCGTCTCGGAGATTTACAGTTTTCTGTGCCAGCATTTTCCATATTTTGAGAACGCGCCGAGTGGTTGGAAGAACAGCGTTCGCCATAATTTGTCGCTCAACAAGTGCTTTGAGAAAATTGAGCGTCCAGCAACAAATGGTAATCAGCGCAAAGGCTGTCGTTGGGCTATGAATCCCGAACGGATCTGTAAGATGGACGAGGAAGTACAAAAATGGTCACGTAAGGATCCCGCTGCAATTCGCGGTGCAATGGTTTATCCGGAGCATCTTGACGCCTTAGAACGTGGGGAAATGAAGCATGGCTCAGCCGATTCGGATGTAGAGTTAGATTCACAATCTGAGATCGAGGAATCATCCGACCTGGAGGAACATGATTTTGATGATACTCTAATCGATGCTATGCTTGTCGAAGAGGAAGAGAATGATGATGTTGAGTAAGTCAAATTAAATATTGTTATATTGTTACACATATTTAATCGCTCTCTTCAGCTGGGCAAATAGCGAGGAAGAGGATCACGCCCAGGACGAGCACGTGGTACATGAGTATGAGCAAATAAATCAATTAAGCAATCATCTGCCAAACAATCAGCTAATACCCCAATACGCCCAGAAGGGGACTGATTTTGAGATCGGGGTGCGTAACTGACTTTCCTTGCTATTAAAAGAAAACATATATAATTTCGTCTCATCGGTTCTATCCAGGTCGACGATTTGTACGATGCAATTGATATTGAGGACGATAAGCAGATAGTACGTGGAGGCGCTCTTGCCATCGATCAATCGTCAAGTATAATTGAGCTCAATCCGGCAGATCTGAATGCCAACGATGGTTACCAGTCACCGAAGCGTGCCCGTCTTGACATTAACTATGCCATCGGGCCAGCTGGCGAGTTGGAGCAGCAGTATGGTCAAAAGGTAAAGGTGCAGCAAGTGTTGCAACAACAGCTTCCTACGTACAATCGTAGAAAAATGCCACTGGTAAATCGAATTATATAAAGGAACAAATTAGAAGCGTACACTTTATTTAAAGCATAAGTATATTCTGTACGCACTAGTGTTAGATATACTTTTTAGGGAACTCCCGTCAGTTACGCTTAATTAATGTTAAGTTGATTTCTGTGTGAACATGAAATATCTATCAATTCTGTTGATTCCAAATAAGTTTGTTATTCAATTTAATTGTTTAGAACATAGTTTTCGCACCGTAGCTTAATGCAGTAAAGTCAAATAAATGTTTACGTAATCAAACATTAAACTTGTAAGAGCTCCCTTTCCACTATTGACGCAACATTTTAAAGTTCAGTTCATAATTTTGACATATTGGGACCACCCTCAATCCATACGATGTAATTGTCTAAATTCCCATTGTGTATATTGTTTTCCATTTTCTTGACAATGATGATAATATTTTCGAATTTGATCTCGAATGAAAAGAAATTGTTATTAATTTATGTTAGATATAATCACTTCTGACGATTATCTTTAATAATATCAATGCAAGTGTGTAAAAAAGACAAAAAAAAAAACATCCTATGACAATTGCTCAGATCAAGTGGAACATTAACTTTTTTGACAAAAAAATAGGAAATACATAGATGAGTTCAATTTTCGATTCTTTGTTAAATGTACATAAAAAATTGAATTTTTTCGAATTTTACGCCCTTTTGGCGTACTTGTAAAAAAGATCACCACCCAAAACTTGCCGGTCCAGTATTTAACACACAAATTTTTGGTCAATTGCTACCAAGTATATTCTATATGAATACATACATATATTTTAAAAAAAACAATCAATTATCGATTGAAAGTGCAGTCAATTAAAACTTTGATATATATTATATAACATATGTAAATATATATGGTATGTACACTTTTTTTTACGTCGAATTTGTATACTAATATAGCTGTATATTAAATGTACATTTAAACGGTATACAATAAAACAATAAAATGCAGCAGGCCGTGAATATTGCATCTTTACAAATATTCCAAAAGAATTGTCAAAATTCCAAATAAAGATAACTAAAAAGACTTAAAACCAACGATTATACAGCAGAATATTCAGGATTCAGTTTACGTAAGCGTAAACAAGACCTCAGATTTTATATACAAAGTACAAACAGTTTTTAAGTTAATTGAAATAGGGTTAAGAGCAAGTACTGTAAATAATTATTACATTGCTCAATTTGAAACTAATACGTTTTGTGTTCCATATTGATTTCTATATCTCATTTAGTCATACAATTAATATTTTTATAATATTCAGCATAATCTGTTCGAATAGATATAATTTAGAAATTAAGCAATTATATATTTTAAATTATGTGTATGTATAAACATTTATATGTGTATAATGTGCATACTTTGGACAAAACCAACAATTTGTATATAATTGTTAGAAATTCAATATGTACAATACAATTGAAACCAAAAAAAAATGTAATAATAAATTTCAAATAATTTTTAGAGAAAATTTTATGTATTTTGTACTCTGAAATATAAATTGATCTAAACATCTTGAATTTACTTTTTTAACTATTAGAAGGAAGTATCATAAGATGCATTTTCAGTTTAACTGCGATTATATGAACCATCCGGAACCATCCATTTTCAATGGGTGATAGTAACAAGTAAGAAAGTTACAGTCGAGTGTGCTTGACTGTGAGATACCAGCTACCCATTTTGAATAAAAGCAAAATATTGCGGTATTTTTCAAAATATACCAAAAATACAAATATACTAAAAATATACCAAACGGTGTATTTGTTATATCGATGTAGTACCACATTCAAAATATACCATAGACGGTACCATATACCAGATTGTCAGACGAAGCAACTTAGACACCTGGTAAGTAGGTGTTTTTTCCCATACAAAAGTATTTCTTGAATTACTTCGACAATTTTTATCTGATCGCAACCAAATTTTCAAGAATCACAATTACTATTGTGTATTATTGTATTATTATATACACAAAAAATTGTCTCTAGCTTTAAAATTAAGCTTGTTGTT
Organism: Drosophila albomicans; assembly: GCF_009650485.2. Classification (NCBI taxonomy): domain Eukaryota; kingdom Metazoa; phylum Arthropoda; class Insecta; order Diptera; family Drosophilidae; genus Drosophila; species Drosophila albomicans. Next base: position 2,298,974 of record NC_047631.2, on the reverse strand, counting down.
CCATTTTGTTTAATTTCCGGAGGCGGAAGTGGGCGTGGTAAAAATTAAAAAAAAAAAACTTTTTTTGCGAGCAAACATAAATGCTGTCAAAAAAATGTTTTTCACTATCTCTTATAGTTTCATACGGATCGTCTCGGCTGTTGTATAGCGGGTATAAATATAGAAGTTAGCCTCTCTTTCACCACGAAGCGATGAGAGACTTGAGTACTACCAAGGTACCTTCGATTTATTCGTCGGTCTGTAGAGTCTTCAGGATTTGCGGAAAGCTGTGACAAGACCTTCCGAAGATTCCCAAGAGGTTTTTCAATGGAAACCCTGATAAATTAAATTTTAAACAGAGAATGTGGAAAGAGTCCCACATTCGTCTGTCAAAAAATAATGCGAAAATAAACTCCAAAGAAAATGCAAGTAAATAAATTGTAAAGCATTAACATTAGAATTTCTCAAGCAATCTTAATAATTTGTATACCCGCTACCTATAGGAATGTATGTAACACGCAAAAGGACCCCAGCTTATAAATTCTTAATCAGCGTCAACAGTCGTGACCGTATACGGAAGCTAGAATCTAGTTTAGAAGTGTTGATTATTGCTCTTATAGTTCCTGAGATATAGCCATTCATATGGACAGACGATCTTATTTATATCAACCAATATAAAGAATACATATACGCCCAGTCCTTTTTTTACGCGATTGTTGGTTCTGCCACTAATCGCGTAAAAAAAATCGCGTAAAAATGGTTAGTTTTCCAATATAAACTAACGAATTGGTTCCGAATAAAAAAAATATCGCGTATAACAAAATATACACGCAAAAAAATCAAAAACAATACAATAAGTTTCAAATTTCAGACTTATGATTTATTCATTCATAACAAAATAAAAAATACAAAACAGAAACCATATATAAAAGAGAAGAAAACAAAAAAACATAGGTAGATTTATTGAAAAAATCGTTGAATGCTGTTTAATCATTGTCATTATTATTTTGATGGCCGGCGCTGATATCATTAGAATTTGTATCAGAATCAATAGTAAGAACTATGGATTGATGCTCTGATTGATCCGACTTATGACTAGATTTGCAATAATTGATACACATAGAGTAAAATTTTGTTGTGAGGACTTCCCCGTATTATATTCAAAAAATATTACGCGTAAAAATATGTAAACAAGCAAAAAACGCAAAAAAAGCAATCGCGTTAAAGTGAAAAATCCGCGTAAAAAAAGAAATTTGCGCTGCAAAAATAACCGCGTTAAAGTGAAATCGCGAAAAAAGAGATCGCGTAAAAAAAGGACTGGGTGTACTTTATAGTTTCGAATAGCTAGATTATTTCTTTAATAAACTTCATTAAGCGTTTTGTCGCATTCGAAATCTAATTTTCTCAATTATTTGTCCGAAATTGAGCCATTAGGAGACGGTTCAGCATTTATGTGAAAGTAAACCTGAAGAAATTGATTTTAAGACATTTTTATTTCACATTTATAAATAGATAATTCTGGTTTTAATTAAAATCTTAATTTAGTTGCATGTTGTTCACTTTTTTTAAAAAATGTTTTCAGTTAATTTTTTACAACCAATAAAGCTCAAATTTTCAGATTAATGCAAACGTGTTGAGCAATACATTTTTGTCTTACAGGAGAGCAATGTGTCATTCATGTTGATTATAACAAAATAAACAGTATGACTAATCATGTAAATGTGATGAGATTAGGTTCCCTAGTTCCCTACTTGCAGGTTTATCATGAAAATCAGTACTTAAAGTTAGGTCATACAACAATATAGTGGAACATACAGATGAAGATTTTAATATAAACGGAGTATTAGAAAATTATTAATATACATAATACTTCAATGTACGTTTCTACACCGATAATAAGTATTAACTGTCCATTTCATTAAAAACTTTTCTCCCAAAATCTACTTCTTACAAATGCACCAGGAGCTGAATGTAAAATTTTCCAATATTGTTTTCTATGTGCATGTTATTTGGACTAGATCTCTTTTAATTTTCGTTACAAGTTAACTTATATTTATATTTCCTGACTGACTTACAAAAGGTTTTGTTGCTCGAGTAAATACCTAAAATGGCATAATATTCTTTATTCAGCGCCTCTGTCAAAATCTTCAAGCTAATCATGTATATAAGATATATATGTACATATAAATAGTCGCCACATGAGTATATACTCATTAAAAGCATACTGACGTCATCTATATGAACATAATTGAGCGTATGCAACATATTGTTTAGTTTGTTTTGTTGTTAAGTTGAGAATTAATATTTGCACATTTAAGGCCTGTTTGTTTTACTTAACTTAGTTGATAGATTTTTATTTGAGCAAGCTGATTTGATGAGCTTTTCTCATTCTCTTTCTTTTCCTAACAATTTATACAGATTTCAAATAAGTGCAAGTGCTCGCTCTCTTATGTGCGTACCTACACAGATGTATTTTGATGTGCGTGTAATTATGTATGTAGTATGTACGAGTATGTTTGTATGCATGTATGTATGAGTGTTTGCGCCGCGCGCTATGCTGTACATTATTCATTGAAACCCGGCAAAACTGTTGTGATACATTTGTTTGTCTTAAAAGTAAACACAATTATTATAGTGTAGTTAGACAAGAAGTCCACAAATACAGATACAGATAAAGATAAAGATACAGATACAGATACAGATACAAATACAAATACTGACGCACATGTACTTAAACTAAAGTGTATTCCATGAATACATATGTAATCAGATCAGACAAGGTCAGCGCTGTGTGAGGGGCGTGACTAGCCTGCTGCTTGGACGGTTTTTTACTTTAATGCGGGGGCAATTCTATAAGTAATGCATATGTGTGTCTCTCTGTCTTTTGGTATAGTACGTTAATCCGATAATATGTTTACAGTGACAAGAACCTAAGCTATGAACTAACTGACAAGCAGTACATACAAACATTGTTGACTTTTTAAAGTTTATGGAACTAATGAAAAACCGATAGGGTTAGAGTAGAAATGTGGTGAGTGATGAATAGCGAAATGTGAGCATCTGAATGAGGTAAAGTGAACGTCGTCTGGCAATGACAGAAAGTGTTCAATTTACATAAATTCTACAATGTCCTGTTAATATAGCTTTCCGAACGGCTCATTCTTGTTTCAGGCGCTTAGCATCGTTGCCTTCACCACCAACACTCGAGACACCAGATGCAGATGCACCAACAGAAACAGCTGATACAGTGCTGGCCGTTGCTTGTTGCTGTTGATCCCCATCACTAGTTATGTAGGCGAACTGGCACTCGAACTCAAAGTCCATCTCCTTCTTCTGAGCAAAGGTTGATATTTAGCAGAGGCTTTCGAGTTTCGTTAGTAGATGCTTAGGTGCTTACCATGCGCTCACAAATGACCGCAATCGCCGTTTTCTGCTGTGCTTCGGCAATCTTGTGCTCCACCAAATAGAACATGTACTCATCGAACAGCAGCCGTATTAAATGAAAACTGCCAAAGCTGGATGCCGACCGCAGTGTCAAGTCTCGTATAATCATCGAGCTGTAGAAGCTCCATTTTAGTAAGAACTGACGTGCGGCTCGGGCATAACTTGGCTTTCCCGTGTACTCTTCCATTGCGGACTCCACAACAAGTTGCAGCCAGCTGGCCCATTGCTCCAAGGAGCTTTGTTGCTGCAGGGCCGCCTTGAAGTCATTCTCCAGACGCTGAACTACAGCTGGGGCACATTGACTTACCCACGCGGCTTGCTCCTTTAAAAGAAAGAGAATTAAATAACGATACTAATTTAATTCCCCGATTAGGACATAGTCGCAACAACGCACCTGGACATTGTGAAAGTCCACTCGATTGAGATCATTCAGCATTTGGGATATTTGTGCACCATTCTGCAGCACAGCCCGAGCTGCCTGGGCCAGATGATTGAGTGACGTATAACGACGCAGCGTCTGGCAAAATGCTGATACGGCACTAGTCTTGATTTGTGCCAGCTGCTCCGGCACGCCCAGCATGCTCTCACAGAGCCATAACTCCAGGTTCTTTGCAAAGTTTCGAATAGCTTGTGTTAATGCGTTGGGTATCGACCGAAGAACATCTGGTATTATGACGTCGACAGTGTTTTGATAGAACTGATAGTCCACCTAAAGCGAGAAAATGCATTGTTATAGATGACACCCATGGGTAATTTCATTGAAAACTATAATCTAAAATTAGTTGATGCCAAACATTTCTTAACAGAGGGTCGGACTTCAACCATTTTTTTAATAAGTGATTGTGTATCTTATATTCTAATGTATTTTGCATGTAATGCTATGTTTATTTCAGCACCATTAACATTTTTTTATTATTTTTATTTGTATTATTTCTGCACATGTCTCTTACTCAAACCGCGTTAAGGCTGTTGATTTGATTAATTTTGTGTAATTTGCAGTAAGCAGTAGCTTTTTTATTTTCTTATCTTATTTAACTTAATTGCAATTAAAATGCAATTAAAAAAAATGTTTAGTGTATACATATGTATGTATAGCTACAATAGCGAATAGCAGAGCAGCATGTTTGACTCTATGGGCTTTGTACGTCTCTAAAATCTCTAAATATATCAACAAATTTAGTTTATTTAAGGGAAACCCTCGTTACTGAACATGTGGATAGACAAACACGTTAATTCGTGTATTGAGTCAGAGTAACATTTTGGTTGAACAACAAGCTATTTTCAATTAAAAATGATTGGGTTAAAACTTTAGACGATTGATGATTAAGTAAAAACGAATTTTGACTTCATTTGTGCACTCACCTCTCGCACAAAATTTTGGACTTCTGCGCAATGGCACAACAGATACAACTTTGTTTTACTCAAGTATTTCTCTTCCTCACACTCGTCCAGATTGTTGTTGTCTGTGGTGCGCCAAAAGTCGCGCAGTAGAAATTCAACAGTACCAAACTCAAGATTAAGCACAGCGTCCAAAAATGATTCACAATGCTCCCGATAGAGTGCACGAAAGGTATCCACATCGTCCAGGGTGAGCTCACTGTGAAAACTGTGGCTCAATTCAATCGCTGGAAAGACGGGCATCGCACCAGCTCCATCACCAATATACTGGATAAGAGAATTATATAGAGGTTAGTGAGGAGATAGGATAGGCTTAGGGATTGCTCACCTGTATACAAGCTTCGTACGTTTCCGGCTTGAAGTTGTGCTTCTTTGTGCCAACTGTTCGCTGGGCGTTGGAGGCTGTTGGAATGCCATTTGAGCTTCCATTTGAGCTTGTCAGCTGGTTGCCATTGTTGCTGTTGTTGCTACTTGTGACATTGACTAGGGCGCTATTTGCTGGCGGTGTGCCATAGCCCTGAATTGATTTTTCTTCCATGGATTGATGAATTAGTAGAGATCCGGGCTTTATCCGAATGCCATAATAGTGGTACTTCGAGTTGCCGCGCGTGCCCAAGCGACGTGTGCGCAAGCCGGAGAACACAGAGCGTATTAGCTTGCCGAAGCTGGCTGCATTCACGGGCTCCAGCTTCTGTTCGTTGCAGTGCTGCATGTAGTGGTTGTAAAGTGTGGAGCGCGGCAAACTGACTCCATCAGCCGTCTCGTAGTTGCGCGACAACCATTTAATCTGCAAATGTGCGAGTGAGATGTTAGCAACGCTGCTGCTGTTCGCTTTCGTTGTCAGGCATGTCATCATGAACAACCCCCATAACGTGACTCTATCTCTCATCTGAGGTACTCACCGTGGCCGAAGCAATTTTGTTGCTGTTTCCCATGACACTCTGGTCACTGTCGGGTGACGCCCCATCGGCACCATTGCCGATGCTGCCGCCGCTGGCCGAATTAGTTGTTGTAGTCGAGGTGGGCGTCTGTGGAGTGCTCTGCGCCTCCTGTATGTAGGCAACCTCGTGCTGCCGTTCACAAAGAGAATGATTTCCAATAATGGTTAGTCAATGTCATCGGCTCACTGACCTCTCATCAATTCCTCCTACTACTCACCGTCAAGCTGTGCGGAGAATCTCGGCTGTGCGACTGCGAGGACCCATTCAACAGCAGGCTTTCATCCACGGGTACAAGATACGGCAATGCTGTGGAGTGAGCATTCCCCGTATTACCCGTCGTAGTAGTATAGTTGCCCGTTGCCCCCGTTGAGGAGTAGTAAGTCTGTCCATTGCTCTGATAATCGCCCACCGGGCAGAATGGATACGTCCTGCGCATAGACGAGATATGTTCAATTGTTCGTTAACTTATCTACCCTCGGACCAATTGCTCAATGGTGATGTACTTACATTTGCGTCTGACTGGAATTACTGTGGTAAAGTTCCGAGTCCACATATTGCACTTGGTAGTTTTGCTCCTGACCTGAAACTGAACGCCAACCGAAAAATAGTCATTTATAATTGTAAATTGTGAATTACTCTAAGTTAACAAAGCTACATATATTATTAAATGGGTCTTAGATATATACATATAGACGTAGTGATTGCACTGTAGGCACTTATTCTAAAACATTTATTTAATTTTTATAAATGTGTATGTACATATACTCAACAACCATCTCCCGCTATTGAAAAGCATCGAGTGTTGAATTTTGCAATTCCAATAATAATAACAGTACGGATAATAAGTTTGAAAATCATCGAAGATTTAAATTCATCTATACATGAGATCTTAACTTTTGAACGTTATGAATACATTTACATTTCAAGTAATGATAAAAATTGCATGAGTTATGGGATTTTTTTAAGGTTAATTTCAATAAGTAAACAAAATTGTTATCCCATAATAATGTGGCATTAAAATAGCCATTTTTATACCCGCTACCCACAGGGTAGAAGGGTATTATAACTTTGTGCCGACAGGAAATGTATGTAACAGGTAGAAGAAGGCATCTCCGACCCTATAAAGTATATATATTCTTGATCAGCGTCAACAGCCGAGACGATCGACCCATGTCGGTCTGTCCGTATGAACACCTAGATCTCAGAGGCTATAAGAGATAGAGCTATACTTTTTTCGACAGCATTTGTTATGTTTGCACGCAGATCAAGTTTGTTTCAAATTTTTGCCACGCTCCCTTCCGCCCCTGCAAATCAAAACAAATCGAAAAACAAGCGTAATTTTGAAGCTAGAGTTACGAATTTTGGTATATACAGTAGTAACTATAGTAGTTATGATTCCTGAGAATTTGGTTGCGATCAGATCAAAAAGTTATTAAAGAAATACTTTTGTATGGGCAAAGACGCCTACTTACTGGGGGTCTTAGTTGCTTTGGCTGACAATCTGGTATATTGTGCCGTCTATGGTATATTTCGAATGTGGCACTATATCGATATACCACATATACCATTTGGTATATTTTCAGTATTTTTGCAGTATATTCGGTATATTTTGAGAATAATACCGCAAAATATATTGCTTTTATTCAAAATGGGTAGCGGGTATCTCACAGTCGAGTACACTCGACTGTAGCTTTCTTACTTGTTAATTTTTAAAGTGTAAATGCTAGAAAGCCTTTACATAAAAATATAGCTAAACATTGGGCTGGTATGTAATAAAATGGTATTGTGGTTCTTTTTAATCTCACATCAAAAAGTCTTTTAGATAATACATATGTACTGCATGTTTGTAACTGTTTGCGTATTATTATTAATATCAGCAGTCGCAAACGATTGGTTTATTTAAAATGTAAAGCTCAGGTGTTCAAAAGATTGCGTATGCGCTACTACCGATTTTCAACTTGTTGAATTACATTTCGAAATTAGCGTTGAAGATTTTCGAATTTAAATTAAACCGTTCTTTGCTTTATATTATTTGGCATCAATAAAATATTTAAGTGCAATGCTATCCATTTATTTGAAAGTAAATTTATATCAACTATTTTCTAAAATATGATATGTTCATTTGCTTCCTTTAATGTGCATAGCAGAAATGCAGCAGTCGCAAACGATTGGTTTATTTAAAATGTAAAGCTCAGGTGTTCAAAAGATTGCGTATGCGCTACTACCGATTTTCAACTTGTTGAATTACATTTCGAAATTAGCGTTGAAGATTTTCGAATTTAAATTAAACCGTTCTTTGCTTTATATTATTTGGCATCAATAAAATATTTAAGTGCAATGCTATCCATTTATTTGAAAGTAAATTTATATCAACTATTTTCTAAAATATGATATGTTCATTTGCTTCCTTTAATGTGCATAGCAGAAATGCAATCGAAACAATTATAAAATATTTAGGTTCCTTAAAAGACATGAAGTTTAGTTAGTTATTAACGTGATATTATTAGTGTTTTGATCAATCCGTAAGAATTCGAATATTCACCATCTTGATTATAAAGTCGTGGATATCATTCAGATTCCAGCAATCGTTTGTTAAATTTCGTTCACTTCAAAGTTTACAACTTTCACAATGACGCATTAGAAAGACACTTGACACTTTTGTTGGCTGGACTTAGTTCATCACACACATGCTAACACACATACTCACATGTGTGTACACTGTACAGCCACACGATACAAATACAATGACACTCTGAAGGAAGTGTGTAAACAGAGCATCAATTAAAAAGCATTGATGCGATTCGAAGTGAAATTGTTGGTAATATAAAATATTTACCACCGCAATAGGATAGATTGTTGTGACGTCGGTGATGATGATGATGATACATTGCTGTGCTTGCAGCTGCCGCTGCTGCTGCTGAGCTCGAAGGTATTGCGGAGGAGGCAGCAGAGCCAATGGCTGTACAACTGCTATAGTTAACGGCGCTGGCGCTCGCCACAAACGTCTGGTGGTGATGATGATGATGATGATGGTGCAGTTGCAATTGCAGTTGACCGGCTGGCAGCGGTGCTAGTGTTGTTGCTGTTGCCGCCACTGGCAACTGTTGCTGGTGTTGCGACAGCAATTGATGAGGGTGCTGCGCCAGTGGCTGCTGCTGAGGATGCTGTATTTGCGTCTGTTGTTGATGGTGATGGTGATGATGATGTTGATGTTGTTGTTGATGCAAAGATGAAGGTGAAGGTGACTGCGCCTGCACTTTACACCGACACTTTTCTAAGAGGTTTGTATAGGCGGTGATTGCAGTGCTCGGTGGTAACAGAGGCGGAGGTGGCGGTGTGATATCCACCTCAGGTTGCTGATGGAGTTGTTGATGCTGTTGTTGTTGTTGGGGTTGTTGTTGATGCTGGTGCTGATGTTGCTGTTGTTGTTGCTGCTGCGGATGGTGTTGCTGTTGGTGACGGGTCTGACAGTTGAAGCCAAATCGCGAATGCATTCGTTTGGTTTTATGTCAAGTGGGCAGCTCGTAAATAAGTTAACTGGGCACCACAGTGCCAAGAATGCTCTTCACTCGCCAATCAGCTGATATAGGAGTCACATGTCCGCAAGCTTAAGCATGCCCTGTGTCGAAGGCTTGATGCCCAGAATTGCTGCTAAATGAACTGCTGTCCTCAGCTTGTAAGCCGAGATGTTGTTTGCCGCCCGGTTGCTTTGGGCAACTGCTACACAGTGACAGGCGAAAAGTAAAAGTGAATATCGGCAAGAGCCCGCTAAATTGTGTGGCTAGTGCTGTTGCTGCTGCTGCTGTCGTTGCGGTGGTGGGGCGCGCAAGGTGATCTGATGACGGAAGTAGGACGTAAAGCGCTGTGACTTAGCAACGGAGCAAGAGCAACCAGAACGTATGCACGGTAGAATTACAACTGAACTCAAAATCAAATGTTATCCTAGCAATATGCCTCCAAAAAATAATGATGGCGATGATGGCGGCGGCGGCGGCGGCGCAGCAACGAATTAAATTACAGCGGCGGTGGTGTCGTTGGTGGAATCGTGGGTGGATGGGTAGTTGGTAGGTTGCTTGCTGGCTGGATGGATGGGTGCCTTGACACTGCGTTGTTATGATTTGTGCCTGCCCACCCAATCAACGCAGCAACCATCCCTGCTAGCAGCCAAGCTTCACACAGCATCGCGCCGTAGCAAATAATCCAGCTCACACCAAGGATTCAAGCAAAAGCAAAAGCCATAACAGCAGGGGTAGCTGGGGAAGTAGATGCGTTTTTATTTTTCAAGCGTCGTCAGCTAATTCCGGTCTCAAAGTCGCATTTTCTGGGATCTGAACAAGTGTCGAACGAGGCCTGAAGATACTCCTGGTGTAAGAGAGATAGCAACTGCGGCATGTGGCATGTGGCAACCTCGGCACCAAGGCAACGCAGCCAATCATCCTGGCGCAGCGCTGCCACCCTGTCACAGCCGCACTGCTTGGTGGTTGCTAGGACACTCTCTCGCGCGTTTTCTCTCTCTCTCTCTTTCTCTCACATGCGCTGTCCTCTCTATCTCCCTGTGCCTCTCTACCAATCTCTCTCTCTCTCACACACACACAACGCGCTCACTCGTACACTAGTGCATTCATTCGCTTCCTTCCAACCCCCAGCGGATGCTGCGTAGCCTGGCGCTGGCCAACCAAAACGTTTGCTGCCGGCACGCGTTTTCCTCGGGCGGTGGGCGGTGTATAGAGCTAGAGGCATACAGGTGGATATGGTGTGAGGACGATGCCGATGCCGATGACGATGCCAATGCGGATGACAATGCCCACATGTGCCTGCAAATTATCACTCCACTCTCACGCGTGATATTTTTCTGTTTTCTCTCTGTTGAAGTCATGCAAATATTTCGCATATTAATTTAACCCCCAAACTCAAAATGTTCGAGCGTCCAGTTGTCTACAAGAAATATTTCTTTGCCTGTGCTCCCTCGTTCACACAACATATTACAATGGCAGTACGTGGTCAAGGGAACTACAATTAGCCCCTCAAACGGAATGCACAACCAAGAACTGTAAATATGGCGTCACCCCTCAGCTTATTAGAAATTCTTTGATAATTAACAAACACAAAAGTCCTGCTGCGAATAAATTTGAGATTTTTAAGTAAATCGCTTTGACATTCATTTTGTGGTTTATTAAAGTGTTGTACAAGTACAGCAGTATTTATCGATTTCAACTTGGAAAAACATACAATCTATACATACATACACAACTACAACTCGGTATAACTCTTTTTTGGTAGATTATTGTTAGGTTTTGACGGTTAAGAATACTTCGCAAGTACTTCTTCATATAACAAATTGTATAGGATAGTTTTTTATACCCGCTATTCATAGGGTAGAAGGGTACTATAACTTTGTGCCGGCAGGAAATGTACGAAACAGGTAGAAGGAGGCATCTCCGACCTTATAAAGTATATACATATATATATATGTATATATATATAGCCATGTCCGACTGTCTGTCTGTCCGTATGAAACACTGGATCTCAGAGACTATAAGAGATAGAGCTGTAATTTTTTTCGACAGCATTTGTTATGTTTGCACGCAAATCAAGTTTGTTTCAAATTTTTGCCACGCCCACTTCTACCTCCGAAAATCATCAAAAATCGAATTACAAGCGTAACTTTAATTTTGGTATATACAATAATAACTATAGTAATTGTGATTCCTGAAAATTTGATTGCTATCAGATAAAAATTGTGGAAGTTATTAAAGAAATACTTTTGTATGGGCAAAAACGCCTACTTACTAGGGGTCTTAGTTGCTTTGGCTGACAATCTGGTATATTGTGCCGTCTATATTTTGAATGTTGTACTATATCGATATGCCAAATATACTGTTCGGTATAATTTTTTAGTAATTTTGAAGTATTTTGGTATATTTTGAGAATAATACCGTAATATTTTGCTTTTATTCTAAATGAGTAGCGGGTATCTCACAGCGAGCACACTCTGTAACTGTAACTTTCTTACTTGTTTTTTACTCGAGCATTGCTTGTTAATTGTCGTTTACTCTAGATTTAAAAGGCATATTGCTGCCTCTTGACTCTTACTGTTGCCCATACTAAACATTAGCTACCTCACTTGATAAGGATTGAAGAAAACCCGAAAATTTATTGTTGGTTTTTATTATTGGTTTTCGCGAGCAAAGTATCACATTTTGGTCAACTAAGTTAGTTTCTTGTATAACTTTCAAGTCAATAAACAAGATCTTTATGAATTTGTAGGAAAAATCAATTGTTGTGTCGTTTGACGAAAATTGTTATATTAAATCTGATTCATACTTTATATGATCGAGAATATTCTAACAACTATAGACATAATAAATATTCCCATATTCCCATATTTCCCATATTTTTGAGTTTTCAATATTTTGAATAAACAAATCAGTCTGGGGGAAAAGAATTGCCATATAATTAAAAACTTTTGGTATATTTGCTTTTAATGACAAAAATTATTAAAATTTTTGCTTTTAATAATTTAGATATACCACTACAAAAACCAATTGTGCATATTTTCTTATAATCAATTTCAAATATAGTTATATTTACAAAAACCATTTCTTATTGAAGTCTTCATGAAATTTTGAAAATTTTCTATGCCCAAGGCTACCAAATAAAAGTAAATTGCTAGGATACCCGACAAGTGCATTGTAATCTCCATCCGTGAATTCTGGCTAAGGAAGGTTATCCGTCCATCTGAAGTATTCAAATCAACAGCAGAAGCAGAAGCGACAACAAAAATAATAACAATGATAACATCAAACAATTAACCTTTCGTAAACAGAATGGACCTCGCTTGAAGCAGGGGTTGTGGTCCATTCATTTTAGAGTTATATATAGGGTTTCCAATGTAGCTTCTGATTTGCTGTTGAGATTGTAGACTCAGCAAAATATGAAACCTGACTTCGACCTCGAGTGATTGCAATCTCAAATTTTTTTTTGGATATTTGCCCAATTAAAAGAAGCTCAACATATGCTCATTTTCCCTGACCAAGTTGGTCCGTGTTCAATCAACAAGCACGTGGACGTCTTTGCTAAACTCCTTCGTAGTCAGCTGGTGAATTACATGCTTCTTATGGATGGATTTAAAATTGTATTAGTTGTTACTTTTATTAAATTTGAAGTCTTTCTGCATGTTTGATTCACTGAGCACCCTACTAAAGCATATCAATTGATACACCTTTCATTATTCATAGTTGGCTGGGGTGGCAACTAGTGCTCAGGCTAACTTGCTATGTGAAAAGGATTTGAGTATTCTAGAAGCTTATGGAGAGTATATTATTACCTTTCGCCGAATTCAGTATACTCTTGCTACCTATTTTTGAAATTTTATTTGCTAATGGGAATTATCGTGAGCAATCTGAGCAAGAATTATTGAGTAAGTACCTCAGAAAATATGCGCGAATCAAATTAATTTATATCGTTGTCGAAATACCCCATTTATGTATAAGGTATTCAGTAATACACGACACAGCGGGCGGTTATTAATGAGTCGCAGTGCTCAACCGTGATTCCCAATCTCACTACAATTTGTTGTGATTACTTGCCGTGTTTGTAGTCGTTGTTATTGGAATTGACTGGTGGTGGTAATTTGCGCTAATAAAATCAAGTATCATGGCTAAACATTTCATGATTCGACCCTCCGTTCCCCGTTGCCCTTTCCATTTTTCGCATCTCACAGTTGGCGGCGGCAGCGTGTGATCCTGTCCTATAGATAGTGCTCACCAAATGTAATCTCGATTTATCCATTGTACAGCGCTGAAGTGGAATATAATAATTATGTGGACGTCGTAAACGTGTGCTGTACGTCCATGTGTAGGCTATAGTTTTCATTCATATCTGTCGAATCATCCCTTTAGTAATACTGTGATACACAGCTGCACTTTGCTACACTTTCAGTCGTGCACGTGTCGTAACTGGGCACCGCGTCCTGACGATGCTGACACGAATGTGGTTGTGGATGTGGACAATGATACTGTTCTGCCTCTCGGTACAGGTAGAGCTGTCATCAGCTATGGGGTGACTGACTGTCAGTTTGTTGTCTATCAGTGTGTTTGGGTTTTGTTACCAGCTCAGCACTCAGCTCGTTTCAGTTTTCAAATTAAGTCGCTTTAATTGTGATATCAGGCAAACGTTTAAAATGTATCTGGATTAAGTCGGTTCATCTCCTTGTTGCTGTCCTTGCTCTTGTTTGTGCGCCGGTCTCTGCCTCACCCTTTTCCCATTAGCACTCAGAGACGACATGTTGATCCTGTGATTATGTTTGTTTACAAAGGCGCGACTTTTGGCGTTTGCGTCTGTTATTTGTTTGCTGGTATTCTCTTTTATTCCGTTGCAAGTGCAGGTGATAAATGATTACTCTTGTCATATATTTGCACTACTACATATGTAACTGGAAAAATCTCTTTAGATTTACAGATATACTCTATTTGGTGATAATACCTTTCTATGTCTCTGCACTATATCTAACAAAATTATAGAAAAAAGTAAAAAAGCTGCATTCGTGTGTGTTCGACTAAGAGATACCCGATACAATTTTTTAATAAAAGCAAAGCAGGGTGGTACTATTCTTAAAATATACCAAATTTGTATTCAACAAATATTAAAGTATATTGAAAGTGTTTTTTCTGGTATATTAATGTACTATTACATTTGATATTTATCTTAAGAGTACAAAATATACCAGATTACCAACCAAAACATTTGAAACTTGATCTATGTGCAAAACATAAAAGTTGCAAGAATTATATGTGGCTGTTTAAGGAGTTGCTTTTATATTATAAACGGTATACTGTTTTCCTTTTATAGCTTTTTTACTTGCTTCTTATTAACATTATGCAATGTTAAGTATTAGTAAAATATGTTTGAAAATTACAATAACGAAGAATAAAAAAAAAAAAATGCCTGCATGAAATGTATGTAACAGGCAGAAGGAAGAATCTCCGACCCTATAAGGTACATACATTCTTGATCAGTGTCAACAGCCGAGACGATATAGCCATGTCGATCTGTCTGCTCGTCCGTCAGTCTGAACACCAAAATCTCAGAGACTATAAAAGAGATACATATAATATGTTTTCGACAGAACTTATGTTTGCACGCAGATCAATATAGTTTCAAATTTTTGTTACCGGGATGAACCCGCAAATCGACAAATATCTAATAGCTAAACTACGCTAGCTAATTAGAATTTCGGTAAATATAATAATAACTGTTGGGTTTATGATTCCTAAAAAATTGATTGCGATCAGATAGAAAATGTAATGTAAATAACTTTATTTAAGAAATTATTTTGTAAAGGGGAAAAACGCCTACTTTTTACGGGTCATAGTGTAGCTTTGGTTGACAATCTGATATATTTTGTACTCTTTGGCATATTTCAGTATTTTATGGTATATTAATTTGGTATATTTTAAGAATAATTCAGCACTGATTTGCTTTTATTCGAAATGGGTAGCGGGTATCTCTCGAATGTTGCTTTCTTACTTGTCTTAAATAATTTGAGTCTTAAGAAATCAAAAATTCGTTACGTGTCAGAAGTTTTGGAATACACAAATTTTAGTCCCAGTGCTACTAATAAGAAAGTCAGGAAAAACCACAACAACAGCCAATAATTTTGTAATATTAGTTACGCATTTCTCGAGTGAAGATTCTAGTAGTTAATTATTTCATCACTTTGGATTGAGAACGAGAAGTTTATTATCAATAAGATTAAGTATCATCAAACGCAGATGAGTGAAATATACATTTAAAAACTGCAAGAATTTATATTTAGAAAGTAAGACTAAACTGAATAAATCAAAAAAAGACTCAAAAACGTAATTCAGCTTCGGCTTAGAAGAGAAGTGCTTTGTCCAAACTTACCCGTTACGGTGATGAATGGAGTGCCGTCGTCATCTTCACTAGTTTGCACCACAGTTAATTGGCCATTTGCCACTTGTTGCGCTATATTGATGTCTCCTTTGATTGCACTTAGGCCCGGCAAGGTATGTATGGTTGCAACACTGTCTGCAGCGATAGTGGCAGCAGCCTCACTGTTGCTTACAGAGCTGACATCATGAACATGTGCTTGCAGATGTGTCTCCTGACTAGAATCGCTCGTTTCCATGGGGAGGACGACACGAATCACCTCTAGGTGGTCGGTGGTCGTTGTAGTGTCATCGTCTATGCCTTCGCTTAATTTCTTCTGTAATAGCTGACAGTTCTGCAATGATAACAGCAACACTTCCATAAGTATCTCTATATCAATATCCTAGTATTGAAAATAGAAACCTGCGTCATGACATCCTCCAGAGTGGCTGCCACAACGACGCCATCTTCGGTGCAGAACTCGAACTCTTCGGCATGGCCATGAACCGATGGCGGCGAGGGGGTTCTTTGTTCCACCACCGTCAGCAAATCTTCTGTGGCCTTCGCCAGTTGCTGGTGTTGCTCATCCTTGGATTCGATTTGGCTGGCATCGACTGAACTCGCCTCAACGTTGGCGCTGGTCGAAATAATAAACTGTCGCTGGGTTGCCAGTCGTGTGCTCATTTCATTTGCTTAGCTCTCTTAAAGCTCTCAAATTTAAATTTAAGTATATATAGTGTGTAGATATCTACAATTTGGTTGGTTGCAGTTTGAAGGCGTTTGTTTTATTTGCACTTTGAATGCGAAATTCGTTTACTCTCTCCTGCTCATTCGTTCGCTCTCGTCTCTTATGACTAGCTGGATTTAAGGCAATTGCGGTGCTTCTAGTTTGTTAGTTGCTAGTTAAGTTTCTAGTAGCTGAAACGAAAGAAAAGATTCCCATTTATTCGCAATTTAATATTAATTCAAATTCACGACAAAAAACAAATACAAATACGACGCATATAATGGTGTACTATTAATAGTATGGTAGTATTGTTGTTGTTGCTGCTGCTGCTGATGCTTTTGATATTCCCACTTGATGCCTTTGTTGCCTGCCTACCTTCTTCTTCTTTGGGGGTTGACTGCTTCCACTGGGGCGTTGCCATGAAATTAAACATTTCACAGGTATTTTCTCCATACTTTGATTTATTCCCCGCTTTGTTCTTTGCAGCTTCAGCTTGAACAACAACAATAACAACAACTACGAAGCGAAGGCTTCCAAAAAATGTTCCTTTAGTAAATGCTGGTGTTGTATGCGTCGTATGTATGCGTCGTCCCATTTACAACGGCATCTTTTAGGCTCTAGTTATAGCTTACGAGTCATATGTGTGGAATAAACTAACCAATACGAGTGCTTTCTTTCCTCCTTGGTTTTTGCATTTATCATTGGAAACAAAGTGTCAAAAATGTTCACTTGCGATATTTCTCACTCATATTATTCACACTCTTTGGCAAATCCGTTTTTCGCCTTTGGCCTGTTCCCGCTCACTGTTCACTGGGCAACCGGTTCAATGTAAATAATATTTGTTGTAGCGCCACTGGCTGCGCCAACTTTTCAAACAGGAGACGGCAGCACTGGCAACTGGCAACTTGCAACTGGGAACGGGTCCTCGCATCGGACGGGAATATTGCACGAGGACTAGACGTGGAGTGAGTTAGGAAAATGGATGCCGGCGATAACGACGACCTGGCATACGTCATGCAGTCAAACTTGCAGTACAAGTTGTTGTTTATAAACAATAAACGAAGTCAGTGGCGAGAGCAAGTCGTTGAATATGTGGCTGGGGGGTGTCGTGGGGGAGTGGGAGTTGTTGTTTAGAGGGTAAATGCGTATCCCTTTTCCTACCGGAAGTCTACACTTCTTGGGTATTAGTGCACAAATCAAATATTAAAACGACGCGGACAAGTTCATAAATTTGACGCGTGAAAATGCAACTTGTGCACTAAAGCACAACATACAGAACACTGGCAAGTTCGTAATCACTAGGGACGCGCGACGGCAAATTATTGATCAAATAAGTTTGGCATTTTTTGTTTTCATCTATTGTTTTTGTTGTTTTTAGATGGGTTTTTTTTGTCGTACTTTACCATGCTAGTGCAATTCAATGAATAGCGTTGTGCGGAATCTTTAGTTTTGTTTGATTAAACGCTCTTGCTCAGTCGTTTGCTGCGCTTACCACGAACGTAAGAGTGCAACTACAACATGGAAAATATTAACGCGCTATTATTATTTTCGGTGGCGGTCCATGTGGCGGTGCATGTGCAGGTGGCAGGTGGCGTACCCGAGCTGACACTAGGTAGACTCGACGTAGGGGTAGTTAATTGGTACTAGAGTTGGACAATACTGCCTGTTTGCCTTTATTGCAATGGTGGTGTCTAGTCCATTCAAATGGATACAGTGGCAATGTCAAAAAACGCACTCACATTTGGCCCAAAATACGACCGAGCGCTGCTGCAGTTGTAAGCATTATTTTTGGAAAATGTGTCCCTTTCACCCCTGCAATAGGGATATGCAATTAAGATCTCCAATGCTCTGTAGCAGCTGTGGCTCTATTGGTATATGAAAACCCAGCTTGTGGCTCAGTCAGCGTGACGCTTTTACCAACAAACCAACAAACATTTTTATACCCGCTACCCATACGGTAGAAGGGTATTATACCTTTGTGCCGGTACGAAATGTATGTAACAGGCAGAAGCAGGGATCTCCAACACCAAACAGTTTATTTATTCTTGATCAGCGTCAACAGCCGAGACTACTTGTATATAGCCATGTGCGTCTGTCTGTCCGACCGTCTGTATGAACACCTAGATCTCAGAGACTATAGGACAGCACTTGTAATGTTTGCACAGAGATCCAGTTTATTTTACATTTTTGGGAGGCCCACTTCCGCCTCCGCATATTGCCAAAAATTCAATAACAGGCGTAATTTGAAAGCTAGAATTTGGTTCTGATCTGATAAAAATTGTAGAAGTTATTAAAGAAAACCTTTTTTATTGCAAATTACGCCTACTGCAATGGGGTCTAAGCTGTTTTGGCTGACAATCTGATATATTTTGACCTCTACGATATATTTATAATGTAGAACTTCATAAATATACCAAATACGGCCGATGGCACATTTTAGTATATTTGTGGTATATTCTCTGGTATATTTTAAGAATAAGATAAGAATATTTTATTCAAAATGTGTGGCGGGTATCTCAGAATCGAGCACACTCGACTGTAGCTTTCTTACTTGTTTTGCCTCTGTGTTGAGCAATAAATAATCAATGGGTATTTAGGCTATGAGTTGCGGACTTTTAAGTAAGTTTTACATTTACAACTATTTAAGCATTCAGTATATACGAATCTACTTTAACTTAAAAATATAAATAAATTTTCAAATGTTCTAATAAATGTGCGGTTATGGTAATATCGTCTTTATTGTTGTCACATATCAAAATAGATAAGAAAATTACAGTCGAGTGTGGTCGACTATATTTGGTATATTGATATACCTAGTACTACATTTAAAATATAGAGTGGAAAATATACCAGATCAGACAATTCAACTAAGACCCCGTAGTAAGAAGGCGTTTTTACCCATAGCTTATAAAATTGTTGTTTGATCGCAACCAAATTTTCAGGGATCATAAAACCTATATACATATATGTATCAAAATTCGCGACTAGCTTCAAAAATACGATTTTCGTTTTTTGTTGATTTACGTGGCGGAAGTGTGCGTGGCAAAATTTTGAAACAAACTTAAAATACGTGCAAACATAAAATACTGGTGTCCAAAAATTATATCTCTCGTAGTCTCTGAGATCTAGGGGTTGACGCAGATCAAGAATTTATATAGGGTCGGGGATGCCTTCTTCTGCCTGTTAAATAAAGTATACCATTCTTCCTTATGGGTAGCGCGTATATATATTAAAGTTCTTCTTATAGAGTACAAAATGGCTTCATTGTTGACAATAACATATATCGTATATATACATATATCGCATATGGGTAATTCTCAGAGGGATGTCGCGTCGACCATGTTAATCAGTGAACACATAATGAAACAATTTTAAAAATATGAAAAGTTACGCTTATAATTTTTCTGGAATTCTGTTTTGTTTTCTGTTCTGATAATTGCAAAAATTACCAAATTCGTACGCAAAACCAAAAAATGAACGAATTTATATATTTTATCGTAAAACAGAACAAGTTTCTAAAATCAATCTTAGCTCTAAAAATAGTGCTAATACAAAGCTTTAAGAATAACCTTCACTTATTTTTAAAATTGTTTTAGTTTATGTTTTGTTTTTTAACTGTAAAGATGGTCTCACGCGACATTTACCAGAGAATTACCCATATATAAATTGAGGCTTTTCATTGACAAAACTTCAAATTCATGTAAGGGACCTCTTAGGGAAAATGATTTTTTACAAATTATTAACGATCTAATTTGTACAAATTTATTTCCTTATAATGACCAATTCCTATTTAATTCTATTGATGACTGTGGTGATGAAGAGCATTTTGATGTTGACAGTTATTAAAATGGACCAGTCCTCAAATACCTGTCTTCCTCTTCCCACCCTATTCTCCTGTTTTCCTGAACATTTGGTGTCCTTTGACTGAGTCGGTCAAGCAAATAGGCGCGCGAGGCAGTAAAGCGGAAATGTGCGTCGAGATGGTTGTTTTAAACTTGGCGATGGCTTAGTTTGGGATTACAAACGTTCTAACATACGGAACCACGACGACAGGCTGCACCATATGCTTTCCTTATCTTATTACTCCTGTACTAGGACAGGTTACCTGTCCGAGGTGGTTGATTTGTCGGTTGAAGGTTGAAGGGAAATCTTAATTGCCTTTAAATGGCGAGCCTGCGAAAGTGGAAGTGTGGGGTAAATGTATCTAACAAGGTCGCGACATTTTCTCATTTTCCCGTTCAATGAAAACTCATTTAATATGCTCCACAATCTACACAAATACATATTTCTAGCAAAATGAGAAAAGTTGTTTTCCTTTTGATCTTTGAGTTCAGCACTTGTCGCCTGCCTGAAAGTTTTTTTTTATTTCTTATTTGAATATAATCCTAGCATTGGCTGCAAGAACTTACTTGTACTAAAGTAAATGCGGAGCTTAGGGGGACAGAGTGTCATACAGGACTCTTTAATTGGACCAATAGATTTTTCTAGCACTTACCATATTAAGCGTTTAGTATATCCATATAATCAAGTGCTATTGTTATCCTTGTTCTGGTCAATATATTTTTAATTCTCCAAATTATTTTGAGCAAACGAATTAAGACAATTATAATTGAAATTGTAGACCAAATTTTTTATGCAATTCTGTCTACTTTATACAAAATAGACCGGAAGGAAATGTGAAACACTCCTACACGAAGATCGACCGAACTTCGACGTAACTTGTTGTGTTTGCGTTTTTTCGTTTCCTTGGTAACATACAGGGGACAACAACAAACAAAATGATGGCATTTTATTGGCCGAAAGGTATTTTGACTAATACGGCCGGCACCACTGGTGATGTGGTGTTTCTTGGTACTTGAAAGTGATTATTGCACGTATCTCAGGAACATATTGCACGGATAATTAAAATTTGCAATTATTTATGAATAAAGAGTTGAACCACAAAGCGAGCAGCTGACTCGCCATGCTGCAGTGTTGTAAAGCGATCAATTAACAGCTGCTAGTTTGTAAAACTTTTGCTCTATCTGGCAACGCTTTTCTGTGTCATAAAATACGAATGCCATTCACACAACTCGTTGACATTTATTGGCGGTTGATTTAAATTAAGTAAATTAATTGCTTGCAGAAAGAAAATTTTTGCTGATAACTGTGAATATTGTTAAAAATATAATTACATAAACATTACACATGAAAATAAAGCACTACCTACTAACGTGAGCGATATTTTTTGCACATTACATGTTAACAAAGCTGTCGCAAAAAGTTATTTCAAAACACGACTGGCAGAGAAACAAAACCAATTAACGCTTATATTAAGCAATAATGTCTGCCTTGTATTAAGTGCAAATGTGTGCATGCATTTAAGAGTGTTTGCAATTTTTGTAAATTTGTCTGTATGTAGAAATAGTGTAAGCAAATGTACACAGCAGTAGTTTTCCTTAGTACATAAGTCAGCTGTTGGGACGCGGTCTCTGATTGTTCGCACACGTGCTGAACATTAGCTTATTCACCGATCCACCAGTTGAGCGTAGATCGAGTGTGTAGTTGATATATGCATATTTACGCTGTCCACAATTGTTTTCAACTCGTCTCGTAGAAGGTGAGCTTGTTTTGAAAATACAAGTGCAATTGTAGCTTATGTACATATATACGTAAATGTAATGCATAACGTGCAGTCGCTGCGACACTTTATAAAAATGTTTTCCATTTTCTGTTGCTGTCACATGCAGTCACATATGTATATACCCTTAAAAAAAATCAGCTACCCAGCGCGATTGTTTTATTTTTACTTATTTTTACAGTTTTACTACTCTCTTTTTAAAAACTGCAACCATGGCGTATGCGCAACATTTCTTATTTATTTAAATTCTCGGGAGTCTCGTGATACGAGTTAGGACAACCACCCAAAAAGTCGCTTGCAAATTAAAAAAAATTATATATGCCAAATGTATGCACATATGTCGTCAGGGTCGTAAAGCTAATAGGAAATTTAAAACCCGCTTTGTCTGATTTAAAACAACCACATTTGAATGCCAAACGTGTAACGCAGCTTGTAAATTTTACATAAGTTAAGATTACAGCGAAAATAGAACTCGAGAGACCGTAAACAAATACAAAGAACTTTGCGATCTAATAAAATGCAAATATGTACTAATAGAAACTGTAGTGGACAATGCATTTATATAGTAGATTTTGTAATATCCCCAGTACAGTAGTAATTAATCCACATAACTTTATTTTCTAATTTTTCTGTAATGTGCATTATATTTCAAAGTTAACGGTACTAGTTAGTTAGTACTAGGAAGTTAGACTGCTGTTAAATTATCTGGGTGCTGCACAATAAACCAACATGTGAAGTGGCTCAGATTATCTAATCATAACTCGATTAACATTTTTGTTGAGAGCGAAGCTGCCATAAGATCAATGCGCTCTTATGTGGTCAAATCCAAAGCTTTCCTATGTAGCAGACGAGCAATAGAGTCGAGATCCAACGCCACCAGGGTATCGAAGACAATGATATCGCGGACACCCTTGCCAAAGAGGGGGTTGATAACATATGTACATATTATTCTGATATTCCGTGAGGATGTGTGCTTCAATCCACGTGTTCCGGCCAAAATTCTAAAGAGCAATTATTGTTAAATGGATCAGTAGAAAAACTTATTTTAAAAGAGCACATTTCCCGTTCAAAAGAAAAATTAATTTTGACCACCGTCATAGACGCTTGAGTTTTGGACTCCTTATAAGCCTAAATATAATGAAATATCGTATCAAGCGAAAAACTTGAAACAAAAATTTGGTTAAGCGATGATACAGAAACTAACTTCTTCTGGACAACTAACGTGAAAGACTGATGTTTCCAACAGAGGGTTGTGAAGATCGAATTTCTTCAACCATCGCCAACTGTGTCGACCTTAAAATCGGAGTACAAGGCTGACATGTGATAATTCTTTTTACTATAGCGGACTATAAAAGTGAGCAGATATAAATTAAAGAACTAATAAGTATATAGTACAAGTAATCTAATTTTACCTTTTTTTCATATTATTCTTCCATTCAGCCGCAGTGACAGGTTTATGATTAACGTCCTTTAAAGCATCCTGTTATTTTCAAAATATTTTTTTAAGAAACACCAGAAACGGTTTCTCACTCATTTGTACAAAAACAAGTAAGAAAGCTACAGTCGAGTGTGCTCGACTGTGAGATACCCGCTACCCATTTTGAATGAAAGCAAAATATTGCGGTATTATTTTCAAAATATACCAAAATACTACAAAAATGCAAAAAATACTAAGTGGTATATTTGGTATATCGATATAGTACCGCATTCAAAATATATATTGTAGACGGAACAATATACCAGATTGTCAGCCAAAGCAACTAAGACCCCTTGTAAGTAGGCGATGTAACCCATACAAAAGTATTTCTTTAATAATTTCGACAATTTTTATCTGATCGCAACCAAATCAGGAAATCAGGAATCATAACTACTACAGTTACTATTGTATATACCAAAATTCGCAACTCTAGCTTTAAAATTGCGCTTGTTATTCGATTTTGGTTTGCGGGGGCGGACGTAGTACAAGTAATCTAATTTTACCTTTTTTTCATATTATTCTTCCATTCAGCCGCAGTGACAGGTTTATGATTAACGTCCTTTAAAGCATCCTGTTATTTTCAAAATATTTTTTTAAGAAACACCAGAAACGGTTTCTCACTCATTTGTACAAAAACAAGTAAGAAAGCTACAGTCGAGTGTGCTCGACTGTGAGATACCCGCTACCCATTTTGAATGAAAGCAAAATATTGCGGTATTATTTTCAAAATATACCAAAATACTACAAAAATGCAAAAAATACTAAGTGGTATATTTGGTATATCGATATAGTACCGCATTCAAAATATATATTGTAGACGGAACAATATACCAGATTGTCAGCCAAAGCAACTAAGACCCCTTGTAAGTAGGCGATGTAACCAATACAAAAGTATTTCTTTAATAATTTCGACAATTTTTATCTGATCGCAACCAAATCAGGAAATCAGGAATCATAACTACTACAGTTACTATTGTATATACCAAAATTCGCAACTCTAGCTTTAAAATTGCGCTTGTTATTCGATTTTGGTTTGCGGGGGCGGACGTGGGCGTGGCTAAAATTTAAAACAAACTTGATCTGCGTGCAAACATAACAAATGCTGTCGAAAAAAATTATAGCTCTATCTTTTATAGTCTCTGAGATCCAGTGTTTCATACGGACAGACACACAGACGGACATGGCTAGATCGTCTCGGCTGTTGACGCTGATTAAGAATATATATACTTTATAGGGTCGGAGATGCCTCCTTCTACCTGTTACATACATTTCCTGTCGGCACAAAGTTATAATACCCTTCTACCCTATGGGTAGCGGGTATAAAAACACATTCATCTGAAATTTTTTCTACTCACGCTTTTAACGACTTACGAATTTTACATATTTTTAAATATTAATACAAAAATTCACTTTAAATTATATCAATGCCAACATATGTATATATAAACATAAATTGCACTCATGTAGGTCTACATTTCATGCGTTTATCTCTATTTCAAAAATGAAAATCAGTAGGTTACTTCTATCACGTACGAATATATCGTTTTATAAGACACAAACACACAGTCACTCTCTTTAAAGAATTGAGTGTAAAATTAGTGTGCCGCTAATATAAAGTGCATACATAACGACCACTTACTATATATGTACAGTGGAGACTCTCTTGACTGGACACTCATTGTAGAGCGGAATTTGTTCGTGGAGAAATTGCTGAGGGAGTTTTCACTGCAGAGTTATTTGCATGTGAATAAATTGTGATTTCATAAAGCTAATTGTATTTGTCCTACTATTGGAACTTTTAGCTGGTAGCGTCTTTTTTGGGGTGATGTTGTGTGTTTTAATAAAAAGTGGAAAAGGTGTAAATTATTGGTATATATGTATATTTATAAATATAAATACATAAGAATATTTATGGATAAAGAATGTATTTCTTATGTATATCGCTCATAAAGCTTTATTTGAATATATAGAAAATACATAAGAATATTATGATGAATATATCTTAAAATCTAAAGAATTCCATGGCGAAAACTGTGCACTGCAGTGAAAATAACATAAACTGAAAAAATTCTAAAAATAAGTGAATGTTATTCTTAAAGCTCTAGATAAGATATATTTAGATATATTTAGAGCTAAGATTGATTTTAGGAACTTGATCTGTTTTCCGATCAAATATATAATTTCGTTCATTTTTTGGTTTTGTGTACGAATTGGTTAATTTTTGCAATTATCACAACAGAAAACAAAACAGAAAAATAATTCCAAACCATTCTTAGCACTAATTAAAGTACTTATCTAGAGCTATAAAAATAAACTTTTCTTATTTTCAAAATTGTTTCAGTTTATGTTATTTTCAATATAAAGAGTCTCGCACGGGACAGATTCCGTTTTGGAATTACCCATATACAAAAATGCCTTTAAGGACCAACCATGTTGATTATTATTTAGAGATATAAAAATACAAATACACGCACTGCCCAGAGGTATTAACTCGTAACTTGATGCCTCCAGGAAATGTATGTAACAGGTAGAAGGAGGCATCTCCGACCCTATAAAGTACATATATTCTTGATCTGTTGACGCTGATCAAGAGAGAGACGATATAGCCATGTCCGTCTGTCCGTCCGTCCGTATGAAACACTGGATCTCAGAGATCCACTTCCGCCCCCGCAAATCAAAAAAATCGAATAACAAGCCTAATTTAAAAGCTAGAGTTGCGAATATACAATAATTACTGTATTAGTTATGATTCCTGAAAATTTGGTTGCGATCAGATAAAAATTGTGGAAGTTATATGGGCAAAAACGCATACTTACTAGGGGTCTTAGTTGCTTTGGCCGACAATCTGGCACATTGTGCCGTCTATGGTATATTTTGAATGGTGTACTATATCGATATACCAAATATATATACCATTTGGTATATTTTTAGTATTTTCGGTATATTTTGAAAATTATACCGCAATATTTTGCTTTTATTAAAAATAGGTAGCGGGTATCTCACAGTCGAGCACACTCGACTGTAACTTTCTTACTTGTTTTTACGTTATAGTTGAATGTATTAGCAAATATTATATATATATATATATATATATATATATATACCAATTATAGCCTACGGTACATTAATCTGATAAATTTTCAAAATAATACCGCGCCAATTCTTGTTTTAATCATTTTTCTTTTGGAACAAAAACGCCTTAAAATAAAAATATACAATCTACTTTTTAATCTACATTTCTTTCTGTGTATATAGATATGAGAAGTCAGCTAGCGATAAAATGTACACATCCAATGTAAGCTCAGTCAAAACAAACAGAACAATAAAGATACGCACGTGGAGTAACTCCCATAGAAATGTTAATACACTTACACACACATATGTTTATACATACATTTTTATATACATCAGTTTGTGGCTAACTTTGCACTGGGGGCCATAACTACATGAAATCTACGATTGTTTACTTTTTATCACGCCGACGGCATACAAAGAAAGGTAGAAACGTTGTATATTTCTAGCTATTTATACCCGCTACCTATAAGGTATAAGGGTATTATTTTCCAGCAGCCATTGCAGAAGGATGGATCTCCGACTCCATAAACTATATACGTATATATCTAGATCAGCGCCAACAGCCCAGGCGATAGAGCCGTCCACCTGCTGGTCTGTCCGTCTGTGCGTATGAAACACTGGATCCCGGAGACTACAAGAGATAGAGCAATAATTTGTAATACCCGCTACTCATAGTATACATATGTATATAACACATCGTTCAATAAGTTCCCGGCCCGACATATAAGGGGTAGTAGTAAGCAAACATCAATATTTTTTATGGATAGTGTCAATTATTATAAGCTCTGTGTAAAAATTTTACAACTCTGCGACCACGTGATTTTAAGTTACATTTTTTAAAGTGAAACAACCTTTGAGTTTTTCTACAATATGGAAAAAAAGGGAATTTCGTGTCCTCATTAAACACTGTA
This sequence comes from Drosophila albomicans, assembly GCF_009650485.2. NCBI lineage: Eukaryota > Metazoa > Arthropoda > Insecta > Diptera > Drosophilidae > Drosophila > Drosophila albomicans. The sequence goes on along the minus strand of NC_047631.2, from coordinate 2,271,511 downwards.
TTTTGATGGGAAAGAATACGGTAGAAGCCAAAATTTGGCTTCATAAGCATTACCCGGATTCTTCTCCAGGAAAATCAACCATTAAGGATTGGTATAATGAATTTAAACGTGGTCGTGTGGTCACCGAAGACGCTGAGCGTAGCGGACGCCCAAAAACAGCAGTTACGCCAGAAAATATCGCAAAAATATGGAAAATGGTATTGGCCGATCGCAAATTAAAATTAAAGGAGATAGCTGATGCCGCAAAGATATCAGAAGGCTGTGTGTTTACGATTTTGCATGAACATTTGGATACGAAAAAACTCTACTCAAAGTGGCTGCCGCGATTGCTAGCACCGGACCAATAGCAACAACGCATCGATGCATTCGAGGCGTGTTTAAGCATGTTGAAGCGCAATAGGACCGATTTTTTCGCCGTTCCGTAACCATGGACGAAGCATGGATTCACCACTATACTCCAGAATCCAGTCGTCAATCTTCTGAGTGGGTGGTAGCCGGTGAAAGCCGTCCGAGGCGTCCCAAAACAGAAAAATCGGCGGGTAAGGTTATGGCGTCCATATTTTGGAATGCATACGGGAATTTGATTATAGACTACCTGGAGAAAGGTAAAACAATCAACAACGAATAATATATAAAGATGCCAGATCGACTGGGCCAAGCGATTTAGAAAAAAACGTCCACATATGGCAAAGAAGAAACCGCTGTTTCATCAGGATAATGCACCGTGTGACAAGTCTATGGCAACAATGCTGAAATTAAGCGAATTGAGGTTCGAACTAGTGCCACACCCACCCTGCTCTCCAGATTTGGCCCCCAGCGACTACTGGCTTTTTGCAGATCTCAAAAAGCACCTCCAAGGCGAGAGATATCGATCAAATGAGGAGGTGATTGCCGATACTGAGGGCTATTTTGAGGGCAAAAGTTCATCCTTCTCTACAAAAATGGCATTGAAAGGTTGGAGAAGCGCTGGACTGACTGTATAGCCTTAGATTGAAACTATATTAATGAATAAAAGTAAATTTCAAGAAAAAAATGTGTTTTTCCCTCTTAGGCCGGGGACTTATTGAGTGGTGTGTTAATATACCTTTTTTTCTTGTTTTAGACAGAACTTGTTAGATTTGGGTACGTATGTACATATATGTATCATATACATAATAACCACAATATATTTGATTCCTGAAAATTTCTCAAAAAATTATTTGTTCTTGATACTGATCTCGTTGTTGTATTGCTTGATTGCATTTAATTTCTATGGAAATTCACAGGCCACGTAATGCATTTCGATTACCACAACACGTGACCATAACAAAACCCAACTGTTTAAATACTTAAACAAGTTTAAATACGAAAATAACATTTTCCACTATTAAGCAATTGAACCAATTTGATATTCTGATAACGGTAAAGGTGTATGACTAATTTAAGCCATTTCAATTATATAGACACTTGTACGAGACATACATACATATGTATATACATACAAGACCATATCTACATACATACATACATATGCATTGTGACTCTTAGTACAAATGAATAATATCCCGTTTGTGTTTATACATATGTATACATGTGTACATATGTACTTAATAGTGTGTTTTTCGCGTATAGCTTTTGCTACGTCGCACGTGCCAACTAAAGAGCCCATATACAAATTAGTATATATGGTTGTATGTATATATGTACATATGCATGTATGTGTAAATCGACTTGCTGATTGTGTGATCAGAAATAGCAGCAAACAATAATAATACCCGTCGCACGAGTATGCATACATATGTACATATGTAAGCACAAATAATTTAAAAAATTAAAAACAACAACTGGAATGTACATACATATGTATGTATGTATGTATGTAACTTATGCAAACCGACTGAAGCGGCCAGCGCCCTATTTGCATTGCGCATTGGACTTAGGCATGTTTGTGACATTACCCGATCGTGCTAGGCAGTGACTTGTTGCTTTGATTTGTTGTGACCTTTGGTATAGTTATAAATAGCTTGTGTTTCTCTGTGTGACTTGAAACCGTGGGTATTCAAATATAATTAAATCTATGGAGAATAATTCAAACTAAAATGCCATATGTATGTACATACATATGTATATACTATGTATGTATGTTTGCCCACACGTAAAGTAAACAAAGAGCTGTGCTGATAGTCAAAACAGAAACACATACACTCTATACATACATACGCATGTATGTATGTATGTGCATATGGACATACTCACATCCATACACACAACTAAAGTATTTGCACAACACGTGACCAACAGCAAAACTGACATTTGTTTTATTATAAATATATACATATGTATGTATGTATGTACGTACACTCATACGACAATGTATGCATACTACATGTGTACTGTATGTGAGAGCCGTGAGCTTGTATGTTTGCGTGAAATGACAGACACGCTCTCGTCGCGTGAGATATTACGTCATGCGCTATGAATTTTTTGCGCTGCCCGTTTTCAACGTGCCTTGATTAAAAAGCTGCTCACGCTTATAATAGAGAGACAGACACAGAAACAGAGCCCAAGAGCGAACAAGAAAATACAAACGTACACTCATATGTACATATTTACAAGTATGTACATACATACATACATACATACATACGTATGTATGTGTAGGGAGAGCATTTTGGTGCGCCAGCAGCTCATGTTTATGATAAACCAACACAGCGTATGATTATTATTTCGATTAATAATACGAAAGCAACTGGGTTGCCGAGAATTATAAAAACAAAATGTCTGCCGACTTGAGTGCTTGCGTTTTGACGGTTTGTACGATTGTGTTGTATGTATGTATGTATGTATGTATGTTCGAATTGTATTTGTATGCTTGTGTTCGTTTTGATGAGACAATCATTTTGTTGCCAAGCAATGCTCTCGTCGCAATTCGCCGCTAAACGTCAACGTTGCGGCGCCGCCGCCCAATGTAACAGCTGCGAATCATTTTGGAATTTGTCACGTTCACGTGTTTTATTATGTGGTGCTACTGTCGCTTTTGCTGGTGACTGTTATTGTTTTTGTTTCGGTTTCTGTTTCTGTTTCCCTTGCCTTGGGTTTCTACGTCGTTTTCTTTTCGTATTTGCGCTTGTATTCAGCTAGAAAGCTGTCAGACAACCAAACACCAACAACTTTAAAGGCGACAAAAGCACGCAACGCACGCCCAAATGGCGACTAGAGCTGTAACAATAATCAGCATGTGTTATATACATATGTACATGTATGTATGAATTATGTACATATGTAGGTGCACGTTTAACACATATACAAATCAGCACTATAGAGTTACGTATTCATACATACATACATACATATGTACATACATATATTTCTTTCAAAGTTTTTTATATATGGATGTATTTATATTTTAATTTTTAGATCAATAAATTTCCTTTTATCAATTATAAATGACTAGAATATATGTATTTTTTAAACCAAAAACATTTTGATTATTTTAATTCAACTTTGTTGAGCTTCAACCACTGTGACAATCACGTTTACCGCGCACGAAATGCGATAACACATACGCAAGCACATTCAAAAGCGAACGCATACCAACACATGTAAGCCTCGACGATATAAATACGAACACAGACGCAACGTACATATGTACATACATACTATCAGCCGCAGCTCAACATGACTTGCCAAGAGGCTTCGTCAGAGAGTGAACCGGCGGGCAAGTTCATTATTGCTCTCTTTTGGCGTATACTTTTTCCTGCAGTGCTCTCTGACTGTCTCATGCACGTCATCAACTCTCACGGTTTGCAAACAGTGCTCAGTCTCGTGTTGTGTGTTCCCATACCCTTTCTAAAGATACCATTTGCAGTTGCATTACTTATAAATTAAGAATAATGAATGCTTAATTTTAATATTAAATAATAATTTCAGTTTGTTCACATTAGTTGCCGTCAATAATAAAAATGAAAAAATATACGCACGATAAAATTATTTTAATATAAATGTAAGTTGAAAAAGAACTAAAATAAATTGAATGAGAAGGGTACTTCAGCGTCGATGTTTCAAATTCAGATTTTTATACCCGATACCCATAGGGTAGATGGGTACTATAACTTTGTGCCGGCTGGAAATGTGTGTAACGGGCAGAAGGAACAATCTCTGATCCCAGAAAAGTATATATATTCTTGATCAGCGTCAACAGCCGATACGATATAGCCATATCGAAGATCTCAGAGAATACAAGAAATAGAGATATATTTTTTTCCGTCTGTACTTGTTATGTTTGACAAAAAAATTAATTACAAGTGTAAATGTCGAAGCTATTAAAGAAAAACTTTTGTATGCAATGTGGTCTTAATTTGCTTAGGCTGACAATAAGGTATATTTTTAATGTAATACTTTATCAATATACCTAAAATATCCTTTGGTATATTTTTAGTATTTTCGCGTTATATAAATTTGTTATGTTATAAAATAAATACCGCAATATCTTTCTTTTATTTAGAATGGATAGCGGGTATCTCACAGTCGAGCATATCGATTGTAGCTTTCTTACTTGTTTTTGTTTTAATTTTAGCACGTTCGTCGTGAATTTTTCATTCATTTCAATTCAGCCGTTCGAAGTGAGCAGTTGTGTTACCAACGTATCGGACTGCGCAAGTGCTTTTTTTTACAAAAATATATAAAAAAATAAAAAAATACATACAACAGCCGAGCAGTAGCAATAATAAATTGTATACACACATACAAATACGAATACGCATACGCATACAAATATACAAAATACAAGTGCTGTGTAGTGGAACGTTCGAATACAAATACAAATACATACTTAGGCATATAGGAGTGTAGTGTACACTCGAATGCTCGGCTGGTTGCTAGTAAAATTCCACTGTTGAGCGAAGGAAGTTGTGTATTAATAAAATAAATACAAAATTAAAAATAAATGGTCTTGCAAAACGTGTAAATCGCGGCCGTGTGACAGGAATCCAAATCACGTTTTAAACAATCAGCCTCATTTATTTTTGTGCTCTGTTGTGCGTGTGTATATTCTCTGAGAGTGGCCGAACCGAGGCGTGACTGCAAAGAAATTTCAAGGTTTCCATCAGTAGTAATATATAAAAAAAAGGAAAAAAAAGCGTGGGCGGTATTGAGTGAACCTATTGAAGTCAGAGAACTAGTCTTTTACAATTATACTTTGAGCCCAACGAATGTGTATGAAGATATATACATCTATAGGCGAATAGTGTGTATAGATAAGCAGTCGTCGTTGCTTCTTATCAACACTATCACATTCACAAACACAATCACAAAAACAAAAGGCAAAAGCTAACGCCACACTGCTGATAAGCCTATAAGAGTCATCACACAACTGTGACCGTAAAAGTGATAGTGATAGATTAATAAAAAAAAAATAAATACGAATACGATATGTTATGCTACACAAACATCGAATAAGAAGAGTGTTGCAGGAGGGCGAAGAGTATTGGATATTCACGTGTGATACAAATTGACAATCAACAGCAATCAAATATTCGAATGGCAAAATTTTTAAACATATACAAAAAGTGAACCCACCAGAAAATACCACCACTGTTGCCGACGCCGTCGCAAACACCATCGTCGTCAACGTCGTGTCTCCGTCTCAAGCAACAATAATTTCAATTCGCCGTATTTGATTTCGCCGTATTCGACAACCTGTTTGCTGACTCGCCCGCCGGCGTTTTATTTCTCTCTTTCGCTCGCTCCGCATTTTGTGCTTTGACGGCGAAAGCAACATCATCACCATTCCACCACAATTGCAAGCAACGTCGACGCAGCAGATTGAGAGGACCGAGCTACGTAGTGAAGCAGCCCTCACAATTTTACACAGGATCATTGTTTCCAGTAGCCAAAATCAAAATCATCACAGCAAAAGTTTAAACAACAGAATCAGCAGCAACAACAGCAATATGGAGCCTTATTGGAGCGAGGCAAATGGGCATGCCGCACATCCGGTTAAGTATGAGAGGTAGGTATAGATGGGAACTTTGCTTTTGGCTCTACCAGCTGCAAAGTATCGTTTACAAATAAAAGCCCAAACCCAATCCACTAAAACAGTGCAGCAGCACTAGAAGAAGAACAACAACGACAACAAGAACAACTACACACTCACTTTCACCTATGCGCATTATAGGTTATGCATATATCACTACTGTATATTTTTAGCCTAGTCTTTAAGTTCAACTTTAAGTTTTTGTTGATTTTGTAACTGCTTATTTTGTGTGTATTTTTCAAAAGAGAGTGCCAATATGTATGTGTGAGTGAATGTGTGTGTATGCAGCTACTTGAAGAACACCAAGATTAGTATTGGGCGTAGATCGAGAAGCTATATTTAGTAGCTGAGTGAGTTAAATAAGAAAATCAAATGAAAAATCGACAAATGAAAACGTGTTCAGGCAGACATTCGTTTGGCGTTTACCTCACGCCTTTAAATCTAAAAATAAAATGGATTTTTAGTTTATGTATTATTTATGCAAACATTTCGAAAAATAACACAAACAAAAATCCGAAACGCGATTAGGCAAACGTGACACTCAGTTTGCGGGGGTTTTTCCCCCGTTTTCTCACCGTATTATATTTGTATTTTGAACTTGAATTTTATTTATCGCGCGAAACCATTGAATTTGTCGACATGTATTATATAAACCAATTTAAATATTATATGTACATGAGTACATAATATGTGTGTAGTACACACTGTGTACATGTTTACTTATACTTATGATTCTGATTGTGGATATAAATACATATAAGAATGAAGTTGGGAGACCGGACTGATTGCTTTATATAAAGCCAGCTTATTCCTACTAAATGTCAACGGCCAAAAGCGTGGCTATAAATAGCAACAACAACAACAAAGTCAGCCAATTGGCTCAGCTCATTTGATTGGCTTTTGTGGGTGTGTTAGCGTGTGCTCACTCCCTATATAATCCCACACGCAGGAGATTGTACACATGTATGTGTATGTGTATGTGTGTGGGCCTATGCTTGCATGTTTCTTTCTATAAGTGTGTGCCAGTTTGTGTCCTTTTGAAGGTCAGCTGAGTTTTGTTGCTAATGGCTCGTCTATTTTCGAACTCGAAGCCATTTCTAATAAATATAAACTTATAAAAATAAAGACCAAATACATTATTTACTAATTAAACAATTAAAATAAGAATAATATATAAGTAATCATAAAATATATCATAGTATATAAGTAATTCAAATCAAGTTCATTGATGTAAATTGTTAATTTACAATCATCATCATTTTCGAGTATTATTGCATTAACTTAATGTTGGGTATTTTAATTTCTAATAACAATCTAATTCCACACATTTTGAACCTAATGCTACTGTAGGTTTACAAACCAATAACAAAAACACATAGTATGTTTTTTATGCGTCGCGTGAGCCATTAATTGAGCACGAGTAGCCCAAAGTGGATGCAATTTTAAAAGGCTTGAAAATGTGGGTTTGAACTTTAGTTACTTGTTGAGTTATAACACACATTTATTATTTGATTTTACTTGGGGATTACTAACAGTTTTAAATTAATTGACGTGTGAAAAGTGTAGAAGATTAGACCATTAGGTACTTAAATCTGGTCGTAAAGTATTACAAACATATTTCATGAATAAAGAATAAATGTTATATTCGAATGCAGACAGTTTTTTTTAAAACTAGATTTCATAGGCATTTTAATAGGCAGCGTCTTATCGGTTATCGTTATCGATAGCGTTATCGTTATCTATATTGTTTCCTTATTCGCGATCGTAGTACTTATTAATCTTTGGCATACCGTTGCCATTCGATTCACTTCTTTGCTCGCTCGTGAAGCAAACACGCGTTTGTTTATAATTTGCAGCTCTAGTAAAAATAAAAAGAAATGGTTGAACTGCAAACAACTCATCCATAAAAGAGATAAGAGCGAGCGATAAAAGCGACAGAGTAGTGACGCACATGTCAGATAACATTCGAGTAAGTTTCAGCAAATATAGTACTTAGTTATACAAATAAACAAGTAAGCATCTGCATATTCACATAATTACAAGTACATATGAATTATAATCGACCGTATTCTAATGATTATGAGTTAAGTAATTAGTTGGAAAGTTGGCTGTCAGAATACTTGTGAGATCTCGGGTTTAATACACGACTAGGCAGCTGTTGCTCCAAAGGCCTAAGATTGAAATGTGCAGTTGTCTGTCGTTGTTTTCGATTATGAGATCTTGACAACGACGTGACCCCAACAATTCCGTCCATGACCACCCAGTGATAAGAAAGTGTCTAATACATTGTGATTTCATTTTACTGATAATGCCGCTTGGGAGAAGTCTGAGAAAGTGTGTTTGTTTGCTGGGTACGTTTGTGTTACATGACGAAATCCGAACAGCTGCCGCAGGTTAGTCATGTATGTAAAGTAATTCACAAATGTTCAGCAAGACAACACGTCAAAGCAAGCCACAAATGATAGCAGATATACATAAACGCCCACACATTTATGTGTATATTTAAATTTAATTATGTATATAAGTTTATAAAATAGGCTATGTTCGTTTAAAACTATCCTTCGATACTTTTGTTGAAAACACAAATCTATGCATATGTACAAATAAGTGATTCTGATTCTGATTTCGATTCCTATTTCCAATTATTTTCGATGGTTTCTCGTGGATTTGTGCTGTCGTCATCGTCATCGTTCGTCCATTAGCATCATAAACGCGGGCACGTAGCCACGATCGTCGATTCCATGCACTTATACTAACAATTGTTTGTGTATTGTAAATATAAACGAGTCTTACATGTATGCAGCGTATTTATAAACATATACACTCTTATGTATAAGTGTGTCGGTGTGGATATGCTCGCTCTATAGAGGTCTACCAACCCCTCGTGCCGTTTGACAAACGTGATGCGAATATTGAGAAATTTAACCAACTTGAAAAACTGATGAGTGTGTGAGTGTCTGTGGGGGGAATCTTGTGTGTATTTCGTCTTTTCTTCGGTGTGATTAATGTACTGTGCCTCTCTGGCCCTGGGCTTTCGTGGAGACATATGAGTCAGTAACGTGTGTCAGTTGGGCACATTGCATTTGATTGCCGCTAAATGATTAAATGATGGACTTTTTTGTCTTTTGACCTAGTTATTAAAAGTGTTCCACTTGTGTGTGCAGGCAAATAGTGATTGTGAAATGTCGAATATTTGGACATTCCGAATTTATGGGCGCGATTGCCAGAGAATAGAAATTTGTTTTTTTTTCGGCTATTTTTACAGCAATAATTAAATGGGATTCAATTCGCTATAGTTCTCATTCAACATTTCGTTGCCACTGTACTCATAAATTGCACTTGCTACAGTTTTGTTTTTGCTGTTATGAACTTACATAAATGTGCACACAAATATATATGTGTATTTGTTGTGCTTGTGTTTGTTGAGTTTTAATATTGTTTGCCAGGTTGGTATTTTGTGGTCAGCTCGCTAATGTTGCTAAACGGACCATTCAACACGTGCCCAAGTCTTGCGTGGTCATCAGTTTGCGGTGTTGTTGCCCAACATAGAAGCTTTGTTAACATTGCTTCGATGGTTAAGTATTCACATTGTCACTCTTTGAACTGCTACGCTTCAGGTTGGCTTTGCCTCTGTCTCATTATATCACGTGTCCAGTTTGCACACTTTGAAATATTTTTAGCGAGAGCACCTACAGCCGGTTGTCGTCGAAATACCTCATTTTCTATACAAACACTTGAGAGAACTCGTTACAAAAAACCTCTCACGTGATCGCAGCTTGATTGTGTGAAACACTCGACACTCGTTTATATTTTCGTCGAGTGTGGTTTCCTAATAGCTTTCGGCAACTGTTTATGACTATTTGCTAACAAGAGTATTTGTTTATATGACATTTATCTTATCAGTAGCGTCGTTGACTGCAGGTGCAGTCAAGGTCATTCCGGCCAACGATCAGTCCAGTCATCAGGCATTATTCGTCAACCACGAAGCAGAATGTTTTAGCTTGTCTTCATTTTTTGTGTCGCAGAAGAACGCTTGTTTTTTTTTTTTTATTTTAGTCAACAAGACAATAATTTATTATATGTTGCTAATTTGTTTACGAAATTGCGTCACCGTTTTATTCAGCTCCCCAATGTGCTCATTTCACAATTTGCAGCACTTATTTCCATTGGCTAATTAAAACGATGCTGGAAATATGCATTTTGAAATTCTGTGAGGCATGGAAGAGTGTCTTTCTCTTCTTTGACTTGACATATGTACACGCATATGTACATATGTTTTGTAACGACACGTGGCGACATTGGAAGAATTGTTTCACAGTACTTACTGTATTTGTGGAGGATCACTTCCGAAAATATTTTAGTTGGAGCTGCCTTAGCGTCGGACAGACTTCATGTTTTGATTCGAGGCTCGATCTAGATAAGAGTAGTTTTAGTACTCGTGTCTAGTAGTCGTATCTGGTACGTATCTGTATGTGTGTGTACTCGTGCAATCTTTAATAAACGTAATCGGTTGTCTATCACGATCACCTGAATTCAACGTGGTTTTTTAGCTGTTGGGTCAAATAACAGGAGAATAACAGGAAACCATAAAGCTGACTGTACGAATTCATCACTGAAATGCGAATAAATTTAGGTTAATGCACGATATCATCTGTAAATAAACATTTGTATATAGTGACAGTACATATTTAGGTTTTTTGTGTGTGTGCTTTGCGAATGCTAGTTAATACGATGTCAAACGTGCGTTCAATGTATGAATGTCGATGTCCGTTCATGCTTTTGGCAAACAGCATACGGGTGATCAACAGTTGGCGTCATTTGGCTTTGTCAGACTGACGACAACCTGTGGCAAATTCGAGGACTCAGAAATACTCGCTCATCCAAATATTTGTGCATGTGAATATATTAGTGAGTATTTTAAGTATATGGTGGCGGTGAGCTGCTCATGTCTAAAATTACACGAACGGTGCTAGATGCCAATTACTTAATAGAACAAAAGTGCGACAACGGTCTGATACATCGCAAATTAGTTGTTCCTCAAATTCACCAAAAGAACAAAATAAAATAAAATAAAAACGGCAATTCGCCAAAGTGTTAGCAAAAGCATTTGCCAGTTAGGGCGGGCGCTAGGGGCGTGTCTTTTGGGTTCAAAGTTCTGTCTTGTTCGCGTCGATACTTCATGAATCAAGAGAGTGATTTGCTATATGACGCTCTTCAAAGAAAAATGTATGAAGAAGGTTGAACTGAAATCAGAATTCGACCGCAGGATTTTGCAAATAGAAATAATAGAATAAATGTTTACGATACCACTTTTTCAATTCAAATAAAGTTATTACGAATTATCCATATACATATGTATTTACGATTGTTATGATGCGATAGATCGAAGAGGTTGCAGATGTGATGTATATTCTAATAAGTACATACATATGTGAAGTGTAGGAATAAACAAATGTACATTGCTAATCTGCAGCGTAAACTCAAATATGTGCGAGCCATTTAAGAATTGTGTACGGCTTAAAAATAATGAAATAAACCGACAAATAGTGCTAAGAAACTGAAACTGTACTGAAAATGTCACCGTGCAAGCCAGTTGCCAGATTTCTCAGGTGATTGCTGGAGATCAATAAGTTGTCGGCGTCATGTAATGCTGTACTATACCACCTATGGCCACCTTCATATGTAGGCACATATCTTAATATATTGCTGTGTGTATATGACTATTAGTGAATACTTACGCAAACATATGTATATAAGCATTCGTAGCGTGTTATCGCTGGATCTACTCGATGCTCGAAGTAGCAAAATTTTTTTTTTTTAGCAATTTCTGCATCGGATTTCGTATTTTTCTTTCGTTGGCGCAATATTTGTTTTGGTCTTGATTCAATATTGTTGGGTATATTTCTGCACTCGTTGTCGAAATTTAATAAAATGGATTAATTCTGACCTATTATCAATGATTTACTGATTCTAAATTCTTTGGATTAGAAATACTTAGACTATCAAAGGTGTCCGAATTATTTTAATTTATTTTATTTAATTTTGACTCTTTCCACTTTCGTGATTTAACACTCGTATTAACGTTTGGTATAGCACGAGGGGGCTAAACAGACGCTTGGCGGAGCGAAGTGAATATTTTTTATTTTCAATTAATTGCAACTTAGCTTATTTCTGCATACAATTTGATTTGAAACAAAATAAAAAGCAATTAAACCAACTCATATCACTACATAATAAAAACTTGTTTAGTCTTAATTATTTATTTTAAGTCAGATTAAGTTATTCGGTCAATAAATGCATTACTAAAACAAAATGATTAAAAATATATACAAAACAACTTGAAAACTATTGAACACGATTTGGACTTATTTGTGTTTCTTATCCTTCCCACTTCTTTTTGCATATGAATCAAAACGCTACGAAATATAGCGAAGCAGCTGTCTCCAGTTTTCCTTATTGCACAGAATCTAGTTTAAATTTTTCAACATCGGCAACGGCATACAGCGAGGACGATGCTGAATATGCCACCGGAAGACGAAATAAAACATCGAGGGTAAATATTACAATTTTAGAGCGACACAAACTCGCGACAAAATCAACTAATCGAATTCGAAAACAAGATCAAAGGATCAAAAGAGAGAGCACCCGAGTTACATGATCAAAAAGATTTTACCCTGATTGATAACGGTTTATCGATTACTGGCAAAAACAATGGCAATGGATGTCGATGACCACGTCCACAAAACGATACGATTACACGGTAACACGCCTCACACAGAACGCCCAGCAGCCCGAGATGTCTCCGCTTTTGACCCTTTTTTATTGAAGTGATGAAGAGAAAGCAATAAGATTATTCATTGAATTGAAAATAAAAAAAAAAAAAAGACGAAATTTAATAAAGAATTTGAAAATCTCTGAATCATTATTTAGTATAATGGTGAATGAGCTCGATGATCTTTTACTTTAGTTGTTACTAAAGCCTTCCCGCAAGCAGTAATTAACCGAAACTCTTCATTTCATTATTCTACAGCAAGATCCATTGTCGCATCGCATCATTGAGAAGCGTCGGCGTGATCGCATGAATTCGTGCTTGGCAGATTTATCCCGCCTCATACCACCGCAATATCAACGCAAGGGACGTGGACGCATTGAGAAGACGGAAATCATTGAGATGGCTATCCGACATTTGAAACACTTGCAGAGTGAGTGCTTGCAAAAGGAGAGCGAGTATCGCAGTGGTTATATGGACTGCATGAAGGAAGCCGCCAAGTTCCTTTACGATAGCCAAATGCAAGACTTTTGCTATCGCCTTTTGGCCCGGCTGCAAGAGCACATTGATGAATTGTTCAAGGGTGAGTAGTATGATTCTATTATCCTTCGATTGTTGTTAGTAATATTAGTTACGCGCTCCTTTTCAGCTGACTGCTACAAGTCAACACGCAGCTGTCACATGCCTGACAATGTTAGTGCATCCAGCGGAAGTCCCCACCAGGCCTATCATCCGCCTTTGTGCCACTTGCGTGATATGCTAGGTGCCTCTGATGTAGAGCATAGCAATGACCACAACGATGTGAAAGACCTCAGTTTTCGCAATCATCTCAATCAGCTGCAGCGTAGCCAACAAGTTGCCGCTGCAGCAGTTGCTGCTGCTGCTGTCACCAATGCATCAAGCGCTTCAAATGCCAGCATCGAGGGCCAGAGCCCCAATAAGCTTGTGGTGGGTAATGGAAATGCCATTACCATTGCCAGTGCCAATGACAGTGTTAGTGATAATGTACCCACGAATTCAGTCGCATCCAACACAGGCAGTAGCAACGCAGCAAGCTCGACTACATCAACATCCTCATGTCTTACTTTGGCAAAGACCTCATCTGCCGCCGTTCCAATCACAGCCCATCCGCAGCCACATCAGGCGCCGGTGATTACTTCGACTGCTCCGCATCATCACACTGATAGCAGCCAGCCTGATTTTGACTCATCACGCGAGCCGATCCTCCATACGGATACTTCCAACATGCATTCGCCCCCGCCCCGCGATGCTTTACAACATCAGCACGCTCATCTCGCTCATAATCCTCACACGACAGATAGCTTGCTGTCTGTACGCATGCGCAACTACTCAGAGTCGTCGCATGAAATAGAGCATAACAATAATTACAAATATAAAAACCACATAAAGGAGCGTTTTGTGCATGAGCTTCACGATGAGGAGACAAGTAGCGAACACGCGCCGCACCTGCAGAACGAGCATTCTCACCTACATGCATTATCCGAGCACTCCAAGGATGGCACGGAACCTGAAATAGCGCCCATCATGGCAAAGAAACGCAAGCTGGCCGAGGCAGCAGCCGCGGCGGCAGCAGCGTGCAATGGCAATTTGCCATTGGACGTGCACAGCGAAGCCAGCAACACTAATCCACCACGATCCATGATGCTACTTCGTGATGATAAGCCCTCCTTTAGTTTTAGTGACATCAAGGATATCAAGTCGGAGATGCACAACTTTAACTCAAACTCTAGTCCGCTGTTAGCGAAGCTGAGCGCTGCTGGCGCTCAGTTAAGCACGCCAAGCAGCACAACAGCACCGATTCATCCGCGACATTCATTTTCCGTGCCAATTTTCGCATTGCACTGCCAAGGCAACTATTATGTGCCGTTAAACGTGGACTATAATGCGTTGGTGCCATATCTTAACGGTGTCGATCTCCTCGAGAAAAGCTATACGAGTATGCCTGTGGTTCATCCTATCAACATAAATGTCAATTTTATGACCAGCTCTACGTCAGCTTCACTACTGGCGGCAGCAGCTGCAGCTGCAACAGTTGCTGCCGGAAAGCAACAGAATGTAGTTGCCACCCACTCCGCAACGGTGGGTGCAAACTCGGCCGCTGCTCAGGATCTGTTAAGATCTGCAGCAGCTGTAACCAAGGCCAAACTAGAGCAAGCTATCAGTAACAGTTGGTAAACATAAGTGGAGTGAATGGCCCACCACAAAAACAAAATGGAAGAAAACAATTCTACCTCACTACTTCTGTGAATAATCATCAAATGATTGATTCCAAATATTGTGTGTAAAATTTATTGGCTGCAACATACAAAAAAATACACATTGTTCGAGTATACTCGAATACATATATTCTGAAAATAGGGGACAGTTTCTCGGATGTTGTCTTTAAGCCACATCCACAACTTCATTAATTAAATAATGGAACACAAATTATTTGTGTACAAGTACATTTATCAAAATGGTTCACATTGTGTGTATTTAGTATACTTATATTACTGTTTGGATAAATTAACATAAATCAATTAAGAGTGTATTGTGTTTTTTTTTTAAATTTTGCACAGTCAAACATGTAAATACATACAATATATGTATATATACATTTATCTACCAGATGTATAAACTTTCTAGTGTGTTGCCAAGGAACCAGCCGACGTTAACAAATCAAAGCAGATAACAATTGAAAGTAATCGTAAATTGTGCATTACTATAAGTATGTATTTTTAGATGAGTAAAAATGTTTTTCAATAGAAGTAATAGTTGTGGTTTCAAATTTACCTTCAAGTTAGTGTTTTATAAATTTATAAATCATTAGTCAAACTAAATATTAAATACTAGTTCATTTCAACCGAATGGTATTTCTGCGAAAAATCATATGTACATATTATTAATGAAATAAATTATACATAATATTATTTGTTACAAATTAAACGATTTAGTGACAAATTAGGATAGGTTTGTAGGGCTCGAGAATTTACAAATATATTGGGCAAATTATAAATACTATTACTACATGTATGAATTTTGAATTAATGTTTGTTAAAGTTTATACCAATTTTCATTTTCGAAATACGGTGTACTATTAAATGTGTAAAATGCATTGATTGACAACTTTGTTCTAAAGCTTAAACGTTGTGACCATGTATTTGATATTTAATCAACAATAATGTAAAAACAATAAAAAAAAACAACAATCCAAATTGTTTTTAAGTGTCTGCTGTTATGAACTAAAAGTTTAATGCACAAAATATTCATGTTGTATGGATTTTAATATGACGATTACGTTTACTACAGTACAATTAATGTAATATTACTGGTTAATATATTTTATATAAATATATATGTATTCTTATTTAATAAAGTTGATAAAATAATACTGATCCAACAAATGTTTTAGAAAGGCAAATCTTTAAAAATGCTTTTGGTGAACTTGACTTTGTGCAGCCGAAGTATAGTAGAACATATTGCTTTTCATACGGTGTAATAATAATATGCGTATTTAGAAACGCGTATAACAGAAAGATCATTGTCGACAAATACATTCTTCTGTCTTCCAATTTACTGTTTAAATCGCAAAAAAATCTATAGAAAACAAAAAAGAAAGAAAGCTTCAAATTGGAGGCCCCGACTGCAATGCACTTTACATTCATTTCGAGTATAAAATAAGCTAAACATTCTACAATATATCGAATGAACAAAAACCCATCCGAGAACATATCGGCGCATTTATACTGTGACAAATCTACTGTGATTTGTTTATTGTTTTAAAAAAAGGAGCTGAAAAGCGGAGCAAGGTTTTCCGTTCCAATCAAACCTGCAGATTTATCCATGCAGAATTCCGAAGAGCATTTCGAATTATTCAGTTTGGAGGATTGTGAAGGATTGCACAGGTTATGGGCTCAGTTCACTAAAATAATAAAAACCGAACATTTTAATCAAAATCATTTTTTTGTGTTTTCTCCTGCATATACGGCAAAGGCAAATCGCAATATAAAACTCTGGTGATGAGGAAATTTGGAATTCGTTCAATTATTTAGTTAAATGTCTTAAGGATGATTGATGAAGGAGAATAAAAGGAATTAGAAGCAGAAAGATGCGCAAACAGCACTCTAATTTAGATGCAATATAAATTATATATACAATTGCTTTCGGGTTGAAATTTGTATGTCTTTTAGATTTTGCATTGGGGGTGGAGGCTTTTTTAGCTGTATTTGTAGAATTATTTTTTTGCATTGTAAGTTGGAGATCATCTAGTCGCTCTGTGCTATTAATATGCAATGTGCGATAATATCTCCAGGTGCTTACTCTCCCCTGGGGTGATTTTTATTTGTTCTTATTATTGTGTTGTGGTTTCTATGTTGTTGTCAATCTATATTAATACGTTCCACAAACTGATTAGATACGATCCCTCGAGCTATTTTAAGTTGATCTGCTCTTGCTTTATGAGCCTAAGCAAGCCTGTTATATTTCTAAGGTTGACAATGTAATCCCTATTCCATATTTTCATATATTCCATACATATCATTTTTATTTGCAATATTTCATTGAGCTCAATATTGACAATCACATTATTTATAAGTATTGGTTTAATTAGGATATTTTCATATTGTTCTTCTTTTAAATTTGGAATTTTAATTACATGATTAAAAGTGTTTTGCAAAATAAAAACGTTCGAAAATTTTAAAATGTCTGCTGTTAAAAGGGATGCCATACGTCTGAATTTGAATATTTTATCTATTTCATATATTTAATTTTCTCCAAATAACAATGTAATTATTAAATTTAACTTGAATACTAATGGAAATCTCGTTACTGAATCTATTGTCCTTTTTTATAGCATTTGATGCTGTTAGTTATTTTCGTTAAATTATTAAATTGGTTATTTATGATAACTTGTCTATTGTTGTTAGAGTTTGCTTTATTAATGTGATTTTCTATTTGGATAATGTCGTCCTGACCGCGACGTGCTCCAGGCTGTTCCTAACCAACTTATGGATCTTGTGTTTCTTTTGTTAAAAGAAGAAGTTATTGTTTATTCTATTTCGTGGTGTATGGTGTGATATAGACTGTTATACTTTAAGTCTTGCTCTGTATGAAATTTGACTTTGTCTAGTATTACCTCAGTTAGGTTTAAGTCAATCATGTGAAATATTCTGGTCATGGACCTATTCCCTGATTTGTTTGAGTAGCTTGTTATGTCCAGTGATCCGTAATCTGCAATTAAATGTTTTTGATAAAACTTTTGTGCACCGTTCTGCTTTTGTAACGATAGTTCTGTGTTGATTTTTTCACAATCTCTCGTTTGTACATACCTATGTGATAGTTTTGATCCTAGACTGTTCAATAACAGACCAACCAGGAGACGAAATATTCGCCAAAAATTGCAGGACGGTGCACAAAAGTAATATAAAAAAAATTCGTCAAAATCAATCTTTGACGAATATTTCGTCTCCTGGTTGGAAGGTTTTGAGAGTTTTCCTGATTATACCCGCTACCCATAGGGTAGAAGCGTATTATAACTTTGTGCCGGCAGGAAATGTATTTAACAGGCAGAAGGAGGCATCTCAGACCCTATAAAGTATATATATTCTTGATCAGCGTCAACAGCCGAGACGATATAGCCATGTCCGTCTGTCCTTCTGTTTGTCTGTCCGTCTGCCCGTATGAACACCTAGATCTCAGAGACTATAAGAGATAGAGCTATCATTTTTTTTCGACAGCATTTGTTATGTTTGCACGCAGATCAAGTTTGTTTCAAATTTTTGCCACGCCCACTTCCGCCCCCGCAAATCAAAAGAATCGAATAACAAGCGTAAATTTAAAGCTAGAGTTGCGAATTATATATCGTATATATAATAATATAATATATAATCGTATATACTATAATTACTATAGTAGTTATGATTCCTGAAAATTTGGTTGCGAACAGATACAAATTGTGGAAGTTATTAAAGAAATACTTTCGTATGGGCAAAAACGCCTACTTACTAGGGGTCTGAGTTGCTTTGGCCGACAATCTGGTACATTGTGCCGTCTATGGTATATTTTGAATGGTGTGCTGTATCGATATACCAAACATACCATTTGGTATATTTTTAGTATTTTTTTTAGTATTTTCAGTATATTTTGAAAATAATACCGCAATATTTTGCTCTTATTAAAAATGGGTAGCGGGTATCTCACAGTCGAGCACACTCGACTGTAACTTTCTTACTTGTTTTCACTAACGTCGTATACAATCCGCTCTTGCACTCACGTCACGTCAATTATATACATATTACAAACTGACATGTGTGCAAGAGCGTTTTGTACACTACGCTACACAGTGGGCGATTTGGTCCCGCTAGCGGCATTTAATTCAAATTTTCAAATTTAAAAATCCGTTAATATTTTTTCACATATCGATAGCAGATGCTTTGATTAGATTTTTAAAAGCTTTTTGAAAGCTCTACGATCAGCTGATCATCAGCTGTGATCGGTCAAACACACCATATATGATTTCGCAAAGAGCTTTACACACAATTTTTTCTCTTTGCGCGCATGGAATTTGAGTTCCTCGGATATTTACAATTTTTGGTGAATTTGTTAGAAGTTTGGTTTTTTATTATATTCAAGGTATGTATTTTCAAAAAAATCAATGTTTGTGACCGGTCTATAAATGTGTAGCTCATAAAACGTAGTGGTAATTCAGTGTATTAACAACTAGCCCGGATTAGCGTACACCTGTCTTTCGTGGAGTAGAACTTAATTTATTCAACTAAGTTCAGTCTAACTCCTTTATTAGCCGAAAGTGTGAATCAGTGGCGTCCAAAATATGTAATATCAACTGCTATTATCTGCTAGCCTTGAAACTATGGTACTTTTTAGACACAGTGTTAGTACCAAAAAGGGATCTTTTTTTAGTATTGCACTCAGAAGTCATCCCATTTTTTTCCATCATCCCATAATTTTTTAGATAAAGTTTATATATGAAATATGTTAATTGAAGTTCAAATAAAATAAAAGTACAACAAAATTTTAAATTAAAAAAAAAAATTTTTTTAAATTAAAAATAAATTAAAAAAAAAATGTTTAACTTAAAATTCTATGATTTTTTTCTGATCAGTGAAAAAAACCCGACTGAAGATATCTATTTTAGTTTATAAGTTATTAATTAAATGCCGCTAGGGGGACCAAATCGCCCACTGTGCGCTAGTGAAAAATAGCCGAGAATCAACGCATAATCGAGTCGCACTTTGAACTGCAATAGTATCAGTACGATCTGTGGTCTATCATCTGACAACCCGTTACCCAGTTGCCCAGAATGAAGGACTGGTCTTGATGGGTCGTTTTTAATTAACTAAGATATCGACAGTCATTATTAAAACAACTTTTGGCACGGAGCACCATAAACTGAACGAGCAGTACGGATGGTAAAATACTTATATACTTCAGTATTATGACGGAAGAGCACCTCGTCGACAAGTTCTCGACGTTAACATGTCGACACCAGCCAAAACCGCCGACAGTACTTAGTTAATAAAGTGAACATAAGAACGCATAGACTAATAGCTACTAATAACTTCTCAAACTCATTTCAGTTGTGACCCAACCCTCCCAGAAAACCTGTCGATTTGTGCGAACTATTATACTCCCGTTTGAGCCTTCGCCGGGGTACCCTTGCGTTGTGGCTATATAATTACGCTTGGTCGACTTACCTAAGACGACGTGGTTGCATGAGATTATGCTTCCACAAAATATTGTTTTTGGTTTGGAATTTAGTATCTAGTAAATTAGTTTTGTTCCAAGTTCTTAGCAAATAGCACGCAAATAATATTTACTCCGACAAACTACGGTAGGGTAAGAAAATCTTTTGATTAAAAAACGGCCGTATAATAACTATCCAGCTAGCCCTACATATTCGAATTTCAATTTCAAGAATTTTATTATTATTATATTACCGCAACTACGATTGTCAAGATCAAGTATGCAGATAAATTTGTTTGAGATTTTTTACCGCGACACATAAAATTGAATTAAATTATTATTCGGGTCTTTGTGGCTTTGGTTGAGTAAATGGTATATTTTGAATTTTATAGCTTATTTCAAACGTCCATATACCAAATATAGTTTTCGGGACATTTCAATATTTTTTCTGTATATTAATTTAAGTTTTTAATACCTCTCTGTTTCGCTTTTATTAAAAATGGGTACGAGGACGGGGATGGGTGCATAACGGTGTGAGTTCTTGAACGAGATGGTTACAAAGAAAGCTTAATAAGGTATATTTGCTTGTGTTCGGATATAATATATCTCTAACTAGGCTGAATATTCAAAAATTCATTAGCATATATACGAAAAATAAATACATTTGCAGACGAAATTACGCTAAGTGTTGGGCTCCTATGTGGTTTTCTAACAACTATTGAAGGAATTGACTTTCTTTTGTATAACATATCAAAAAATTATAAAGCCTGTTTGTATAAAAAATGCATCACTAGAAAAATTTCAACAAAAGGCAACTGGGATTTAGTTTACATAATATACAGTATAAATGCAGACAACAAAGAGAAACACAACCAAGAAAACCAAATGCCCCATTCCGATACTTGGCGCTATGTCAGATGTTAAGACAAGAGTAAGAAATCAAGTGTCAAATATGAATCAATTACACTTGAAAGAGGAGAGCTCCTTAATTTCTTTTGGATATTTAAAAATTTGGTGCATAAAACCAATAGCAATAGAAAAATTCTTAATTCTTGTTGATCTTAATACGAAAGCACATCTGCATCGTCAGAGCGAGATCGCTGCATTGTACTATATTTACACACATACCGACCCGTGTTTTGCCATCATGATGATTTGTACATTCAATTATTTGACGCCTGAATTTTCAGATCATATTTTGAAAAGCTGCTTCTTAGTAAGGGCTAACGGAATTTACTTTAAATTAAATAGTGAAGGAGTAATCTTACTAACTTTTGGAGTTTGGGCTTCGCTTTGATGATCATTTTGTGAAGCCCTAATTTGTGCAAATAACTTTATATTATATAGCCTACAGTATTAAGAATTTTGTGTGCGTATGGTTCTGTTAAGAACCATATATCATATGTTAATAAAAAAGTAAAACATTAATTTTTAGAATTTTTAATGTAAATATAGAAATAATTACATTTGAGTGTGTTAAATTACTTTGGAATAATCCAATACTTATAACTAATTTATAATTTATAAAAACACATACGTAAGTAGAAATGTAAATTCAATTATGTATATTTATACCCGCTACCCATAGGATAGAAGGGTATTATAATTTTGTGCCGGCAGGAAATGTATGTAACAGGAAGAAGGAGGCATCTCCGACCCTATAAAGTATATATATTCTTGATCAGCGTCAACAGCCGAGACGATATAGCCATGTCCGTCTGTCCGTCTGTGTGTCTGTCCGTATGAACACCTAGATCTCAGAGACTATAAGAGACTATATTTGCTTTTCGACAGCATTTGTTATGTTTGCACGCAGATCAAGTTTATTTCAAATTTTTGCCACGCCCACTTCCGCCCCCGCAAATTAAAAAAAATCGAATAACAAGTGTAATTTTAAAGCTAGTAGCTACTGTAGTAGTTATGATTCCTGAAAAGTTGGTTGCGATCAGATAAAAATTGTGGAAGTTATTAAAGAAATACTTTTGTATGGGCAAAAACGCCTACTTACTAGAGGTCTGAGTTGCTTTGGCCGACAATCTGGCACATTGTGCCGTTTATGGTATATTTTGAATGGTGTACTATATCGATATACCAAATATACCATTTGGTATATTTTTAGTATTTTTTAGTATTTTCGGTATATTTTAAAAATGATACCGCGATATTTTGCCTTTATTAAAAATGGGTAGCGGGTATCTCACAGTCGAGCACACTCGACTGTAACTTTCTTACTTGTTATTCATTGCTGAGTTTCGCTCAATGACTTGAATTGAATGAAATTTTTGCGTATGAGCGGAATCAACAAAAATGCGAGTATTGGAGTTCTTTGGTTTGCATGCAGGTCAAGTTTGTTTCAAATTTTTGATACGCCCACTTCCGATCCCGCAAATTGACAAAAATCTAATAACAATCGTAATTTTAATGCTAGAGTAAATATACAATAATACCTATAGTTTTTGTGATCAGTTTGTAAGAGAACGAATAGAAACTAGTGATATTTATCTTAAGTATGTCTGCGTATACCCACAGAAAATAAACTTGCGGATGTCTTTACCAATAGCTAACTTTTTATATCTGCGTGGCAATTTTAGTCTCATAAATAATTGAAGAAGTCCAGCGAATGCTGAGTCATATTTTAAACTTCTCCAGATATGCATACAAACCGAATTGCAAATGTGAAATATAATTTAATCTTCTTATTCGTAATGCTATGTGTGAGAGGACGTGTTGAATTTATGGTAAGCTTGCAAAAATCGGTCTTACAAGTCAATTATAGATCGGTCTCTTCTTTTACAAACTTCGAACTGGCTAATTGTGTGCTCGTGCAGTTATATAAAATTATATGAAACAATTTCTATTTAAGTCGTTGTCTTTATACAGTTATGTTAGATGACTGGACATGATCAAGTTGCTAAACATACGCATTCAAATCTTCAAATACCTGATGATATATGTAAATTGGCAGCTACACAAATAATATGTAAGTTATAGTCGAGTGTGCTCGACGGTAAAAATATAGCCTACCCCTTAGAGTCTCTGAGATCTCCGTGTTCATGTGTATGGACGGAAGTGGCTTTTGACGATGATCAAAAAGATATGTAGTTATTGGGATCGGATATGTCCTTTCTGCTTATTACATGCATTTTCTGTAGGCACAAAGTTATAATATATATAGTAATTTATTCAAGAACCGTAAGTAGGACTGCTTATCCGACATTCTTTATGAAGTTTACATAGTAAGCGTAGCCACACTTCAATAGTATAGGAGAATTCTACAATGGAAATGTGCAGGTCCAGTACTACCCAAGCCATTTTAATATATGTACTTTTAATAAATTGTGACAAGTGTTTGATATATAAATAATAAATAAAGGCACCAACACCGATGTCGAAACCAACGACTATAATGAATATTAGAGTTAAATGGCAACGCTGATTAATGCTCATAACAGGATGTGTAAAATACCACCAATAAATTATAAGGGCGTTTTTATAAATATATAATTCCAATTGAGAAAAAAAACAACACATTTGAAATCAGTTCTTCCAATAATAGTAATTTCTACGCAAAAAGAGAAAAATATTAAATTGCATTAATCCTAATGAAAAAATAATTTATTCTTTGCATATATTACTATTAAAAATTAGGTTGTGTCTCATAGGCATCAAGTAAAATACACTTTTATGTACATGTGTACAATAAATATAAATGATATAGTATAGGTAATATAAATGTAATAAATATTTACTTAATGTGAAACATAAAGCAATTATTTGATTGTTGTCCAAGGAGGTAATACTTTATTCCATATGTACTTTGCGGTTTGAATATAAGTATATTTACATTTGAATACGAATGTATAAAACACTTCTACCCATAGGGTAGAAGGGTAGTATAACTTTGTGCCGGCAGCAAATGTATGTAGCAGGTAGAAGGAGGCATATCCGACCCTATAAAGTATATATATTCTTGATCAGCATCAACAGCCGAGACAATCTAGCCATGTCCGTCTGTCCGTCTGTGTGTCTGTCCGTCCGTCCGTATGAATACCTAAATCTCAGAGACTATAAGAGATAGGGCTATAATTTTTTTCGACAGCATTTGTTATGTTTGCACGCAGATCAAGTTTGTTTTAAAAGTTTTGCCACGCCCATTTCCGCCCCCGCAAATCAATATAATCGAATAACAAGCGTAATTTTCAAGCTACAGCTGCGAATTTTGGTGTATACAATAAATACTATAGTATTTCTGAAAATGTGATTGCGATAAAAATAGTGCAAGTTATTAAAGAAATACTTTTGTATGGGAAAACCCGTCTATGGTAAATTTTGAATGTGGTACTATATCGATATAAAAAATATACAGTTTGATATATTTTTAGTATATTTGAATTTTTGGTATATTTTTTAAAAAATACCGCAATATTTTTATTCAAAATGGGTAGTGGGTATCTCACAGTCGAGCACACTCGACTGTAACTTTCTTACTTGTTAAAAATAAAAGTGTGAGTAATCAATTTTGAAAAACTGTGGAATATTAAGTAAGTAAAGAATTGAATCTCAGTTTATTGTGTTACTTCAATGATTGCATATGGTACTAAAATACGTTGTGCTCACAAAACATTGAACAGTTTATTTCTTGTGGAATTTTGAAAGCTTATCTTCTGTGAAATGAAGAATGTGATACGGGCTTTTGTTATACTCAGTGTATTTATAGCTGAGACATTAGGGCGTATTGAAAAATGTGATTATTTGGATACCGTCGATCTGACATACAGCAGGAAATTTGAAAATGGGTCGTACCTATACGAAGATATAATAATACCAAAGGAAGAAACTGGAGAATACAACTACCAAATTCTATTTAATGGGAAAACTGAAATAATTCCCAACCACATAAGGGGCTGCATTTGCCACATAAAGACCTGCATTCGGTTTTGTTGTAACCCAAATCAAACTCTTGTGCAGGATAAACGAGAATGCGGAAATGTCGACCAGAATTTACATTACAACTCTTTCTTAAACATAACTTATAATGAAACTCAAATTAAACATGTTAATGTCTTGGAGTTTATGGTGCAACAACATCTTCCTGTACCTTGTGACGATCATTTACCCCTTAACCCTGACAATCCAAATCACGAGTGGACTTTGTTTGAGGTATAAGCTTAACAAACTAACTTTAAACCTTTATTTTAATAAGCAAATTTTTCATTAGGATGGCATTCTTCTGAGGCATTTCGATGGCGCTCAACTTTCAAAAGCGGATTATTGCTTACAGCCTCAAAAATTTCAGAATACTTACAGGCTTGTACCGCATCATTGCCTAATTCCCCCTGACCTTACTAACGCATATAGTAAGTATACAATTTATTATCTTTTCAAATGAACGAATTTTCTGTAATACATATGAAAAAAATTTCTTATAACTGAGCTGTCTTTAAAATTCTATTTTTTCCAGTCCAATCTGTATCGATATTCTTCTATATTATGGTTATATTTGTATATCTGCTATTGCCATGTTTTAAAGGTGTTTATCGACAATGCTGCTTATGTTATTTTGGGTGCCTGACTCTAACTTTTATACTTATTGTTATGATAAGATTTGATTGGATAAAGTCAAATCAAGTATTATTGTGCAAACTAACAGGTATGATTGAGGATGAATAATTTTTCATTAATTTAAAATTTTAACTATACCATTAATTTAAAATATTCACTATATCATAGGATATATTGGGTACTACATTACAATTTCCACGTTTCTCTGGCTTTTAATTATAAACTATGATTTATGGAAAACATTTAACAACATTGGGATAAGTCACGGGTCAAAATTTTACAAATATAACATCTTTGTTTGGGGCGTTGCAGCAGTACAACTTTTATTAACACTTTTTGCTGATTTTGTAATTGGAAATTCAAACTGGTCACCTAATGTCGGAGAATATTTTTGTTGGATTGACAGTAAGATACTAATTTAAAAATTGTTTAATTTTTACAATTTTGTTTGTATTAATTATATAGCCTCAGCTTGGTCGTCGATAATCTACTATTATGGTCCAATTAGTATTTACTTAACATTCAACACAACGCTATTTATTATTACCGCCTCTAAGATATTCTTTCAAAATAGGACCAATAGACGTCAGCTAACCCAATCGGACCGTCAACGAAATTTGAGGACTCTGACTAAGTACCCTATTTCTCTTGCTCTTAATTATACCATTCACTTTTTTTTACGTTAGTTTTGGAACATTTTTCCGGCTCTTTGTCATTATGGGCGTCTTCTGGATACTTGAAATCATTTCCTATTTTGGACAAATGTTCGACATATCAATGCAGATTATTGATGTGATTTCTTGTGGTCAAGGTATCATTTTATTTATAGCAACAATTTTGAAAAGAGATGTGTTGAAAGCGTTGGCTAATCGGTGAGTGTTTTTATTAAATGGAAAATGTTGAGTATAATACAATAATTATTTTTATTTTAGACTTCGTATCGGAAATACCAAAGTTAAAAAGTCACAAAGTGGTGTGTCCACAACATCAGCCAGAATGGAAATAGTTTTATCGTCACAACCAATTCTAACTAAAGGCATCGAAGAACCTCATTTATAAGAGAATATACATTGTTAGAAAATTTACTTATTATTTGTTTTATTAATTTTTTTTTTTGTTAATCACTTAATAAAAGAACGAGGCGGAAAATTATTATTTTTATATGCGAAAGAGCAAAAATATATGTATATATATATATAGAATTATAAAAATGATATAGTGCAACCGCTTTATCGGTTTTCTAAATTAGAGCTGAGTTTTATGGTGCAAGTCAGCTATGATATTCTAAAAGCTTAAACCAAAGACGCGATCATTATATTATATTGTATTATATGGTTAGTGGTCAAAGCTAAGGTATGAAATGAAATTATGTTTATGGGTTTGAATATACGCGAAAGAAGCTTTGTCGTAATAAAAATGACTTTCTAATTTATTGTAATTTCGGATAAGAATTCTGCATTTTATATTTGGAGTTCGGTGTTAATATTCTGTTATTAAATAATTTGTGAATTAGCTTTGTTTTTCATACAATAATTTAACAAATAATTTTTATCGAATAGAGTAAGTTCGTACTAATTCCAAAGTCATTAAAAGTAACATTGTGAGTTACTGTAAACCATCTTACTTTAATAGATTAATATTTTGGCACTTATATAGTTAAATCTAGTATAACATGGATTTGTTTATTAGTTAAGGTGGTTTTTGTACAACTTGTAAATATTTTGCTGGAGGTCTATACAACAATTAAAGAAAACAATTATTTTAATTATTTTCAACAAAAATAGTAACAATAATTGGGATATGGCTTTGGTTAATTTAAAATTATATAGCTCATGGTTGGATATTTTATAGGATTTCTAACTAAACCGTGGATTGTACATTTGGTCGAGATCCCTAATGACGCTTCCACAGCAAATTTACAGGCAAGAAGCGTTGCAGCTATTTTTTTATCATAACTTTAGCACTCAAAGGGCTGGCAAAAATCCTCTGCTGAACCCTCCCCGAGGGTGCTGGCTGGGTAGGATCTGTATTACCTCAGTGTCAACGGGTAGCAGATCTCTACTATACGTCGATATTTCAGGAACTGCAGATCCTAGCTGAGGACTCTGTTCCTTATCTTTCGGGCATCTGCCTGAAGATAAGTAGCAGAATCCATGGTACGAGGTGTCTGGCGGTCAGACTGAAAACGCTATGGGGGGCTCCCAAGAACAAAATTAGCCAACTATGGTCTCGGAATGGACTCTTTAAACTATTCAACTCGGGCTGGGATGTCAGCCCAAACGTCGGTGGAAGGCGTGACTGCTACCACCGGCGGGCACGGGGGGGAGAGATCCTCTCTGCGTGTCGCCAGCGGTCACACCTCTGAGGCGGCGGGAGCAGGCCGTATCAGTTGTAACAACACTGCCACCAAAAATTCGAGGTTGGTGCGCGCGGGTGCTGTGGTCTTAACCGACACGGACCAAAAGAGCGCTGCGCCAACTTCTACGGTGGAGGGGGAACGTCTTCCTCTTCAGTCACCCCTGCCTATCGCCAGCACCTCCAAGGTTGCGCAGCGGGGCACGGGGGGCTGAAGGAGAAGGCCAAAAATAGGGCGGCGACCCGTATTCACGCAAGGCTTAGTGGCGTAGCTAACCTGTCCGTCAAGGACCAGGAGAGGCTTGCCTGGGCCAACACGTGGATGCGGGAAAACCAACTTAGCCCCCTTCCAAAAGACAATAAAGTGCAGACCGGTTCTACCGGCCCTGCCAACAACAAGGTGGAGTCCATGGCAAGCAAGCGCCAACGGTCCGCTGAGAGTCCCAAGCAAGGGGCTCCAGTGAGCAAGAAGCTGCGAGCACCTGGCTCCACCAACACGGACTCGAACAGGACGAAACAGAGAGCAACGGTTGCTGAAACTGCCAGGCGGCATCTCGCCGTTGCTCTCATAGACAGAGGGGACCCTAACGGGAAAATGTCTGCAGAGCGGTGGCGGTTGACCCATAGTAAGCTGGTCGACGCACTGTTTGTCAGGATGGAGAATGTCCCAGACAGTCCAATGCCTACATTCGAAGGCACTGGCTGGCTGAATGGTGTCAAGATCCTGACATGCAAGGACGACCCAACATTGCAGTGGCTGCAAGCGACCGTACCCAAACTGGACGGGCTGTGGGAGGGGGCCAAGCTGGACGTGGTGGACAGGAATAATATTCCGTCCATGCCGAAGGCGAAAGTCCTTTTCCCAATAGTTGTCCAGGGAGAGCGGGCGCTTCAGCTGCTTAAAAAAAAGCAGAACCCGGCCATACCGACGAGTGATTTTGGTCCGTGCTGAAGGTTAATGAACCTTTACCCAGTGGTGGGCAGCACGTGATCATTCAGATCAACAAGGAGGCCGAGGATCTGCTATATAAACGCAATGGGAAGATGGCGTGGGGCTTAGGGAGCGTGTACCTTCGCCTCAAGAAACGTCATCCGAACGACAATGACACACACACGCTGAGGTCTGGGGAGGTTGAGGCAGATCTCGGTCTCGAGAGCGTGACCGACGCCACCCAGCACCTCAGCCTGACTGACAAGACGGAGGAGGTGGGGGAGGAACTGTCCATGGAGACGGGCCCCCCCGCGAGTTTGCTAACCTCTAATGAGTGTGCTGCAACTCAACCTCCATAAATCCAAAACGGCTTCGGCGGAGCTACTCCTTGCCCTGGAGGAAGTGTCCGCCTACGCGGCTTTGGTCCAAGAACCGTGGATAGCGTCGGGCAACACGGTGGCTGGACTGAAGTCGCCCAACTATGATTTATACGTCCCGACATTGGTAAGCAGATCGAGAACTGCCATCCTTGTAAAGAAGGGGCTAAAAGCTCATCTACTACCTAATTACAGCAACGACGATCTAACCGTGGTGGTGCTGGAGAGCCGTGAAGGATGTTTGCTGCTGGCATCCTGTTATATGGCCCACGACAAGCCGGCTCCACCTGACGAGCTGCGGAGGCTGGTGGACATGGTCTGCTCCTCCAATAAGCATATTATTATCGGAACGGACGCCAACGCCCACCATAGCGTCTGGGGAAGTCCCGACATCAACGACAGGGTTTCAACTGAGTGTACCAATGTTGAAGAGTGGAGGGTCCTGGACAGACCCTCCTTCTCGGACCATAAGTACATTCAATTTACCATTCCTTTTAACAGGGTACCTGCGGCTCAGCCGTTCAGAAATCCCCGTAACACGAACTGGGCGAAATTCTCTAGCCTTGTTTCCAAGTCTCTTGGTTCGCCGGGTAACATCAACTCGGTGCAGGACCTAGAAACTAATGTCAATGTCCTTTCTGCAGGACTACTTTCAGCGTTTCGCCAATCTTGTAGACTCTCAAGACCGACGAGAAGATTGAAGCCACCCTGGTGGAACCCAGATCTCTCATCGCTACGTGGAGAGCTTACTAGCATGTTTCAACTTGCTAAGAAGGCGGACAACGAATATGTCTGGGACGAGTATAGGTCTCTTCTGAAGTCGTACAAGAAGATGATCCGATCATCCAAAAGGTCTTCATGGAGAACCTTCTGCTCGGACCTGGATAACATCAAAGACACCTCCAGACTGAGGAAGCTGCTGTCCAAGCAGGCTTCCAGTCCTAGTCTGCTCAAGTCGGGCGATGGAGCGTGGACGGAGAGCAGTGCTGAAACTCTTGAAGCACTGCTCTCAACTCATTTCCCGGGATGTATTGGAATAGAGAATAGTGACTGGCAGCTCTTTCCTAGTCTCCCAGTTATGAGACTCCCTGCCAGTCTAATTACAGATAACAAAATAATTTGGGCTATCGACTCCTTTGCGAAGGTCAGGTCGCCCGGTCTCGATGGACTTTCGCCAGCAATGCTGCAAGCCAGCAAGCCCACGATTGTTCCGTGGTTATCGGGTATCTATTCGGCGTGCCTCGCATGGGGTCATATCCCCACTCTTTGGAGGACCTCGAAAGTCATTTTCCTGCCCAAGGCGGGCAAATGCAGTCATGTGGTCCCAAATGACTTTCGGCCTATCAGCCTAACCTCTTTCCTGCTAAAAACATTGGAAAAGCTACTTGATTTGCACATCAGAAGCAACTCAATGCATCTGTTGTCCCCAAATCAGCATGCGTATACAAAGGGCAAGTCCATTCAGACTGCTCTCCATGCTCTAGTAGCCTCCATAGAAAAAGCGGACCACTATAAAGAATATGCCTTGGGTGCATTTCTTGACATTTCAGGCGCCTTCAATAACGTCACCACTGATGCTATTATGAAGGGCCTTACCTCAATTAACACGGCACCAGCGATCCACAGATGGGTCAACCGCCTTCTTTGTGACAGGCGGGTGGTGGCTACGTGGGGCGATGCGGCCATTACAAAGGTAGTGCGAGGTGGCACTCCCCAGGGTGGGGTTCTCTCGCCTCTCCTTTGGAATTTGGTCGTAAATAGCCTACTTCTAAAATTTACTAGACGGGCCCCCAAGTTAATTGCCTATGCTGACGACATAAGCATTTTGATAACTGGGAAATGCCCAACCACCCTTAGTTCCGTAATGGAACTTACTTTGCGGGAAGTTAAAGCATGGGCCGAATCAGCCGGGCTCAGCATTAACGCGGATAAAACGGACCTTATCCTCTTCACGAAGAGGTATAAGGTACCTGCGTGGTCCCCCCCAAAAATAGGCTGCACTATGCTAAAGCCGAGCCTAGCAGTAAAATACCTAGGTGTGGTCCTGGACAGCAAACTGACATGGAAGCTCAATGTGTTAGAAAGGGTGAAGAAGGCCACCGGAGCCTTGTACATGGCGAAAAAGATGCTTAGTTGCACTTGGGGCCTCTCTCCTAATCTAATGCGGTGGATATACATCTCAGTTGTTCGCCCTATCCTCACCTACGGTGTTCTAGTGTGGTGGCAGGCCACTGAAAAAAGGACGTACCTATCCATCATGGAAAGGACACAGCGTCAAGCGCTACTGTGTATCACAGGCGCTCTCAGGTCGACGCCAACTAAAGCCCTCGAGGTTATAGCTGGTGTGGAACCATTACACCTATACGCGCAATCCATAGCCGCAAAATCGTCCCTACGGATTGCCGCAACTGGCAATTTGGGTCTGCTAGGCTATGGTCACAGCGCCATTGGTAGGGAGACTAGTAGAGACTTGGACTATACTATCCCCCTTACCAGTACTGACCATATTAACACTATATTCTTGGAACCGGAGTGCTGGCGGGAAGGGTTATGCATTCCCGAAGCCCTCAACCTCTTCACCGACGGTTCGAAGATGGATGATGGTGTCGGAGCGGCCGTATACTGCCCGGACCCGGTCTCCAAACAATCCTATAAACTCCCAGACCATTGCAGCATCTTCCAGGCGGAAGTTTTTGCCATTGGCAAGGCTGCCGAATTGGCTCGGGGTTTTACAGCGTGATCACACCTCTATTAACATCTTTGTTGACAGCCAGGCTGCAATAAGATCAATGCACTCTGATGTGGTCAAGTCCAAAGTTGTCCTGGACAGCAGAAGAGCAATAGAGTCGCTGAACGCATCTGCGGTCGTGCGAATCTATTGGATCCCAAGCCACCAGGGCATCGATGGCAACGAGATCGCAGATACTCTCGCCAAAGAGGGAGTGGGGCTCGATGTTGGCAACATGTGCAATGTTCCGATATCCCTGCGAACTCTAGGCAGTGAAATTGAGGTGCGCTCTAGACTTCAGTGGGACGCGAGCTGGCGTAATGCCAACTCGTGCAAAACTGCAAGGCTGATGTGTGCCTCTACTAACAAAAACTTAACCAAATTCGTCATGCAGCTTTCAAGGAAAGACTGCAGGCTAATGCTAGGCATTTTAACTGGCCACTGTATGTCAGCTGTCCATGCTGTAAAGATGGGCATCACGAACAGTGATCAGTGCAGGAAATGCAACGAACCCGGGGTTAAGGAAACACTTGAGCATCTTCTCTGTAGATGCCCAGCGTTATCCCGACTCCGGTTGAAATACCTTAATTCGCCGTGCCACAACGATCTTCGGGACGTCTCACGGCTATCTCCTAGGATGCTGCTGGCTTTTGCCAAAAATGCATCCATACTGCGCGATTTCTGAGACGTAGATAAGCTACCGGTTCAGCTACGGACCTCCACTGGTCTATGCTTTGCCCCGTACTGGGGCAGCCGGTCCTACCTAACCTAACCTTAGCACTCAAAGGTAAAAAACCACTGCTCATAATAACCAACAAACAAAGCGAACCGAGTCATCATTAGTGCAATTTATGTACATAGCTTTGCGCATGTGTTTACCGTCACATTGTTGAGTGGCGAGATTTGTTTGGGTCTCTACTCGAAAAACAACGCGTGACTAAAAAAAATATATTGAAAAATGTTGGTCGATATTTTCTCATTTCTTACGCATGTGAAAATATGTTGGTTTTTGTACTCACTATATTCTAACTTTGTGCTTCCAGAAAATGTATGTAACAGGCAGAGAGGCATCCTTTTGAAGTATATATATTCTTTATCAACGTCAACAGTCAAGACGATATAGTCATGTCTGTCTGTCCACCGGTATGAGCAGCTAGACGTAACAGAATATAAGAGATAACATAGAGATTTGATTTTTGATTTGAGTTTTTGATTTTATTTCAAATGGAATAACAAGCGTAATTTTAAAAGCTAAAGTCGATTTTTGGAAAATAAAATAATAACTATAATCTTTTAACTCATTTCTAATGCAATTTTATATGGGTTAATTGTGGTATTTCATATATATTGAGATCAGTATAAATGGAGAAATCCCAAATTTTTGGTGTTGACCCGGCGAACTTTGTTCCGACCTTATGACAATAAATAAGCAGATTGTGTTTTTTTTTTTATTATTTCATTCATTATTATTTCTGTATTTTAGGTTCACCTAAGTACCTTGTGATATATACATTTTTTGTTTTATTATTGTTTTATTAACAAACAACACAGATGGTTTTCCAACCCGAGAAGATGCCACGTATAATTGACCCTGGGAAAAACATGAATGTTCTAGATTTAAACCACAAACTTTTAAGGATTGGCCTTGTGATTTGTTGATGGTCATGGCAATGCAAGATGCAAGAAATTGAATTCTTTTAAATTCAAACGGCATATCGGTTGGGATTATCGGGATCCTCGGAATAAGAACTTCCTCACCTTTGAATTTTCCTATCATTATCGTAGCGTAAATTACTTTGTTCTAACCACCAAACGCGTACCGTTGCAAAGTTTTGGATGGTTGGTTTATGTTTTGAAGCATGATTACTACGGAGCCAACCTTTAGGCGTAAATTGTGCGGTGGTAAGTCAGGCACATACAAAGTGTGGGTTGGTGGCTTCGTCTTCATTTGTGACGCAGTCAATAGATTTGAATGAAAGCATTGTTTCAATGATCTTATTTTTAATTATGTAATTCAGGTCATATGTTATACATCTTTATTCTTAGCCGCTAAAATTGCACTCAACCATTCATAATTTTATTTTATTTTATTTTATTTTATTTTATTTTATTTATTTATATTATTTGTTGGGAAAGATTTGATCGTCTTGCTCGCGGCATTGCTCACTGTAGATAAATGTATAAATACATAATATCGTACATAAATGTATGATACGTTACGCTCACAGCCTACTTATGTTACTGTTATTTATTACTATAAGTGCAGCCATTTCGGTGGAGTATAATTCGCGCTGTCGAACGGGATAAAAAGTATCCTATGTCCGTCTCCTGGCTCTAAGCTACCTCCCTACCAATTTTCACTCAAAATATAACACGACTTTCTTTTAAATATATAGATTTTGAATATAGTATTTTGACATTTGTGAATTGTAATGTAAACAAAATTTAGGCAACGCAATGCTCCAAAACTTAAATATTTAGCGCTAACGTCAACACATTAACTTTTTTGGTACTTCAATTCAACGCTATTCGCTTGCACTCACGTCATGTCAATTATATACATATTACCAACTGACATGAGTATTGTATACTACATGAGTGAAAAATAGCCGAGAATCAACGCATAATCGAGTCGCACTTTGAACTGCAATAGTATCAGTACGATCTGTGGTCTATCATCTGACAACCCGTTACCCAGTTGCCCAGAATGAAGGACTGGTCTTGATGGGTCGTTTTTAATTAACTAAGATATCGACAGTCATTATTAAAACAACTTTTGGCACGGAGCACCATAAACTGAACGAGCAGTACGGATGGTAAAATACTTATATACTTCAGTATTATGACGGAAGAGCACTTCGTCGACAAGTTCTCGACGTTAACATGTCTACACCAGCCAAAACCGCCGACAGTACTTAGTTAATAAAGTGAACATAAGAACGCATAGACTAATAGCTACTAATAACTTCTCAAACTCATTTCAGTTGTGACCCAACCCTCCCAGAAAACCTGTCGATTTGAGCGAACTATTATACTCCCGTTTGAGCCTTCGCTGGGGTACCCTTGCGTTGTGGCAATATAATTACGCTTGGTCGACTTACCTAAGACGACGTGGTTGCATGAGATTATGCTTCCACAAAATATTGTTTTTGGTTTGGCTCTAAGAATTTAGTATCTAGTAAATTAGTTTTGTTCCAAGTTCTTAGCAAATAGCACGCAAATAATATTTACTCCGACAAACGGTAGTGTACCCATAGCATTTAATTCATCCTGCCGTAAAAAAAGTGTCAAACGGTAGGGTAAGAAAATCTTTTGATTAAAAAACGGCCGTATAATAACTATCACGCTTGTCCCACATATTCGAATTTCAATTTCAAGAATTTTATTATTATTATATTACCGCAACTACGATTGTCAAGATCAAGTATGCAGATAAATTTGTTTGAGATTTTTTACCACGACACAAAAAATTGAATTAAATTATTATTCGGGTCTTTGTGGCTTTGGTTGAGTAAATGGTATATTTTGAATTTTATAGCTTATTTCAAACGTCCATATACCAAATATAGTTTTCGGGACATTTCAATATTTTTTCTGTATATTAATTTAAGTTTTTAATACCTCTCTGTTTCGCTTTTATTAAAAATGGGTAACGGGTACGAAGACGGGGATGGGTACATAACGGTGTGAGTTCTTGAACGCGATGGTTACAAAGAAAGCTTAATAAGGTATATTTGCTTGTGTTCGGATATATTACATGTATATCTCTAACTAGGCTGAATATTCAAAGCTCTCTGTATGTTTTTGTTTTGAAGAAACAATGGTGCCCGGTGACAACATCTGTGACTTTGGTTTCTGGATTACATCAAAAGCATTTGCTATTTGTCGTTTCTTCTCAATTAGGAGCCGTCTTACTTAAACATTTTAGTATGCAGTTTTAGCGTTGAAAGGTCAATGGCGGTTTTCTTTTAATTTTAATTGTGTTCTCTTGGCTTTGATATGTCTGCGAAAACTGAGTTTTCCAACTACTTGTACTCAAAAATAAGACTTCACCATTGAGTTTGAGTGGAAACAGTGGACTTGTCATGCGTGCGCAGCAGGCTATACACATTTTAAGTTTGTTAAGATTTAACTTTGTTAAACAAGAAATTCATTAGCATATATACGAAAAATAAATACATTTGCAGACGAAATTACGCTAAGTGTTGGGCTCCTATGTGGTTTTCTAACAACTATTGAAGGAATTGACTTTCTTTTGTATAACATATCAAAAAATTATAAAGCCTGTTTGTATAAAAAATGCATCACTAGAAAAATTTCAACAAAAGGCAACTGGGATTTAGCAAACAACAAAGAGAAACACAACCAAGAAAACCAAATGCCCCATTCCGATACTTGGCGCTATGTCAGATGTTAAGACAAGAGTAAGAAATCAAGTGTCAAATATGAATCAATTACACTTGAAAGAGGAGAGCTCCTTAATTTCTTTTGGATATTTAAAAATTTGGTGCATAAAACCAATAGCAATAGAAAAATTCTTAATTCTTGTTGATCTTAATACGAAAGCACATCTGCATCGTCAGAGCGAGATCGCTGCATTGTACTATATTTACACACATACCGACCCGTGTTTTGCCATCATGATGATTTGTACATTCAATTATTTGACGCCTGAATTTTCAGATCATATTTTGAAAAGCTGCTTCTTAGTGAGCGCTAACGGAATTTACTTTAAATTAAATAGTGAAGGAGTAATCTTTCTAACTTTTGGAGTTTGGGCTTCGCTTTGATGATCATTTTGTGAAGCCCTAATTTGTGCAAAGAACTTTATATTATATAGCCTACAGTATTAAGAATTTTGTGTGTGTATGGTTCTGTTAAGAAAAAAAAAGTAAAACATTAATTTTTAGAATTTTTAATGTAAATAAATAAATAATTACATTTGAATGTGTTAAATTACTTTGGAATAATCCAATACTTATAACTAATTTATAATTTATAAACACACATACGTAAGTAGAAATGTAAATTCAATTATATTTTTATTTTAACAATGTCAATTGTTCCCACAACGTGAAGTATATAAATATAACTCAAATAATTTCTTAATAAATATTTATAATTTAACTTCTAGATAATGAGGAATCAATTAAGAGTCTTCCTTATATGCGGCATATTCCATATAATCAAGGGATGTGATTATTTCGATACCGTTGATCTGACAAACAGCATTAAATTTGAAAATGGATCATATCAGTATGAAGATGTATTGATACCAAAAGAAAAAACGCGGGAATACAATTACCAAATTTTATTTAATGGCTTTTACGAAACGGTCCCCAAACATATAAGGGGTTGTGTATGTCATTTAAAAACGTGTATACGATTTTGCTGTAATCCAAAACAATTACTATTGAACGGTAAACGGACTTGCGGAAATGTTGACGACAATGTACATTATAATACGTTATTAAACATAACATATAATGAACCACTAACGAAAAATATAAGCGACTTGGAATTCATGGTGCAACAGCATCTTCCTGTACCTTGTGATGATCATTTATCAATTGAACCTGACAATGCAAATCTCGTGTGGACTTTATATGAGGTGAGAGTTAAATAATTTAACTATAAATTTGATTTTTATGGCATAAACTATTCATCAGAATGGCACGCTTCTCAGACACAATGACAGCGCACTACTTACAAAACGGGATTATTGTCTACAGCCTCGCAAAATTCAGGATTTATACAAACTT
The DNA here is from genome assembly GCF_009650485.2 of Drosophila albomicans. Taxonomy (NCBI): domain Eukaryota; kingdom Metazoa; phylum Arthropoda; class Insecta; order Diptera; family Drosophilidae; genus Drosophila; species Drosophila albomicans. Next base: position 2,233,313 of record NC_047631.2, on the reverse strand, counting down.
GTTCCTCATCATTGTCCTATTCCTATAGATCGAAGTAACGCTTATAGTAAGTAAATATAATGATATATACAATAATAACAGAGTAATAATCTATAATTTTATAATAAATATTTAAATTGCATAATATTAAATTCCACCATTCTATTAAAGTATAAATCTAGCGCGAGCTCACTCAACTTTAAACATAACATATATCACAACTCTTCTAAAATTCCGTTCTCTTGCAGTTCAATCGGTATCGATATTCTTCATGCTTATGATCATATTTGTGTATTCAATTTTACCGAATTTTAAAGAAGATTATGGTCTATGCAGCCTATGCTATTTCGGTTGCTTGACTCTAAGTTTTATACTCATTATCATAGTAAGATTTGATTGGGTAAAGCCACATCAAATATTATTGTGTCACTTAACAGGTATGATACCAAAATCAAAAACAAAAATATATAGCTTTATTAAAAAATTTGTCGTGTTTCATAGGATATGTTGGTTACTACTCTACCATCGCCACATTTCTCTGGCTTTCGGTTATAAACTACGATTTATGGAAAAGATTTAACATTTTTAACGTTAGTCGCAAGAGAAGATTTTTTAAGTACAATATATTCGTTTGGAGTCTTTCAGCCGTACACCTTTTAATAACATATTTAATTGATTTAGTAATCATTGATTCGAAATGGGCACCTAAGCTCGGAATTACAGCTTGTTGGATTAACAGTATGATATTTATTCCATTTTTATCTTACTATATGCTTACTTTAATATATTTCTTTTATAAATTAAATAGCAACAGATATGTCGGCAATAATCTACTATTATGGTCCAATTTTAATTACCTTAACATACAACACAACACTTTTTGTTATTACCGCCTCTAAAATATTCGTCCAAAATAGGACAAATAGGCTTCAGTTAACCAAATCAGAAAGCCAACGATGTCTAAGGAGTCTGACTAAGTAAATTCTTTCACTTTTTTTATGTAATAAAACCTAATGGATTGTCAGTTTTAGCATGTTTTTCCGTCTTTTTATCATCATGGGCGTCATCTGGATTCTTGATATCATAAATTATATTGCTCAAATATACCAAATTAAAATTCAGATTTTTGATGTGATTACCTGTAGCCAAGGTGTCATATTATTTGTAGCAACCATTTTAAAGAAAGATATTCTCAAATCATTAGCTAATCGGTGAGTTTTTATTTTCGAGAAACTTTAAAGCATATTCATTAGTTTAATTTTAGATTTGGAATTGGAGTAAGAATAACACAAAATATTTAAAATTTCATCCTTGCGCCAATAATGGAAAATACTTATTCATCAACAACTTTGGCTAAAAAAAAGAAAGACCCCAATGATGAGACAATATTTCATATGTTTTAATGATACATCTAGGTAGGTGTATAATTGTCAATTAATTAATTAATTAGTGTCTTAACAAAACCAATAGAATGATCACTGGCAAAATTACCTTAATCGTGGCTCAAAAACAATAATAATGCAAATAAACAAGTAAGAAAGCTACAGTCGAGTGTGCTCGACTGTGAGATACCCGCTACCCATTTCAAAATATACCAAATAACTGCAAAAATACTACAAAAATATACCAAATGGTATATGTATATGGTATATCGATATAGTATCGCATTCAAAATATACCATAGAGGGCTCAATATACCAGATTTTAAGCCAAAGCAACTAAGACCCCTAGTAAGTAGGCGTAAGTAACAAATGCTGTCGAAAAAAAATTATAGCTCTATCTCTCGTAGTCTCTGAGATGTAGGTGTTCATACGGACAGACGGACAGACACACAGACGGACATGGCTAGATTATATTTAATATACTAGTAGCTTCAACATTCTATAAATCAAATAATGGATGGCCTTAATTATACCCGCTACCCAAAGATAATTTTGTGCCTCCAGGAAATGTACATATGGGTAATTCCATGGCGAAATTTGTCCCGTGCGAGACTTTTTACAGTGTACTGCAGTGAAAATAACATAAACTAAAACAATTTTAAAAATAATTGAATGTAATTCTTAAAGCTTTAGATAAGCACTATATTTAGAGCTAAGATTGATTTTAGGAACTTCTTCTGTTTTACGATAAAATAAATAAATTCGTTCAGTTTTTGGTTGTGCGTACGAATGTGTTAATTATTGCAATTATCACAACAGAAAACAAAACAGACAGAAAATTCCAAAACTATTCTTAGCTCTAATTAAAGTACTTATCTAGAGCTATAAAAATAAACTTTTCTTATTTTCAAAATTGTTTCAGTTTATATTATTTTCAATGTGAAGAGTCTCGCACGGAACAAATTCCGTCATGGAATTACCCATATGTAACAGGCAGATCGGAGCTTCTCCGACCTTATAAACTATATATATTATATAATCTTGATAAGCGTTAACAGAAAAGACGATATACACATAACCGTCTATCTGTCTGTCCGTCCAATTGCATAGACAAATATCTCTATAAGAGATAGAGATATAATTTTGTGTCGACAGCATTTGCAGATTAAGTTTGTTTTAAGATTGCAGATGCAGATTGCACGCAAGATCGTGTCGGCTGTTGACGCTGATCAAGAATATATATACTTTATAGGGTCGGAGATGCTTCCTTCTACCTGTTACATACATCTACTGTCGGCACAAAGTTATAATATCCTTCTACCCTATGGGTAGCGGGTATAATTATGAATGTAGAAATAATGTATACGTGTGCAGTAAATTTGTAAATCGTGTTTGTCCAATGCGTTCAAAAGGATTTAACATCTAACCCTCTTTGTTATAAATGTTCCTGAAGATTCATAGTTGTTCTTTGTTTATAAACTCTCATAAACTAAGCAAGATATTTCAAAGCAAACGATCGGAATCTTTAAAATTTATGAATTGACAACCACCATAAATTCTCTTAAGAAGAAAATTATACCACGCATAATTAATGATTTATATTTGGGATATGCGTTTGAGAAAAAAAATGAAGACAAATTAATAATGCAGCTTCGTAACAGGTAAAATAAACTGCTCTTGATGTATGTACATATATTATATTTTTGATTTTTTATTTTAGATTGCCGGTTAATTTAGAGATAATAAAAAGTATTAACGTATAATAATAAGTATTTCGAATATTGATGATGATGAAATCCCATATAAATGGGAAAATATTACTGATACAGTAAAATTTTGGGCAGAGGCAATGGATTATAAGCATGCTAGAGAAAAAAAACCATTTGAGTCCCTTGCCTTATTTGCTATTCAAATGCTTTCCTTATGAATATATTCATGAATATATTAAAAACAACATGCCATACGTACACCTTGCCTGAAAATTACATTATGCTGATAAACAAATTGAAAAATAAGCCTGAAGCGCGATATGCCTCCACGCGGCTCTGTCCTGAGCGCGCCTTCGCCAGTTGGTAACACCAAGTGTGGACAGGGTTTCCATCACCTGGTCCTGCCAACGCGTTCGGGGTCGTCCTCTCCTTCGTGTCCCAACAATCATCGCATCAAACACCTTACGAACCGGAGCATCTTCATCCATACGGGCAACGTGGCCCAGCCAGCGAAGTCTTTGAGATTTCACTCGACTGGCCACGTCAACGTCGCCGTATAGCTCATACAGCTCGTGGTTGTATCTGATGCGATAAACCACGCATCCACGCAGATTGGACCAAAGATTTTGCGAAGAATTTTCCTCTCGAACACTCCAAGAGCAGCTGCATCTGACTGCGTCACAGTCCAGCACTCCGCACCATATAAGAGTACTGGAAGAATGAGCGTCTTGTAGAGTGTGGTTTTTGTGTGTCGAGAGAGAGCTCTACTATTAAGATCTACTAAGATTATTACTATTATAAATTCATCAAATATCACATTTGAATTGATGTTTTTTCTTTGGAAACTTGCGCAATGGAAATTTAAAGACCTAATCGTAGATATAGCCCCTAATGATTTTTGCCACATAAAAACATAATAAGGTTTCATGTTTTCTCTCTTTTGGGTGTAGCTTGTTTTTCAGCATTGTTTTTTTTTGTTGTAAATTTCAGCTTATTTTAGCATTTTTTTTTCAAAAATCTAGCTTATACAGGTGCTCATCACCTGGCGACACTGGATGAACACCACAACAATTACTCGTGTCTTAGACGTTTAGAGTCATACATATATCGTCTTCATAAAGATTGTGATGACTCTGCTTATAGTGTGCAAACCCAACATGTTGCGGTGTGTCGGTTCGATTCCCGGTCGGGACTCATAATTTTTTTTTAAAATGGTATATACAATAATTACTATATTGTGCGAGTTCGAGTCCCTGTCGGGAATACATAGCGCATTAATTTTTCAAAATGGGTAGCGGGTATCTCACAGCGAGCGCACTCGACTGTAGCTTTCTGACTTGTTTCATTTTGCTGATCAAAAATGTAAAGACCACTAAAGATTACAGTCGCTAATAAAAAATTCAAAATTGTTTCTTTGCCTGCTATTGTAATGCTATTATACAATGTAAAGTATATTAGAGTGATGCTTTAAAACATTTGAAAAGAACCGTAGATATACAATCAATGAAAAAGATATTATTCTGGGGAGTTGGATGGTTAAAATATTATTGTAAGTATTTATTTCCACGTTGTATATATATAATAATAAGTAATATTCGAAAATACAACTTGGAAATAAATAATTACCATAACATATGTATATATGTATGTTACATACATTCTTTATCACAATAAAAATAAGAATCAATAATATATGCCTTAATTCCATTATTCGCTGGACAGTGGTTGATTTTTTTAAGATTTGTTGTAAAAATAAATTAGAAATCAATTTTATAACTTTAAAAAACTTTTGTTGTCTGAAATATATATAAATTGTTCTTATGAAGATGTGTTAAGTAATTTAAAAGTAAAAATTTTTGCAACATTTTTTGGTGAAATAAGAATGGCATTATCACCAATCAACAAAAATGCTTGCACTTAGCAGAGTGGGTTTGATTGCATAAAATTTACAATTGTTTAGGACTTTGTGAAGCTTTCATTAACATCATATTATTGAACTGGAATTTTATAGATTAATATAAAAATGTATTGACAAGCTCCACAAAACTGGATTGTTTTAAAACGATTTTGGACTTGCGTTCTTACTTATCAGCAAGCCTTTGAATACATAATATGTACTACATATGTATGTATATAAACACATTAAGAATGCCATATGCATGCATATGTAGAATAATTATGTTATATGCGATAAGAAGTTTATGAGTAAACATAAAATGTATCCAATCGATTTAGCAAATCTTATGAATTGTTGAAGCAATAAATAATTTCAATTCAGTTTATTATACCAGTTCAAGAATAGCACTCGTCCCAGAATACTTAAATTTTCTACATTTATTTCTATTTCCTATTTGATTAGTTCATACTGTAAGAGAATTATATAAATGGAAGTACATATTTGTTAATGTAACATTAATTATGCTCAAAATGTGCAATATAAAAATTGAACATTTTTAATTTCAAATTTATCTTCTAGGCTATGAAGAATCAGTTAAGAGTATTTCTTATATTTGGCATATTTTACATATACCAAGGATGTGATTATTTCGATACCGTTGACCTTACAAACAGCATTAAATTTGAAAATGGATCATTTCAGTACGAAGATGTATTGATACCAAAAGAAAAAACGGGGGAATACAATTACCAAATTTTATTTAATGGCGATTACGAAACGGTGCCCAAGCATATAAGGGGTTGTGTATGTCATTTAAAAACGTGCATACGTTTTTGCTGTAATCCAAAACAATTGCTTTTAAAAGGTAAACGAACTTGCGAAGATATTGACAAAAATATACATTATAATATGTTATTAAACATAACATATAATGAAACACTAACAAAAACTATAAGCGACTTGGAATTCATGGTGCAACAACATCTTCCTGTACCTTGTCGTGATCATAATTATCTTGAACCTGATAATCCAGACCACGCCTGGACTTTGTACGAAGTATGTTTTAGTTTACTAAATACAAACACTTATTTAATTTCTTAAATTTATCATCAGAATGGCACTCTTCTCAGACATTTTGACAGCGCACTACTTACAAAACGGGATTATTGTTTACAGCCTCGAAAATTTCAAGATCTCTACAAGCTTGTGCCGTATCATTGCCTTAAACCTCCAGACTATTCTAACGCTTACAGTAAGTAAATATAATGACCAAGTAGTTGTGACTTTGATGTTACTCTCCTATCCACAAAATAGTTATGAAATATTAAGTTTGACCATAAGTCTAGTATGTCTGTTTAATTATAGGTTTTCACATTATATTTCGTATTTAATCGGAAAAATTGCAATAATCAACCACTGTAGATACACGTGTTTTGTGCTTAGCGCTAAGCATCTACAGTCGAGTGTGCTCGACTGTGAGATACCCGCTACCCATTTTGAATAAAAGCAAAATATTGCTGTATTATTTTCTAAATATACCAAAAATATTAAAAATTTACCAAATTATATATTTTGTATATCGATATAGTGCCACATTTAAAATATACCATAGACGGCAAAGAAGCTAGAAACCCTAGTAAGTAGGCGTTTTTGCCCATACAAAAGTATTTCTTTAATTACTCCCACAACCAATTTTTGAGAATCACAATTACTATAGTTATTATTGTATATACCAAAATTCGCAGCTCTAGTTTTTAAATTACGCTTGTTATTCGATTTTTGTTGATTTGCGGGTGCGAAAGTAGGCGTGGCAAAAATTTTAAACAAACTTGATCTGCGTGCAAACATAAATGCTGTCGAATAATATAGCTCTATCTCCTATAGTCTCAAAGATCCAGTGTTTTATATGGACAGACAGACTGACGGACATGGCTAGATCGTATCGGCTGTTAACGCTGATTAAGACTATATATATTTTATGAGGTCGGAGGTAAAGTGTTTAAGGCATTTGCTCGTGATGAGAAATTAATTAATATTGTGGCGTCGCAACACTATATATGGAATTTAACATCTAAAATTATTGCAACCAAGTTACCATAATATGTGCTTAGGATATTTTCGCCATAGAAATAGGCAATGAATGAGATTTCATCATTTCATTTATTTAATAAGCAAATGGTTCAGTGATGTGTCCAAAGGTTTTCAAAAACGGTCAATCTAAATTTTGTCGAACTTGCGAAATATATTGCTTTTCCGCACGTTGAAAATTTTGCTCATCTGGGAACAGTGATTTAAGAAACTATCATTGGAGTCTATTATAATTTAACTGAACTTATTTAATTTTTTTGCAGTGCAATCGGTATCGATATTCTTCTTACTTATGGTCATAATTGTGTATTTGATATTACCGAATTTTAAAGGAGATTATTTTAAATGCTCTATATGCTACTTCAGTTGTTTGACCCTAAGTTTTATACTTATTGTTATTGTACGTTTTCAATGGATCCAGCCACATCAAAAAGTATTGTGCCAGTTAACAGGTATGATTAAAATTAAAAATTTGTTCCTTATTTAATTCATCTTGTATTTTTTAGGATATATTGGTTACTACTTTATAATATCCACATTTCTTTGGCTTTTAATTATAAACTACGATTTATGGAAAGCATTTAATACTCTTGTCATTACTCGGAGGACAAGATATTTGAATTACAATATATTTGTTTGGGGCCTTGCCGCTTTACAACTTTTAGTAACTTATATTGTTGTGTTGGTAAACACAGACTCAAAATGGGCACCTAATATCGGAATTTATTATTGTTGGATCGATAGTAGGATATTTAATTAACTTTTAATTTACGTTTAATATTAAATATTTATTTTATAATTGATACAGCAACTGCTTGGTCGGCAAGAATCTACTATTATGGTCCAATAGGTATTTACCTAACATTAAGCACAACACTATTTATTAAAACCGCCAGTGATATATTCGTTCAAAATAGGAACAATAGACTTCAGTTAAAAAAATCGGAAAGCCAAAGAAGTCTAAAGAGTCTGACTAAGTAAGCATAATCATAATTTATTTTTTCGTACATAATAAAACTTAATGTATTTTCAGTTTTGGGATGTTTTTAAGGCTTTTTATCATAATGGGCGTTCTTTGGATTTTGGAAATTATATGTTATTTTGGAGAATTTAACGATAAAGGATCTAAAATTTTTGACATTTTCAATTGCAACCAAGGTATCATCTTGTTTGTAGCAACAATTTTAAAAAAAGATGTTTTAAAATCATTAGCTAATCGGTAAGTATTTTTATTGGAGAGCAAAAACAAAGCATATTTAAAATCTTATTATAGCGTTGGAATTGGCGAACAAATATCACAAAGTGGTCCATCTACAACATCACCATGACATATGCAAATAACTGAAATAACGTTGACTAAAGGAATTATGAAGCCGCAAGGAGTGTGTAACTTCTGTTCATCTGACAAAAAATTTGAGGAATTCCATGAAAATGTTCACCGCGATACATCGATACATGAAGCATACACGTCATATTATAATATTTTTATAATTGATATTTCTTCATGTTCATAGTCCCAACATCCAATATTACATTAGCGCTTGCGTGTAAAAATTTTAATTATAAAAGATACCGAACTTATTAATATATGTAAAGTTCATAAATAAACCGATTTTTGGAAAAACAAAATTGTTTACTTGGTCAGACAATGATTGACCATAAAAATACATATATGTACATATATATTCTTAATTAGCGCGCCATGATCTTGACAATTACGTCCGCTTTTGTGATTCCATGAACACTATGAGTTAAAGCTATTAGGTTAAGTTTTCTTAAGAATATGGCGATCTCAAAGCTAAAGTGTTGAATTTTTCAAAAACGTTTTGTTTGCGATAATGTTAATTAGAGTATATTGGGTACCTAAAAAGAAAAATTAACAGTAGTGCAACTAGAGTTAACTGTATTTATTATTTTTTTGTATCAAATGATAAATCAGTGTGTCATCTAGCTGATATTTCAATAAAAACATTTAATTTCATAACTATTCTTTTTTGAAAAAAAAAATCAGAATCAAGAGAAACTATGGAACCACGTCCATTCTAATGAATGATCTAGTCGATGTGTTTATATGGTTATATCGTTTCGTCTCTTGATTCTGATCATGAAAATGTGCATTTGTATATATTTTATACCCGCTACCCATAGAGTAGAAGGGTATTCGGCTACCGAGTACTGGCTACCTCAAGCGTAGAGACCCTACCGTATGAAACCCTAAGCTGAATAAATTCTTAGACCGACTCACTTAAACTTTGAAGCCTTTTTATACCCGCTACCCATAGGGTAGAAGGATATTATAACTTTGTGCCAGCAGGAAATGTATGTAACAGGCATAAGGAGGCATCTCCGACCCTATAAAGTATAGATATTCTTAATCACCGTCAACAGCCGAGACGATCTAGCTATGTCCGTCTGTCTATCAATCCGTATAAACACCTAGATCTCAGAAACTATAAGAGATAGAGCCATAATTTTTTTTGACAGCATTTGTTATGCTTGCACGCAGATCAAGTTTGTTTCAAATTTTTGCCATGCTCACTTCCTCCCTTCATTAAAAATTGAATAATAAGCTTAATTTTAAAGCTTTAGTCGCGAATTGGTATTTACAGATAAATTGGTATTTACAGATATCAGATAAAAATTGTCGAAGTTATTAAAGAAATACTTTTGTATGGGCAAAAACGCCTACTTACTAGAGGGGTCTTAGTTGTTTTCGCTGACAATCTGGTATATTGGGCCGTCTATGGTATATTTTGAATGCGGTACTATATCGATATACCAAATATGTCATTCGGTATATTTTTGAGAATATTACCGCAATATTTTGATTTTTTTCAAAATGGGTAGAGGGTATCTCACAACCGAGCACACTCGACTGTAGCTTTCTTACTTGTTTATTCTGTAATATCAAGACAATCCATTGACGAGCATTAAATAAAATAAAGTAGTTCGACAAAAATTAAACAATTATCGTTTGAAAGTCATACTTAAATAAACTTGTGTTTATTACGTTTCAAAATGAAATTGGGTGTCAAGTATTAGCAATACTACCAGAATATTACTTTTTCAAAATAAGACATAAATTTAAATAAATATTGTACAGTGGACTTGTATATTTAAGCATACTTATTGAGTAGGCGAAATCGAATTAATCTATATTAAATACATATGTTTATTAGTACCATATTCGTAATTTTTACATAATTAATAACTAATTTAACCAAAAGATATCATTTGAGAAATATCAATCTATATACGTTAATCTATGTCGTAGAACTTTTTATAATTTAAACTACTTCAGTCAAAATTAGGACGCATTTTAACCATATGCAATAGTATTTCGTTGCACAAAGGTTTATTCATTTAAAACTAGATACAAAGCCATAAATTGTTTAAAACTGAACTAGAGCAGTTGTATGTGTATATTTTGAGAAAAACAAGAGTGTCCAATGCTATGTGGTTGTAGGGCTTTTCTTGGACTTAGGTCATTTCGTTGTTTGTGCGTTTGAGATGAAACTCTACCATGTTATCTAGATCACATATGGATGATTTTGATTTCTTCATATCCGAATTGAGCACTCGCAAATTAGAATAATAATCGGGTAAACCATTTAAACTGGCTGTCATTTCCTGTGCCGTTTGGCGAGCCAATTGTGCCAGTGTTAAGCGAGACTTCCCCAACCGTTTAAGTGGGCTGAAGAGTTCGTGCATTTCCTTAAGCTCTCCATAATCAAGGACCTGCCATTGCCCGCTATCCATGTTCCAGGTGAAAAGAATACGACATTCATATTGTCGATTATGAAAAACACATCCCATTCGACCTGTGCAGTAGAGGCAATTCGTAGGAGTTGTTGGCATCTGATCTCTAGCCGAAAATTGTGCCATTAGCAAAAAGCTGATTGTATGGCTTATCGGGCATACATTTATGAATTCGTATGCCCAATCATAAAATACGTTGTAGATTTTTTGATGCTTTTGACAGATCATACTAATGACGTAGTATGTGAAAGTTTCGAGATCAAAAGAGTTTTGCGTTACTACGACACTGCTACATCGTAATCGTTGGTATGATGCTTGAGAAATCATTTGCATTTCTGAGTAACAAGAACCGTGCACCTCCATTGGAAGCGACGTGTGATAGCCTGGGGAAATGCAATCGTCTGTGTACGAAAACGATGTTTAGTGTGAGAGCCAAAAAAATAAAAGGTATACGGTATACTTACCCTCTTCACTGGTAATCACTGAGGTCGCATCATCCTCATCAACATAACGACGCTGCAGTTTTTTGGTGCATACCGGCATTTCTGGCATTACACCGCCTTGAACTGGCATTTCTACAATTCTCTGCTCATCACGTCGTGGCGAAAGAAAAGACATCCCCGCGTTGGGGGAAATGGAGCCGCCAATCTCAAAGCGCTTAGCCATGGACACCTGTAGTGGAGATAGTGCTCCCAAAGGTCCAACAGCCTTATAGTTTAGCATCTGTTGAGTTGCTTGGGAAAGAGGTGGTGACTTCTGGTTGTAGATTTGTCCACCCATAGTGGCTGTGTTTGCATTACGATTGGGCGATCGCATTAGATTCGAGCTAGATGGGGGTGAGCGGAATCCAATATGTGGTGCTGCAGGCGGAGTATGAGCAGACTGTGCTGGATGCGGGGAAGAAGAAGGCGAAGCACATGGGGAGTTATGAAAAAAGTGTGCTGTTGGTGAAAATCGATGTATACTGCGTTGAGCCGTGGAACTGGCAGTGGAGGTACTAAATGTACGTCCTGCCGATCTAATTTTGGTAAAAGGTAGAATGTTTTCAGAATTATCTTCGGAAAACTCATACTTTTTATCTGCGAGTCGTCGCTTTCGAAATATTGAAATCTTCTCACACTTCTCGTTATCTTCTGAAAACTCGTACGCATTCGACTTGTCAGTCATGGAGCTCGAAGCTGGTGTATTCTGAGAATTAAATAACTATGTATAATATATAGCAATTGGCATGCTCTCGACGCAATCTTACTTGAACATCAATTGTTGTGATTCCATTGCGGTAAGACTTTGTGACTATACGCTGATTCCGCTTCCTTGATTGGCTGGACTCATTGGAGCCAACTCCATTGCATTGTATTGATACTGGCAGGGTGGTTTCCATCAGAGTCATGCTAGACGCCGTCAAACTACTACTGCAGTTGGATGATAAGATGAGTTTCTCATAACTGGCACTACTCTGTTCTATGTTAATGCGATGTTGATTTTCGTTGTTGTTACTAATGCTATTATTACTTCGCTGAGTATGATCCGTTTCGATATCACTGAAATCCGCAATTATTCGCGCCACCACACTGTGCTCACTATCCGCCTCAGATCCAGTAATTGGCACAGAATTGCGATCTTCCTCATTGGTCAGCGGCGTGCGTGGCAGCAACAAGAACTGATGTTGCGAGGCAGGCAGGTTATATTGATGCAAGCAGTTGTTGTTCATTGTGCTGGATACGACCGGCGTGTCCACATCTATGCGCAGCATATGCATAAAGCCATTCGATATAATCAAAATTCTTTCGGGACACAAAAGATTCAGATGCGGTTCAAATCGGGGATCTGTTTCCGTTGAGGAATATTTAGTGTGTACCGTTAAATGGCAATTCAGGCAATGAGCATTGTAAAAGGAATCTGTAAATACACCATAAATCATAATATATATAATGCAACATAGAATCGCAATGAACTCGGATTTAAATTGCAAGATAATTACAGGGACCGTCGTCGTTTAACTTTTTACACTCCAAACAACCAAGCTTAGGAACTTTTACATATGTTATATAGCTTTCTTCGCTCTCTTCTGTGGCGGCACCATGAACCACCAAAATCTGCTTATCTGCATTCTTCCATTGCGTCATCGTCACTGATTTCAAATTGTCGACCACATGATCATCAAACAGTCGGCGTGAAAAGAAGTATCTCAATTTTTTATGAGGTTGAAAGAGCCAAAAGTAAAGACTAAAAAAATAAGTAAGAGTATATAATATACATATTAAATACTTTTGTAGATGTTGCACACTACGTACGTGTATTTGTATCCCACATTAAAGGAGTAATGATTGAGCGACGTGTTGTCGTTGCACACAACGCGATGACTGATCATATACTGTCCACAGGCAGTCAATCCCATGAATATATGCCTGTAACAATATTCTTAGACCGAGTGTTGAATATTCAGCTCCCTAACCCAACCACGCACTGTGGCCGCTTACCCCTCCACAGCATTGCTAGCCAATACATCCTTGAGATACAGTTTTAATCTATTTGGCACTTTATCATAGGGAAGCTTTTGTTTTTGACCAGCACGCGACGCACCTGAGAAGTATCCTGTTCGCTGTGTTATGTTTAAGCGTAGGTAAGTATCAATTCATATATTTTAACACAAATGTGTGTGTGTGTTCCCACTCACCTCTCTGTCGAACAACATTTGCACCAAATTTCTAGTACGTGACTGCACTTGAATTTGGTGATTGTACATGTTAGTTTTTGGCGACTCCTCATTGTCTACGGCCTCATCGGAACTATCCACCGTGGAGATGTCATCGTCATCCGATGATACTCCGGACAATGACTCGACGTAAAGTTGGTAATCAGTCTCCATTGCCTCAGTCTCGAAAAATCAGACTTAAGAATTTACCGACATCATCGGTAGCAACGGCCTATAAAACTAGCTAGCAATTGAGCAGCAAGCGAACCCGACGCCACAAAAAAGCAGCCACACGCATCGATTTTTTTTTTTAATTTTGTACACAGTCTCTAATTTATTAATATCTACTTGGAAAGTGAAAATTTGCCCGGTCAATACAGATTATTCAGTTTATCGGCCATAAATTGTTGTGACCGCACGATTGCAAGCCCTAATAAGAATTTTATATATAAAATACCGTTTCCTTGAAAAAATATACTTAAAAAAGGCAAAGTGATTGTTTGGTAACACTACTATTTGGTAATATTATGTACATTTTTAATATTGTGTACATTTACACCCAGCGCTTTGAATTATGCGATTCTAAAATAAACAAACTGAGGCAGGAAGAATATCAAATCAACCAGAAATAAGCATTTAATTAATTATTCGAAAAGTATGTTTGTAGAAATGTAACTTAATATTGATAAATTAATTCTACTTATTTCCGTTTTGCATCATATTAAGCAACTCGTTCTGTAAAGTCTTAAGCGGATGTTTGGAAGAGAGGGACGTCTAATGGAGGTAATCATCTAATCCAATCACTAAAGATGCGGCAATGATTCTGAAAATGTAGCTGTATTTAAGATAATATTTTAGTATATTCATCGAACAAAGTGCGACATCGATGGAAATCGGCTGATTATTCCACTTACAAATTTTGGCGCTTGAATATTATTTTAAATTGCTTTGTAATTGCATTAAGAAACAAAGCAAAAAATAAAAGGGAATTACCGGAGATATAAGAAAACAACGATGAAGATGGTCACTTTGTAAAGGAATATTATCATATGATTCTGAGCGAGATGTTTATTACTTATATATTTTGAATGCTTCAGTGTCGCATTGTTTATTAAATTTCTTATATTCGGTTAATTTGTTTCATTTTATTTTTCTTTCTGCCTAAGTTTAATTTATTATTTTGACCACTACAAAGCATTTCGCCTTTATAGCCCATTTCCACTGCTACTCATTTTTTTTTACGTTTTGAAACGTAATATAATATGCGACCTGAACGGAAAAGCCCGATAAAACGAGGCTTTTTGGTGCAGTGGAAATAGTTTATTAGTCTAAGTTGAATATAAACAGTTATAAAGCGGCAACATTTGTATATAAACATCTGTTTACCTTCGATATCGCACTTTTCGATAGGTATACCAAAATTTTAGCGAAGATACGGCCACATTTTTAGAATCATTGTTGCATCATCATTGATGTGATTTTATTAGCAGTTCCTCTCTTACATACAGTCACTTAAGAAATAATCCGGCAGAAGATTGTATTTTTCAGAAATGTTCGATGATGTTGCCAGTATAAACAGACATCTGGTAACTCTTTGGTACGTGCCAAATAGAGTTGAGTTCAAAATATTTACATAGATAATATGTATTAAATATTTATTAAATAAATAGTATCATGCAATAAAGGTGCACACGTCCATAAACTTGTACTAATACATAAATATTCTTAGTTTAATTTGGCATTTCTACTGCTTTTTTTTCAATCTCAATCTCACTAGGTTCATGTTTTAATCCTTTATTTCGTTTTCCATTGTTGAAAGGCGTGGGCACTTCTACTGTTGGCTCTGCACCTATACCAGTGGACACTATTGGTGGCTGTGGTAATAGCGGCTCCTCATTTGTTTTGTTATAAATGACCCAATTATCGGGTCTAAAAAGAAATGCAATTGCATTTATTATCTGAAACTTCGGAAATCTGGTACAATATTAACTCACCTGTCCGGCTTAGTAAGCAAGATTATCGGTGCAAAGGCTACATTGGTGTGTTGTTTATAACGGGCGGACTGCTTTAAGTTTTCAGCCTGTGCGTCATATTCAATAGTCTCTGCTAATATCTTACTGCCTAGCTGCTTGCTTATAGTATCCGGAAAAACGCTAACATTACTGTTAGTGGAGGTGGAAAGTATAGGCTTGGGCATTTCCGTAACGTATGTCATTGGGTTGTTTTCTAGCATGGGAAGTACGTAATTGTCGTCCACATAAGTCCTGTTGTCGTTGTTCGTAGAAATATTTTTCAATACTTCGTCCTTCAATTCCGTTCGTATGTCATTCTGGGAGGAGAGTTTCAGGTTACCTGCTTGTTTGCCTAAGTTTGCGAAGTTAATGATTTTATTTGGCTCATCTTCGTCGTACACGTAATCTTCAGTGGTGTCGTGTAGGTTTTCGTCTTCAGTTATATTTGTCAGCGTTCGGCTTAGATAGTCATAATCTCGTAAGTCTAGTTTGTGATCCGTATTAGATGGATCATTGTTACTATTGCCTATTTCCTTCAGTTCAGGACTGCGATCATAATACTGTGGCTGCGACCAAGGTTTCTGTCCAGCGGCAGTGCCAGTGGAGAAGGGACTCGTATGAGTCTGGCTCAGTTCTCGATCATAAAATAGATGTGGCTGGCTCTGCTGATAAGGTACGTGCGATGCGTAGCCATAACTAGCGCCAAAACTTTGGGGACGTGCATTTGAACTAAAAACAGGATAAGGATTATCATTAGTATGAGGACGTGGCCGTATATTAAAGCTGAATGTACTATCGGCTCCATTTGCACTTGCTACACCTGAAATACTGCCAAAGTGGCCTGAGCTAATTACACTACTAGACGCATGCAGATAGGTTGATGGGGAATTGACGCCCATTTGGGAATTTGTCGAAACGGGAAGTGACTGCCCAGAGGTAGCATATCCAGCTTGTGAGTTACTTCCGCTAAGCGGACTGTTAACCACAGAAGCCTCGTGATAGGGTCGAGGCTTTTGGCCCGCTGAGATCGGACTCAGATCAGTTGCCTCAGTTGGTCGTTTATTTATATTTGGGTTAAGTCCGTTGGTGGCAAAGCTTAAGAAATTTTGGAAGATGTTCGGTGGTCGGGTGGAAGTCCGTCTATCTTCAATGTCGTTCAAGTAGATAATAGTCGGGGGTTTGGTTTTTTGTAGTGGCAAATTGGTGTCCCTATGAGTTGGATAATAGGTGTAGCTAGGCGTTGTACTCGCAAATTTATGCAAATAATTTGGCGCATAACTGTTCTCATAGGTATTGAAGGGCTTGTAATTAGTCGATGTAGTGTATTCGGAATAATCTGATTCCACGGGTCGCGTTACTGGACCTTTATTCGTTTGTCGTATATTAATTTCAATTTCGTATTGATCACTTGTATTAGGACCGTTGACAACAACCTTTTGTGGATAAGGCGGTCGACTTTGATACTGACTACGTAGTTCGACACCACGCTTTGTTGTTCTGGACAATTTGGACGACTTCGTAGTACGACTTGAACGGCCGAGAATCATGCTTGGTGTGGAATCGGAATGTATAATTAATGCCGAGGTAATTTCTGTAATGTTACCCTGAGTATCCAGAAGTCGTTCATTTGCGTCCATGTCTGAGGTTTTGTCGTTTGATGGTTTCATCAATGTTGTCAAACGTCGCAGTTCTCGTTTACTCGTTAAGTTAGTCGGGTTTGTCGGATCGCTTACGACCGTCGCAGCTCGCGAGCTTTCAGTAAGACCTTCCAGGCCTGGGTTATCGTCACTCCGCGATGCTAGGGAAATGTCATTCTTTGGAAGCGATGTAGATGTATTTACACTCACGGCTTTGCGTAACTCTAAGGGTACATTGTTAATTATCACTGTCCTTTTCGGAACTGTTGTAGAAGGATTTCTGGTAATCACGTTTTTTATGTTTATCGTAATTTTGGGGGACTTGTCCAACTTATTATTAACAGATGCTTTGCGTTGGGGATTGTTATTATGACTGTTACTATTTGTCGTCGGTTTTCGTATTAAGTCAAGTTTGTCGCTAACTTTGTTTGTCGTGTTGTCGTTTTTATTGTCAGGTCGCTGAAATCCGTTTGATGAATTAGGGCTGAATTCAATGTGTGGTCGGGCGGGTTTCACTCGATTTGAAAATCCCGCTTTGTCCTCTTTAACGATGGAAGGTGCACTTATTTCGTTAGGGCTAATGATATTAAAAATATGATCAACATCGCCATGGATGGGCCGAGGTGGTGCGAACGGGTCAAGTTCTAGCCATGGACTAAGGTCAATTGGACTAAGGAGTCCAGTGCCACAGTTCTGACGCTCGTTGTCTGTAAACTCAGCTGGAATAAAAATGTGCGGTTGAAAGGTCCCACCCCCAACTGCCCGGCACAGGACTTGCGACAGCGATACCCGTCGGAGGGAGTGCAGCTGGGCTGGTGTAAAAGAACTCTCGAAGCCGCTATTTTCATACCAGAAGCGATCCCCACGGCGCGAGTTACTAAACTGCTGCGCTATGATGCAAGCGAATGTGGGTCCAACTAGGCCTCCGACCACCGGCCTTTCAGCAATTCCGCCAACGAAGAGATCGATGTCGTGTACACTGCGATAGGCATGGCCAATCCGCTTTGAAGATTCCGGTCCGACTACGTTAGCTGAAACAAGAGTGTTGAGGAAATTAGAAGATTTCTAATGCGAGTTAACCCATAGCAGTTTTACCAAATTCATCCCAGTTTTGAATGGGACTCAAACCACATGGCACACGCCATGAAGTGTACGGAGGCAAACCATGATCACGTCCACGTTGTATATTAATGGCAGCCAAATCAAGACCAAAGGGAAATCCTGGCGTTTGAAATAGATGATTAGTCAGCTCAGGCGTAATAAACTCATCGCGCTTCAGAGCTCGCTGTGAAGCCATTCCTCGCAGGAGACGATGCAGGGAACCCGCTGTTCCAATGTCCCCGTTCTGGAACTCCTCATGTAAGCTGACATCTAGAAGAAGAAGAAGAAACTTTTGTGGCTATTTGTTTTGCGTTAGTTATATAGAAGCCTTACTGTTGTTTATTACATTATGATGGCGATCGCATCTGGTGTAGGAATTCTGTACCAAAGAATGACCAAACCGAAAAGCTGCAGAAGAGAATGAATTGGCCACCGAAGGATTAATCTTTGGGTCATAGCCTTCATAGAAACCGGAGCTAAGAAGCTGCAAGTCAAACAACTTGCAAACCTCGTTTCCTAGCACCAAGGGCAAAAACTCCCGATAGGTGATATGTTGAAACATGGCGCCCACAATACGTCGGGTCTCCTGATAGATCTTCTCGTCGCTCCAGTGGGGATTTAGATCATTCAACTCCATTGCTATACGATTGTGCTCTCCTACCCATACATGATGCATTGCTAGTAGCCCGGGCTGCTCTCCACTCCGCCCGTCGCCAGCTCGAATACATTTCGAGGCAATAGCTCCTCGCTGACACACATCGTCTGAGGGATTTCCGCGACCATAGATCAGTAGGCCATTACGGAAGACTCGAGCGTTATCCGAAGACTTGGCGCTGTTCGAGTAAATGGGCGATGCATCAATGTACGACGTGGCTTGGTTGGTTTGCTCCCGCCAAGATAGCACACAGTCACGACGTTGTGCTGGGGCAGAACGCAGAAACTCCAAACAGCGAACGTTGAGTGGCGACAACCATGGATCGTCTAGTGGCACCTTGATGGGAAAGCACGATGGATGAAAGTCCTTGCCGCCGCAACAGCTGGGTATGGAACCGTTAATGGATCTGCAAATAATATATCAACATTTAACCATGGCATGGAAATGCGGTAAATATTATCTTATTACTAACCGAGGCTGTGCCGTTGACGTTATATCGTGATCCAGCAGTTGACCCCATTGAACTATCATCAGAGTGAGTGGAGCTTCACCCTCACGGGCTCCGTGCACCAGGAGGCTGACAAAACGTGACGAGGATAATGTGCTGCCATCCGTCGAGCTCCGAACACTGTCTACGCCATCGCCGTATTCTGGAGGCAAAAAGCGATTGAATGGCATCTGAGCAGCTCCCCAACGAGGCCTTCTCTTATTATTGCAGGTTCCATCATGAGTGCGATATCTATCCGAAGCCGGCATGCAGGGTGGTGCATCTCGGACCGGGCACAACCCCTCTAGAGCTGTGCGACGTAATGAGATCTTTTGTGCATGCGACTGTCGAGCCAGCTCATCGATGTGCTGGAAACTGGAAGAACAGAAGCATCCATTTTTTTGATTAATATGTCCTCATCCTGGCTGTGTCGATGTGAATGTTGTGGTTGTGGTTGCGTTCAAACTTTGTGTCCGAATGGTGTTGGTGGACGATCACGGCATCTATTTATAAAACGTTTAACTTGCATCAAGTTGGAAGTCGGCTGTTGGAAGTCAAAACTCTGACTCAAACAAGTTCGTTATATATTTGTACATAGCGGCTGGCGAGTATGCTTGTGTGTTTATGCAATGTGTGATATGCGTTGAGAAATCGCATCAATAATCACAGCACTATTATAGGGGGCCTTTACTTTTGACACTATGGATTTTCATTTATTGCTTTAATTAATAGCTCATGAAGCTGTTATGACTCGAATATTATTTATTTATTCAAAACTTCTATTTATATATTTTGATATTTTTTAAAACCAGTGAGTGAGAAAATCGAATAACAGAGTCTATTTGTAACAGCAATTATGATTATTTTAAATTTATTTGCGATGACATAAAGATGGTATGATTATTAAAGAAATATTGTTATATTACAACAACAAAAAAAAAAGGCTGCATTCGGGACCACGTTACTTTGATTAAGAATCTGATATATTTTGCATTATATGAAATCTTTTGAATATTCTGAAAATATATGCATATATTCATATATATGGTATATATCCCTGCTGTCCATTTTTAATAAAAGCAAAACAATGCGGTAATAATCTAAAAATATCTAAAAAATAGTTATAAATTCAAATTTTATGTCTAATACATTTGCGAGGCAGAAAGGGTACACTAAAGTTAGTGTAAATCGATCGGTGCTTGCAGTGAAAGTGGAAAGTACTTGATCACACTTTTCACACTTCTTCAATGCCTGTTTTGCTAGTTTTTCATTTCATTAAACTATGAAGTGGATTTAGCCCCATCGCCTTAAACATTTTAAAACGTGAACTGTCGATAACCCACACGTACGCTGAAAAACAAGGCGCAGACGCATACGCAGTTGTGGCCATCGCGTGGGTCAATGACCTCCATACCTCCACCACAAATAATGGATGAAAACGAAAAACAAATACAAACAAAGAGGCAACAAAAAATATATGTACAATATATGTTTATAAATAAATAAATATAAACTTTCCTAGTGCTGAGTGCTTGAGGCCCAACTCGTGCGGGAGCTTAGCTTGGAGCTTGCAGAAAACGAAAGTAGCGTCTTGTTGCTTGTGATTTTTTTTTTTTTTGGTTTTTATTTCTCTTTTATTTTTGTGTGTCTTTCTTTGGCATATCAGCTGAAGCTTGTTTGATATGTGTTGTTGTTGTCGTTGTTTGATGTAATCAAAATGTGAATGATGAGAGAGTCGAGAGACTGCGGCAGAATTGGGGGCTTAAATAACACGGCGCCAAACGTTTTTCTTAATATTTTTGTTGTTTCTGTCATAAAAGCATTTGAGTGTTTGTGTATAAAAGGCTATAATTACAATGCCCTCCATTCACTCACTTTCTTCTATTTTGGCTAAACGGTGCTTTTGGCGAAATTAATAAGCGCTTACGTTTGGTCATATCATCAATGATGATTGCAGCTTTTATTTCATTTTATCGATCGAGTTGATTATTTCTTAATATGATTATAAGCAATCAAAGTGTCAAAGAGATATGCGATTGGGCGAATTGAAATTTTTGAAATCAACAATGGTCATAATTCAATGAATTTTTTTCAGTTAGGAAAATAACGAGACGGGATATGTCTTAATCGAGTTCTCCTCTTTATTATGACGTTACTTTCATTTTTATTTTATAATATAAATTGTGCAAAGTTTTATTAAATTAAATTTATTTCTCAGCATAAGGAAGTACATATTTTTGGTTTTATCAAAAAACTATAAACCGTTTTATTTAAGCGCAACTAGTTCCTCTACAATCTTATTAAATATAACAGACGTGGTGGGTGTAGCCTCGAAAATGAACTACGCTTATTGCATCTACATAAATAAATAGACATAAATGTTTTGTCCTAATTATACATATTGCTATTTATATACTTTGTATACATGTACATACATATGTATTTGACCATCCTCAAGTGAAAGTAAAAGCGGCAAAACATTTATTATTGTGTGTTCCATAACTATGGAGAAAATTGCACGGACATTTTAAGAGGCAACTCAAATACAAAACCGAACACGAATCTGAATTTAAGCTTCATGTTAAACCCCTGCCGAACTCGTTGTGAAAAGTGAAAACTTGCAAACTGGAAAAACTACAAGAGTGGTTGGCCACTTGAATGGCATTTCCGTTGATCAGAGAGGTCGTTTACTCTTGCACTTTTCGACCAGGCGGTCGCCTTTAGTTACCTTCACCTATCATACTAGGTGTATAAGAGTATACTCGTATAATAGTATGGCCTGCTATCTGGCATGTTTCAAACCTCAAGTGTTGCTGTTGATGTTTGTGCGATTGATTGTGCTTGTCTTAAGGCTTGCAATTATATGGTATTTCAATGTCAAAGTGAAAGTTGACTTTCAACAATCATTGCCGCTGCCACAGTCATTGTTGGTCACACTTTGAAGCACTTTTGTCAGCGTATTTCAACTTCAACTCATTAGCCAGCGATGAGTGCCATGGAGCCGTAGAACTTGTTAATCAAGCGAGAAAGTTACCGCTCAGGTGCTATGTGGGCTAAGGAGGCTTTTTGGAGCTGCGAAAAGAATCGCTGAACTATCCATCAAAGTATTGAAAAACTAAATTGTAGTGCGGTATTAATATTTTGATTGTCAACCTTCAATATACAGAAATATTTTATATTTTATGCTAATACTGCGCTTATATTATTGTCTCAATAAATTACGCTTTAGTTGAAACCGAGACCCAAAAGTCTGGGACTTCTATTAGAGCACTCGTCTGTCTCGAATATCGATATTTTAAAACTCAAACATTAGGCATAGTTTTTATACCCGATACCCATTGGGTAGGAGGGTATTTTAAAGCTAGAGTCACTATTTTTAGCGTGTACTTCAGAGTCGAGCACACTCTAAACTTAAATTTGCTTAGATAGTAAAGATAAGGTCGTGGGTTCTTAAATTTTCCCTGATCGGGATTTAAATCGGCTATATTTATTCATTTGTACTATTATTTTTTTAGTCATTTAAAGTTCAAGAATAATTGGTTTTGATTTGAAAGTTTTCACTTTCTGTGCTCAATATGGACATTTTTGCATTTTTATATTTTAATTTTGAATATATGCTTGAATTGATATTGATATTACAATTTCTCAAGCTACCCACGACCACTTTGACTTTTAATTTTGCACAGTTGGCAATAACTTTCACCATATGTCAAGACCATATGAGGGTATTTTGAAGCTACTCATTCTATTCAGATATATACAAATAGACTGATTCACGCATTCATCCTGGGTGGAAGAGGAACTTACTTTTGACGAAAGGCTTTGGCAGCTTCTATGGTTGCATAGGCGGCCATTTCTCGGTGCTCAGTTTCCGTGTTGGGTGCATTGAAGCGTGAGAGTAGGGCGGCTGGATGATTGTGCTGCAGAGTTTGCCCTTGAAGAGGATACCAGCAAAGTTGTAAATATGGTTGGCAGCAATATAAACATAAAATTGCATACCATTGAGAAGCATTTGCGGTTGTATTCGACCATACAGCTCGGCCATGGCATTGAGTCCTTGCTGCACACTCTGCTGTAGTGCCACATCCATCAGCGTGGGGCGACGCGAGCGGGGATTCCTCTCACTTTGGTTCTGATTATCTGGCAGTTCTTCTAACGGCGTTAATGGTCGAGGCAACTCATCTGTGAGTAGCTTGTTATTTCTCTCTATATTTCCTTCATATCCCATCACCATGCCGAACAACAGCAACAACAGCGTCCACATCTGCGGCATTTGAAACTTATACCTCATGTGAATGTCGTGCTAGTGAGGATTCTATTGAGTCTGAAGCAAGTAAAACTTTATAAGGCTGTTGTCGATACTTCATTTGCTATTACTTCAATTTGAGTTGAGTTTTAAAATTCTAAATTAATTGGGCATCCATTGGTAGAAGGCTATTACGTAGAATAAGAATCATCAGTCGAGATGATATAGTCGTGTCCGTCTGCCTAACCTTTAGCGTGATATACTAGACATCAAAAACAATAATAATCAAAGATATTCCAGAAACATTTATAGAGAAAAAATATCTGATTGCAATTGCAGAAGCAAAAACATTCTCGAAGAACGATTACTAACTTTTGAATTGTTTTCATGGCCAATTTTCATTAAAAATCTAAAAATAAAGTATGTATGTAAAAATAATTAGCAGTGGGTGAATCTCAGAGATTTTTAGAGGTAATTACTCAAATTATAGATAAACAACAATATCAACATTTATAAAACAAGTCAGAACTGTAAGTTACCCCCCATTTTGAAATAAAAAGTGCAGTATTATTGCTGAAATATTCCGCATTAATCTACCAAAAATACTGAAATATACCACATAAGATGTTTGGGTATATTTTTATAGAGTCATTCCAAATATACTGTAGATTGCAAAATATACCAGATTGACGGCCAAAACAACTAACTAATGATTTTTATTTATTTTCGGGGCAGAAGTTCTTTCGGAACACAAATAAGAGATGGCTCTTAGAGTCTACGAAATCTAGGAGTTCATACAGACGGAGTGACAGCCAAACAGACGTATGTATATAGCTATATCGCCTTGGCTGTGGACAGTGCCTCCTTTTACCTGTTAGTTACATACATTTATTTCCGGCACAAACTAAAAAAATAACATAGTTCCTTTATATGTATACTCATCTTATAAATAGCTTTATTTATGTTTTTTTCAACTAAATTTCTGTCCCATGTATTGTCAATATAAAATACCACTAACAGAATACAACAACTTTTCTTATTTACATATTTCACAATAAAGCTTAGGTGATGTATCAGAAGTAGCTATGTGAAACAAGCTTAAATGGTTAAAGGGACCACGATTTTTGTGCACCTTGGTTAGCCCCAAATTCATATTTTCAATTCATATTTAAGCTCTAAATCTGAAGCTTTAATTTAGATTTGAGTTTTTTACAGAGTAAATTTGTTAATACAAAAACAAGCAAAAAAGCTAGTGTCGAGTGTCGCGGACTGTGAAATATCTGTTACCCGTTTTTAATAAAAGCAAAACAGTGCGGTATTATACTTAAAATATACCAACTCAAAATACTATATATACATTATATGTATATAATGTATATACATATATATTATTATATATATATATATATGTTTTTTTTTCTTGCCAAATATGTCTTTTCAGTATGATCTCCAGGCATTAGCGTTGAATTTTTTGAATTGAAAAATAATAAATTCTTTTAGAATAAGGCGATCAAATTTGAATGCTAAACAAAAAATAGTTTGGCAACATTATCAGCTGTTAGTAAATTTGCCGACAGCCTGTGAATACACAACTTCATTTACTTTTAAGCAGAATTCAAATAAAATAATTATATATATTGTACATATATATAGTATTATATATTACATATATAAAAATGCATAATTTAGGTAATTTTTCGGAGATTTTTGCTTTGAACGGATTCCGATATAATTATTGTGCAAGAATACTTTTTAGTTTTTGAATGAATTCAAGGAATATGATGACTTGTTGAAATTAAATGTAATTTTGCTTTAATTTTGATGCTTTTTGTTTTTTTCATTCATATTATAGACTTTACATATAGTACCACCTTTCTTAACTATCTTAAATTAACAATAAACTGATTACTACGAAGGCCTGCGATATTGCCAATAATTTCTACATATTTTTTTTGTTTGTTTAACATAAACAATATCAAGAAATATGAAAGTCCAATAAGAAAATCTTCTAAGATTCTAAACCTACCGCAATTATATTGATTCCTTATGATTCCCGAAAACTGTGATGTGATTAGAGAAATAATTGTATATATTTATTACTGATATATTTTGGATCTTTGTGTCAAGCAGAACAAGCCTTCTGTGAGTCTCATAAAGTATATTTATTCGTGATCAAAGTTAAAAGACAAGAAGTTGTATCCATAATATATTTCGGCGTATTTACATGTTAATACCGCACAATTTTGCTTTTATTGAGAACAGATAGAAGTGCATGATGTCCTCTTATATCAGTTCGTTTTTCCCTTGAAATGAATCACAAAACTTAATTGACATCAATTTTATAGAATGGACAAAGTTCATTTACCAGAAGCACTATTTCCAATCAAAATGAATTACACCTGATACAATTATTAAGAAACGTATTTTGACTGTTTACTAAATAATAAAAGGAATAGTTTAAAATAAATAATGCTCCTGTTGTTGCTTTCTGGTTACTTGACACTGAATTTTTTAAATGCTATGCGCAGCACAAAATAGAAACTTTTCGCGTTTGTATCTTTGATCACCGTAAACCGAACTAAATCGATTCTCAGCTTACAGCTGGCATTAGAAGCCAAAAGACACCGATGAGACGACATACTGAAGCCAGTCAGAAACAGAGCCACAAACGTAGCTTGAGTCAAAGACATGCCCCAGCTTCCACAACTCACGGCGTCGCTCACCGAAAAAAAAATCAACGCCAAGAGCTCCAGACGAGCGACCAGTTCTCGCTGTTCAATGAGACTAGCACCGTCGCTGCCATCTAGTAGAAACAGCGGTTTTTTCCACTCTTCTATATTTTTATTATTTATTTTAAGTTTGGCGCTTATCTCCGCCGTTGACTCCGCCGCCAACTGAGTTATCCATCGTCAATAAGCTGTGATTTTTTGAATCTTCACTTTTTTAATTGAGATATAAAATAGCCCGGGGCTGCAAAAGTCATTCATTCGACGATCGTCAATCTTCGAATCAAAAGAGACCTATTTGGATACTTAGCCCCATCCCCATTCATAGTCTTCTTCCCAAGATATTGCGACCATGCTCTTGCTCTTGACCGTGCTTCGTCTCAGTAACAAGCTTGAGCTCTTGTCTGCATCGCAACTTGCTTATCGTCCGTCACATCGAACTGCTTTCAATTAGAAGAGAAAGTTCTTGCCACAGGAAAAAGTAAAAACAAGTAAGAAAGCTACTGTTAAGTGTATTCGACTGCGAGATACTCGCTACCTAATGTTAGAGAACATTAAATATTTAGATTTATCAAAAGAGATAATTAACCTTAATAATCAGTTTAATTTACGTGTGTAGAACGAGAAGCAATTGTGTCACCAAATTTCGAAGTGCATTTCACAACTGATTGATGGTACTCAAGCTAATAATTCGAATGCTAAGTAACTCAAATGTTATACCCTGGTCACCCGATTAATCACATGGAGCAAAGATGCTTTTACTTTTAACTATCGATTCACCAGTCGAGGCAGGAGAACGAAAACAGCGATTTTTAAAAGTACACCTCATAAATTAAACAGTAAATGTCTCAT
This sequence comes from Drosophila albomicans, assembly GCF_009650485.2. NCBI lineage: Eukaryota > Metazoa > Arthropoda > Insecta > Diptera > Drosophilidae > Drosophila > Drosophila albomicans. The sequence continues at coordinate 2,206,088 of NC_047631.2, read as the reverse complement.
TATAATCGTGTACAAAGGTCTCGATTTAAATGAACTCTGTCTGTAATTGGCGTATGTATGTGCCTAGTAATATGTAAATACTAGCAATATTTTGACTATTGTACTACAACTTACATCTATATGTAACCCCCATTTTGATCTACACCAACTGATCGCAACTGCTACATCAAACAAAACAAATTGAAGTGCCTCGATCAAGAGTTCTAAGCCTTTGCCTTGTATTTATAGTATGTAAAATATATACATATATACATACTAGTATGTACATACATACATATGTATGTCCGAGTATTCTTCTTAAATTAAGTATACGTAAGCAAATAAATGTGCATGGCATACGCCACGCATTTGTGTGATTGGATTCAATTGAACTGAGTGCGCTATCAGGAAGGGGAAAAGAGAAAAAATGAGCAATGCGAGCAACAACAAAAACATCTGTCTTTGGTCCATAAAATGAGCACAGAGAGAATGCAAGAGGAAACAGACTACGTAGGCGTAAACTAAACAACCCGAAACGAAATCAAATATTGCAGGCACGACTGTGGATCCAACTACAGATACGAATTGGACAATACAAATACATACATACATACATACATACATACATACATCTATGTAGATATATTAAGGCGACAGCTGGCTCTACGAATGCCGCTGGATCTATAGTACATCTACATCGCGCTGGTTGAAGTCTGAAATAGTAGAGTTGGCGCAGTAGAAACTGAAATCAAAGAAGAAGAGGGTAGTAGAGAAGCAAAAGAGCAGACAAAAGCAGACTGTAAAGAACAAATGAGACTGGGTCACTGTTACGAGCACAAGCGTAAGAATCAGTGAGTACTAACACACTAACGCACTCGCATTTATCCATGCTTGTTCGTCACCTGAGAAGCAGCTAGTATAATGGAGTCATAATTATGTTAGATGGGACGCCAACGTAGAGTGAGAGCCACGACAGTGGGTTGAATAAAGAATCGATTGATTCAATACCTTTGCATTTGACAGACTGCGAATGAGATTGAGATTGAGTTCGAGATTAAGATAGCTTTTGAGACTTCGCTTTCATTTCGCATCTTTTTTTTTTTGTATTGTAATTTATAATTTATGCTTTTTATGTTTTGTTTTTTTTTTTTTTTCTGGTCTGCTGTGCGGTTTTTACTTTCACACTCGACAAAAAGGTTTGCACCATTCAACAACCACAATGGAAATCGAAACGGTCGGCTATGGACTTGGACAACACCCACGATTTATTTCTCGATTCTATTTTTTTTGCTTTTACCCGTTTTTGTGTGTACAATGTTAATTGATTTTCTCAAAGACGAATAATTTTTATATGACTCAAACGTTGAAATTTTATTTGCATATCTTGTGATTCTTATGTTTTGCGTAAATTTTAACGGTATAAATAAGTAGACTTTACTCACAAATACAGTAGTATTATAAATTATAATGAATACAATATACAAATGTAGATATCAGATATAAGTATGTACATACATACATTATATGCACTCACTTTCCAAGTTCCTGCTAAATTTTCTGCTCAGTGAGTAAGCCATTTAAACTCCATGAACAATGAAATAAGGAAATTGTTTCAAATTTTAGTAAAAGTCCCTTAAGCAACGTAGTATGTGATTTGCTTTATAATTATTGTTTTCCATTTCATTTATTAAGACGAATTCAGTTGGCTGTGCCTTAAGTAATAAAAGTATAACAGATGATCAATTTGTAGAGTTTATAAAGTGCTTGATTGTGTGTACGAAAGAGATAGTGCCCACATATTGGGCACTTGCTTTAACATCAACATCTGTGGAAGTTTCTAGAGATGCAGCCCCAAAAAAAGTGACGAAGCACACTCGAAAATTTGTTGTAAATTATATGAAAGAGAGCAACGTACTTAAATGTAAAATTAACTTAAAGCTAAGCATAACTGCGAGTATGTGTGTGGGAGTGATAGTGTCCAGAATGTACGTGTAGATTCATGTTGAATATGTGTGTATGTATAGTATAGCTAAAGTATTGCACTAAAAAATATTTTGTGGGTGTATGTGTACATATGTATATATAAATAACATAAACAATTTATAAATATAATATTTCAAATATAATTTCATTCTCATTGCATTGAGACTTATAGCAATATTCTCTCCCGAAAATGATCAGGAAAGTGATCGAAGCTTATGTAAGTGAAAGTCATGGGTAATCAGTGTATAATAACAAAATAAGGATTTACATATTGAAAAAGATGCAGATGACACATGGTTTGTTTTATTGTAAACTTCGACTTGGACATGACAAGGATACGAGTTCTATTTTTTTTTTGTATTTAAATTGAAATAACTAACGTAGAGCACGGAATGTGATTCGTGAATTGCTTTATGGTAACTTATTTAAAATCTTTCTTCACACTTGTCTAACAATTGCGTTGCCCCTTAAACTCTTTGAAGCCTCTAACATGAGCCCTGGGCTGGGCCCAAGACCGCGACCGCGGTAGGCAGGCGACATAATTGTACAATCCAAAATTTATTGTACTTTTGTGAATTCAGAAATATTGTGAATTTTCGCACAGCACTTAGATCACACAACCGTCGACCGTCTAACCGCCTGACTGTCTGCTTTCCTGGCGGATAATATTAACTGTTGCAGCCACGTCCACGCCAGATTAGCATCCTAGTCCTCTCACTATTAGTTGCGTCGTTCGCTGGCCCGAGTCGCCGCATGCCGGGTTTGTTGTTGTTCCTTATCGCGAAGCTCCTTGATAGCGCCCACTGTGCCGAACATCACCTTGGCCGTCAGCTGTGTGTGATGTGAGGCGCTGTTTTTGTTGCTAGTGTTTGCATTCGAGTCCCGGTCAAGTCCCGCATTTGCATTGGCGTATGCACTCGTATAGGACACGTAGTTGTTGTTGAGATCGCGACCGCAGCTGCACTGATGTGACATATTGCACGTGTTCGTGTTCGTGTTCGTGACTGTGGTCGTGTTTGTGTTTGTGTTCCAGTTCCAGTTATTGAATCAGACGGTCGATCTTTAGCTATACGAGTTTATCGACGGATATATTTTCGCTATTTTCAGTGGTTAGACCGTTTTATCTTTATGAAGTTTAGCTGCTGAGGTCACTTGCAGCATTTGCACTAAATTAATCGTAGTTTATGAAGTCTTTGTGCCCAGTCGGTCGATCTTTGAAATCCGCTCAACTCATCCACTTGTTGAGTGCTGTGTTTTGAATGTGGGTTGGATTGGATTGCTTAGGTGAACGCGCGATTGTGCATGAAACAAAGTAAAGTCAATTCTGCTCCTCGTTGTTGTGTTGTACTCGCCGCCGTCCTTGTCGTTGCCGTTGCCGTCGTCCGATAGTCGCTCACACTTTCACAGACTCACTAGAACTAATTTCGAAAAACTGTGGTGTTGTTTTTGTGGCGTTACCAGTTAGCAGCAGCGGCGGCGGCGGCGGCGACGACGACAACGACGACGGCAACGGCGATGAGCACAGCACTGAGTATCAAAGAGAGCGTGTGCAGAGCACGAACGACAGTCTAGACTTCAGCTGAGCTGGTGTGAGCCACATAGGAGCCAACTGAGCGCTAAAATACACACACAGACACAACAAAAATAAATGAAAAAACAAGTCAAAGTGCTCTTGTAGTGCGAGAGAGAGAAAGAGGGGAGAGAGCGAGAAAGAGAGAGAGAGAGAGGAGAGAGAGACCTCGGTTACGAGATACCCTGTTGCTAGAAATCTCTTTATTATTCTTTTTAGTTGATTTAGTTAATTGGTCTCCTTCGATTGCTTTAATGCTTAACAACTTCTACTTGCATATGTATAAAATTTATAAATACTAACTAAATAAAGGGTTAAACAAGACTACCCGCTTCTGCTGCGATCATAGCTGTTCACCACTAATACTGATGCAGCTGTTGCCACTGCTGCGCCTCAGTTAGGAAATATTAAATTTCTCTACACTTTGCAGTTGATCCACACTGGTTAGCATACTCTCAAGAACTATTGCATTTAATAATTCTACAGTAGTTTAATACGATATATAAATTGAAAAAGTAAGAATACTAAATTAAAATAAAATGATGACACGTAATTCATATGCCAATGCCACCCACCTACTTAAGTTTAATATTACAATACATACATATATAATATTAAGTAGAGACATCAATAATTTGAATAATTTAATTTATCGTTAAGGTAAAAAATGTAAATTTCTAGTGATACAATTGAGCATTGAGCTTGCTTCATTAAAGCCGGATACATAGATTTAGATTAGTAATAATATGTCTTAAGATAATAAAATAGTACTATAACATATTATACGATAATCAATTCTTATATTTATATTACTTCGGATTATAAAGTTGTACAACTATTGAAAAATTATGATGTGTTTTCTTTTGTTAAAATTTAATTGAAAATGAATATTGGTACACTGTGCCAAGATGCAGATCGTGCGTTAGGAAGCTGCTCTTGCTGCGGCGGTGACGTTGCTTGATATAGCGTCGCGACGAGGTGAAGCGTCGGCGAGAGCATACACTTGGCGAGCTTCAACTTCGGCTGGAAGCTGGGCAAGAGAGCTTTCTTGATTGCTGTATAGTTTCTAATGGACTCCCGTCTCGTCCCGGCCTTAGTTGGTTTCCCCTTGCTAACTCACCACCATAAGCTCTCTGAATGTAATTTGCGCTGCTAGCGTCGTCGCTGTGCTTGTGTAATCTCTTCGCTTGTAGTTGCTTGTTTTTTGTGTGGCGGCAAATTGTGTTGTACTCTTGTGATTTTATATATTTGTTTTTGTTTATATCAATTTGCGAATTCCGAGCGCATAAGGAAAGCACAACAGCAAACTATAAAAGCACGCACTTGAGACTTGCCGCTTACCGCTTGCTTCTCAAGACACCCAACTCACCGCCAGGTGAAAATCACTGAATACTGAAACAACTCACCTGTTGATTGTTGTTTTTGTTTTTGCTGGCATTCATCAAGTTTCATTCACCTTTCAGCATCAGCACAAATAGCCATAAAGGCATTATATAAACAGTATACATACATACCGTGCATGCATATTATTATTTTGGAATGAGAAAAACTTGTATCTATGTGTGTGCTGGAGTTGTTTAATTTACATAATTGATTTTGATAGTTGATCCTTGCCCATAATACACATGCTCCGTTTATGGAACATTGTGCGGCGGAAACCCTAAAATGAATTGGAGTATTGAACCTGACCTCTTTTCAATTAAGCGAAGAACGAAACGATTCTATGATCACAACTAGCAATATGAATGCATGACATAAACATGGCTAATGAATGCGACGCTGACGGGAGACGAAGTAATCGGGGACGTGTATTTGAAATAGAGGTGGGCACGGGCCGGGCTTTTTTTCGTGGCCCGCGGGCTTACACAGGCCCGGAGCGGGTTCGGGCGGGCCCGGGCCTTAAAATTAAGATTCGTACGGGCTTCGTCGCCTTAGCAAAAAGGCCCGCCCGTAAAAACCCAGCCCGAAAAAAATTTTGATTTGATCGAATTAGAACCGCATTTGTCGATTGCTTATCGATGCTACTATTAAGCTTATACAATATTTTATCACTAATTCAAAATTGGCGGCGTCTGTGAAAAATAAAAATGTCGCGACAAACAATTCAGGACGCTGTAAAATTTATACAAAATGAAAAAGGCAGGAGTGAAGTGTGGAAGCTTTTCGATTGCGTTAATTATAAATGGCAATAATGTTTTCTTATAGTAAATAAGTTTCGTGCCGGGCCGGCCGGGCCCGGGCCTTGATGAAAATGTTTCGTGTTCGGCCGGGCCGGGCCTCTTAAAAAAGAGTTTGTTTTCGTGCGTGCCCGGGCCTCAAAATACAGGCCCGCGCCCACCTCTAATTTGAAACGCTTCGCTAGCAGCAGCGCATTCGCTTTCGACCGACCAAGTAGCTATATCACTTTCGTCCATTTGTGGACTGTAGAGCGGCATTACCAGTTTTCTCCAAGAACTTCAAGTTGACCCATATAATACACTTCAGCACGCACACACACATTTGTAGCTTCCCCTTCGGTGGGTGGCAGAAGCACAGAAAGAGAGTGTCGAGAGCAGTCGCCATGTACTGGAAAGAGAGAACGAGAGATGGCGAGAGGGAGGGAGGTATGTAGATCGACATTCAGACAGCTGAAATGAGAAAGACTAAGAGCGCCAATTACAGAAGAGAAATACTACTTACAGAGCGCTTGCGAGAGAAAGAAGCAGAGAGGGAAAGAGAGATTGAGAGAGCGAGTGAGTAACTGTGGTTGTTGACTCTTTGTGGAGTTCGAAAAGAAAGCGAAAAAGAAATTTCAATGCAGCGAAGCGAAGAATGGATAACGGATTGGTGTACGTAATCGTATATGCATATAAATACAAACATATGTACAGACATATATACATACATACATACATGCATTAACAAACATTGGAGCAAACGCAGATGCTGAAGTCGACGCAGCCGTTGCCGCTGGAAGCTCACCTACTTCTGACGTCGACTCTACTAGCAGCCCATTCTCAAAAAGTGTGTCACTGAGAAGAAACCAGCAGCAACGCCGCAGTGTGCATAAAAGAGAGCACCAAAAAACATTCTTTTCTTACTTTCCGACACACACATACTTAAGTAACACTTACACTCCCAAACACTTGTACTTTGTACTTGCTACATACATATGTACATACATATGTATGTACTAAGTGTTCACGTATAGACAAATATAGTCAGCCTTTGGTGTTCTAATTATAATTTACAATTACTATTAATATATTGACATATACACACAGATATTGACTTTTTGTAAGTATGTTTTGGATATCTAACACCAGCATAAGTTCATCTGGATCTCAAGTACATTTTGCATAGTTTGCTATGTTTCTCATGCGCCAAATCAATTAAAATCCAGCAGAACTTGTTGTGGGAAAAATTGCCGAACGCTGCAATAAAATCGTGATTTCAATTTGCTGTTGTTGTTCTTTGTCATCTTACAACTACAAAAAATGTTTTCTATGACGTTTATTTTTCTGCTTATGCATTTTTGTTTCAATTTTTGGTGGGAAGTCTACTGTCTGCATGTGCAGAAGTGAGTCTCTCATGGAGTGTGAGTCTCTGTGTGTGTCTGTGTGTGGAGTAGGTGTGGGCTAAACTGGTTGGACGCCTGCCGCTGAATTGCTCTGGTGCAGGTTTGTTGGTCCCAGCCGTAGCTGGTGCTGAAAATTATGATTTATTGCTGAACTTGTCTTGTGGAACAGTAAATTCAATTGAAATTTCTCGAGAGCTGACCACGAAGGCCTACAGTTCTTTTGGGCAACTGCCACTACATATTATATACATATCATATATGTACATATGTATATTACGGATAGTCAGATATCCTCGATTTGTAGACAATGCCATATGCCACGGGACTGAGACCATATCGCAAATGAGTCGAACGCACAGGCGCAGGCCAAGTGGGAAATTTATGAACCTGTCCCGGTGTGCAGAACACCGCACTGCGACCTTTGAGATAAGCCCTGAGGTCTGACTGTAATCTGTGATCTGTAATCTGGATATGCATATGACTATGGATATAATATGGATACGCGTATGTGAACACTCCTGCCCACTCGCAGTTCATCATGAGCTCAGCACTCACAATCAACACCAAGATTTACGACCAACTTGATTTGGCGTCGTGAATGAGCAAAATGCAGCACCTGCTGCTAAAACATGAAGCTAACACTGCCCATCAACCTCAAAGAGTTCAGTGGGAGCCTAACGGTCTGATAGCATTTGACGTCATGACGTTGCTGCTTTACATACTCGTATTGTTTTTTTTTAATGAAAGAAAAATGCATCTTACATTAGCATTTGGTATTTGGTATGTGTACTAAGTGCTCACTACTATATGGCACACGCCCCGCAAATCTCAATGCAATTTCAATGTTCATCATGATTTGAACCAATAATTTCAAGCTGTGAGCTTCACCATCAATTAGCGATGGTGGCGCACATTCACACCAACACCACAACATGTTCAGCCCTCAGCATCGAGTCCCTCCTGCAAAGTCGGTCCCTTTCCAAACTTGCATCGTTATTTTCTCAATATTTCGCAATTAGCTGGCGATTTTTCTATTACGCTGTTAAACTATTTACTGTTAAGCGCTCTACGGGTGGTTGCCAATGGCTGATGGCTGATAGCTGATATCTTATGGCTTCTATACGGTAATTTGGACCCACTGAATTGACGTTCAGTATTACTTCGATATACTTTGAAATGTATGGTATGGTGAAGGAAGCAAATTTATGTTTGCATCTTAAGTGGCTTCCACGTTTCGTTTAGTTTTCCAATTATACTTATACTTTTTTTTTATTTAGCCCCAAAAAGCAGTCCATAACGACAAAAATAATACATATCTTACAATATTGCTGAGACATTATTATTTACCTTAATAAAGGTAGATCATTTATATTGTATAAGAATAAAAGCTATCCTCAATTAAAAACTATATCAATTTTTTGACTTCAGCTATAGATGAGATCTTCCTTCTTAGGTGGCGCACGATAGGAATTGCTTTAAACCTAAAATAAATATTTCAGAGAAAATCCAGTCCACTCGACTTAGACCTTAGGAGTACGCCAAAATTTCGCAAATCAATATGAAAAGAACTAGTGGGAAATGGATATATGTATGTAGCTTTTAAGGTTGTTTCATAATATCGCAAAACACTGCAAATTTCTTTTCAGATTTGGCATTTAACTATTTATAGAATTAATGAATGTCATTCGCAAATATTTTCGCTGTATTTTCAGATTTTTGTTTTGGCTTTGGGGTTTTCCCCACTTCCATCTACACCAATGGAAAACAAGTCAGAAAGCTAAAATCGAGTGTGCTCGAATTGCTACCTATTTTGAATAACCACAATCACAGAAACGAAAGGTATTATTGTATATATCAAACATTTGAAACAAACTTCATCTGTTTGCAAACATAACAAGTGCTATAAAAAAAATATATACCTCTGTCTCTTATAGTCTCTGAGATCTAGCAGCTTATACGGAAGGACAGACAGATATGGTTATATCGTATCGGCTGTTAACGCTGATCACGAATATATATACTTTATAGGGTCGGAGATGCCTCATTTTGCTTGTTATATGCATTTCCTGCCGGAACAAAGTTACCCATAGCGGGTATAAAAATCGAAAAGCAAGCATAATTTTGAGGCTAGAATCGTATCATTTTTGGTGCATTTAATAATAATACCTACATTATTTATGATTCATAAAAATTAGCGATTTGTATTGCATAAAACTCCTACTGCATTCCTATGGAATATTTTGAATCTAGAACTACAGATATCGATATTTCAAAAATCGCCTACGGTATATTTGGATCTTCCGAACAGTCCATATATCAAAATTGATCGCTCCTGTAAGCTATAGTATCAAATGTCTTACAAAGACGAAAAACATGAGTGCGTTTCCATATGACATATGACAGCTCAAAATTTTATAGTTTACTACAAAAATATCGCATAACAGTAAACAGCCAGTGTAGGGTGCTTAAGGTCAATAAGCAGAATTGATTTTATGTGGATATATTCAAGACCTATTAATTTGGCGAAATGCAACCCACCTCTCTTCTTACCTTACCTACTCACAATAATGTTAAACTACTAATTAAATTCCTAGATATCAACAACTTATTAAACAACATATAGATTAACTCTCGAGTCGATGGCCTTAGTTGCTACCACTCCCTTCTTTTAGTTATTATACTATATTGTATAATAATTAACATGTAAATAAATAATAATATTCAAGACCTCCTACAGTTTTATAAAACCAATATATCATTTAAGGTCTATTGAATTCACTGGTAAACTCAAAATCAGCAAGTAAGCGCGAAGCATTCAATAGTAAAGTTTCATCGTGAAAATGGCAACATGCTTAAGGTGACTAGAGAGCAGGCTAAAGTCAACCACGAAACGATTCCGGTCCTGTAACGTAGGGAAATAAATAATCGGAGGCATGCCGCACAAAATTCCGTGACGTTACGTGGCTTTTGAAATGTTACAGATACAGTTAAAAGATGCGCATATCGGGATAGGATAGAACGAAGAAAGCACATGCCGACCAACAAATAACATGCATGTCATTTAAACTGTCAGATGGTTGCCTGCCACAAAGCAACGCAACTGAACAGAACGCATAAACAAAGAAATAAAAAAAAGTAAACCTAAAGCAAAGGCTGCCAGGCAAAAGGCAAACGACAAACGGCAAGTTCGCAGCATTTGACTAATGCGCAGCTCGGCTAGTTGACAATTTTTCAATGATATTGAGAAATAGTTGTTCACATACTCGTATGCATAATGTACGAGTCTAAAAGTATGCAACACCCACACAATCGCCGCATTTGACTTGTGCTTAGTGTTGTGTAGTACTTGCGTACAATATGGGAGCGGTGTTGTTCTAATGAAGTTTAACTTCAAATTTTCGTTATTTGTATACACTTTTGGACTTAATCACTTGTGCCAAAATTCATTTTAGTTATTTAACCGTATTACGTATTAAGTAGCTGCTAGCCGTTATCCGTTCAATATACATAAGCATGTATGCACAAGGCTAAGAAACCAAATCGCAACATGGCCATGACCACTTGTTACACGCAGCCATGACTCGTGTCGTGTTAGTAAGGACGAAACGTGGTGAGATACCGCCCGCCTCACCACAAACTCACCACTGATTGTCGTCATTCGTCGTTGTCTGTTGCTGTTTCTGTTGCTTTTGGGTTTGGCTTTGGCTTTGGCTTTGTTCGTGGGCGTAACACTGATAACGACGCGCGAAAAACCCTCGGCTCGCTCATATAAAAACGAACGCATCAGCGCCTGTGGATTCAAAAGTTAACCGACATTTCATCTGTCAACGTGCAGCAGTAACAACGACAAGGAAAGTTCCTGTTTCGGCAAATAATATTTTACTCATTTTTGAGAATTTGTGCCCGTGTTTGTGTTCCTGTGTTTCTCAGTGCATAAATCATAATTGCCTTGGCGGTAATTTGAGTGTAATCCGCGAATAGTTGCAAACACTTTTCTGTTCCAAAGAGTAAGTCATACATTTTGTGTATTCATTTGTGATTTATTGTTCATTTTCACGCCTACAGCTAATCTAAATTATTAAGAAAAACAACATTTTATATGATTTTTTAAAAATAATTTATCTTTTTAGTATGTCCTAAGTTATTTTTATTAATACATAATAAATTAGACTTGAACAAATTCTTGTTTCATGTCACTCTTATGTACTATATATGCATTCATGCATTTTTAAGAAGATATAGTATGTATGGTACACATATGAAATGAAATGAGAAAAGATATGCATAAATTTTGTAGAAAATCACAAATTACACAATTAAAATGAATATTTTGTTAATGACAAAAGCATTAATATGCATATTTTGAGATTTCAGGATATTATTGTAAGAACCGATAAAAACTATACTCGCATGTTTTTGGTTTTCTTTTAAATGAATTTCAATTCATGGTGACTACAATAACTTTAGAAATTAAAGAAAGTGATTTAAATGACTCAAGCGTGTAAATACTAATTTGTATCACATTTCATTCAATTTTAAATTCATATGAAAATGAAACTGCATTGAACTACAACTAAAACCACTTCAGCATATAAATGTTAGTTATATGGCAATGTAGATGAATTTGTAATGCTGCACTTAGAGACCAAGCAAAATACGTCTAAAACAAGTAAGAAAACTAGTCGAGTTTGCTCGTCTGTAAGATAAGCGATGCCTGTTTTCAACTATATTCTAAAAATATACCAACTTAATATACCGATAAAAATATACCTATGACAATATTTGGTATGTCGGTATAGTACTACGTTCATAATATATAGAGTACATAGAGTTCAAAATATACCAGATTGTTCACCAAAGAAGATGCCTCCTTCTGCTTGTTTCATACTCGTACATTTCCTGAGGCATCAACTTATAATACCATTCTACCTTATGGATATATAAATATAAATATAATTTTAGTTTTTAATATTGAGTTTTTAAAAGCATTCAATCTAAAAACCGCTGACAATATTGTGCATAGCCCTGATAAGTATGCAATTTTCTTTCAATCAAAGTAAAAATTTGGTAGAAAACAGCGCACAAAAAAGATCTGAAGAAAACAAACGAAATCTAATGTAATTTCAATGGTAAGGCATGTAAAAATAAAATTGATTATGGCAATCGCTCGCAGCGTCTAATAACAATATGGGGTAAAGATTCAAATGGGAACGTTGCGAATGGAGACGAACTTGTCATGTGAAAGCATTCGCAAGACACACAACAAGGACGAAGAAAAAAAAGGCAAGACGAAGACAAGGCTCAATCAAAATTTAATTAAATAAATATCAAGAAAAATAGTCAAAGAGCTAGATACAAAACATTAAACAAACAAACTTCGTTTTGGGAATCCGATGGATATGAAAGTATAATTTGAAGCCGCGGGCAAGATGTGCAGTAAACATATTGTTTATTTATCCTGTATCCTGTATAGTATAGTATCAGATAAATAGAAATACAACTTGATGTTATTATAGAACAGTTGTTACTTAACCGTTGGTCTTTTCATTAAAGGTTCAGTGTTTAACCTCCATAATTTGACGTAAAGAAGTTAGCCACTTCATTACCTGAACGTAACTTAATTAAGTAGCTTACCAAGGGCCATGTTACTTTGCCGCTTTCAATTTACAGAAAATATGCACGAATTGCGTGTGTTTCAATTGTGCACAGCTAATTTTTGCCTTATTTGCGAAGCTTCACCCGGGGCTAAGCATGTAACGTAAAGGAAGAACAGACTCGTATATTTCAAATAAAATTGCCTATTTGGCATTCTCTTTTGCGCAACAATGCTGCTCATATCCTTTTCGTTAGTTGACTTTCTTTCACCTTTTTTTTTGCGCCTTGCCGCTTTAGCCAATTTGCCAGACATTGCAATTTTTGTAGCCATAGCGGTGACCGCAAAGTTTTCAAACTTAATTAGAAAACAACGAAGCATTTTGAATATCCGCTGCATTTTTGCTTGCGGACAATCTAATCGTCGTGACGGATATGAGAAAGCCAGACCAGGCCACAAAAGTTATGACGATAAATTCATAAAGAGATAATGCTGTCTTGCCGGCGGCGGCAGCAACGAGTAAAGTCTCATTTGCACTGAGCGAAGAAGGGTTTATTGTTTTCAATATGGTGTGGCGACAAACAAACAAGGTTTTATTGCTGGAGATGATGCGTTCAAAAAGAAGTTACGCTTTTCAGATTTACGATTGTGTTTTGTCCACATTCACGTTCCTGGCCATGGCCACTGCCATGTCCATGTCCATGTACTCATTCATGATGCCGCATGATAAAGTCCAACGAATGTGACGATTTTCCGCCTATTATCAACAGAGCTCGTGGAAAATGCGCAGCTGTTGCCGCTGCCATGATTGTAAATCATGGCATGAAAGGTGGCATTTGAACTTGAACGCTTTGCTTTGCGGTGGTTAGTGTAGTGTGTGTAACCTGTTGCATGATTTGTTGCTGCGTTGCACATGCAAGCAATAATTTATGACAGCCAACATTGCGTATACGCAATATATGACATGAAGCGCATATGAGGTGTTGAGTGTGCAAGTGTGTTACTATTCGACTAATAAGGATCGTGTAATTGATTTTTTTTTTGTTTGCATCTTATTAAATGTGAAAACGGGATCTGCAAATTTATAATGGCATCAATTGGCTTTCGAAATAAAGCTTCATAAGTCCATTTGGTATTAAAACACTAATGGAAAATGCTGCATGCTTCGCGCGGCAACGGCAGCGACAGCGACAGCGGCGACTTAATTTGCCTGAGAAAACACCAAGTGGTTTGTCTAAGAAAACTTTAAAAGCGCTTCAGTTAGTCGCAGTTGCTTGAATGGGCGCTACGTGGTCTAAGTCTACTTGACTTGGCCATTGCACCAAATACGGTCAGGAAGTGGAAATGCAGTCAGCGCTTTTGCAAACATAACAATAAAGGGTGTCATTATTATTTCTCTTATCTTCTTTCAATTAACGTCCGTCTTTGAAGCGACACATTGACGGCAATGACAATGCTTGACAGTCCGCTACAAGAGTCAAAGCCCTGAGATGCCGTGGCTGGGACTGAATTCCACCTCCAAATGAAGCCTGCAGAGTAGTATTTACTTGTTGAAATTTAAAGCTTGTTGTAAACTTAACAGTGGCATTATTCTCGGATTAAGTCCACTATAGCACAAACTTAGCAACTCAGCAATTTCAATGACACTAGCACTGTAAAGATGACAACTACCATCAACAGTCAAGCAATAGAGCGATGGCAAATTTCACGGCACGGGTCAAAACTCAATTTTTAGGAATTTAAGCAAGGGGTAATTACAGATTGCAAGGCTAGCAGAAAATTCGTCTGCTGCATGTGAAAGTTTAAAGTCGAAAGCCTGAGTGTCGAATTCGTGTTGTGCTAACTGTAAAGCCAGACCACATTTTTAAACATTCCAATGCGTTTCTCTTTTCTATTTTTTGTCTGTCAAAGCTCGGAAATTTGTTGTCGTTTGACATATGTATGTATGCGTCACGAGTACACATGTCTATGTATATATGTATATATTTATATGTATATATTTCGTTTGTTTAAGTAAGAATTCCTTGAAGAGCGTGGAGTCATGGAAGGGTGTATCAGTTAAGTAATGTTAATGTGTGACTTACAAAAATTAATGCATTTCAAAAAATTTGTTTAAATTGAAACATTTAAATTTTGGTCAATCGAATATTATTATTATTATATTTTTAAATTTTGGTCAGGTCTGCTGAAATCTTTTTTCTCATTATTTAGCTTCGCACTAAATAAAAGGTCAAAGCTCAAAGATTGTCAATTTGATATATGTACTATGTAGATAAGTCGATAGACTTTCTCTAGAGCTTATCGTTGACTCTTATCCGAAATGGAGACAATATCGAGAATATGAGATGCCTTTATAAAAGTAGGATAGATCGAATAAAATAATATATTGTGTCAAACCAACTAAATAAATGAACAATTTTTAAATTTATTTCACAAAATTATTTTACTCGCAACTTAACTTTAATAAACGATCATCGCAAATAGATATTCTGTAGTCGGTCTATTATTTAATTTTGTTTCTCATTTAATACGTATTTTGAGACTAATAAATACAAACTGCCAGTTGACAACTGGTCGCCGTTTCTTCAACTTACAGACACAAGTCACAGAAAAAAGGAGGCACGTGCCCGCGACACGTCTAAGACAATGAATATGCTAAATACTCAAATGCTCCTGCTGGCGCTATACTGCCTAGGATACGTTTGCTGTTCACCGGCCATCGGGGCGCAAGAACCCAGCAGTCAAATTGGAAATGATGGCGATGGCGAAAACGATATGCTGATGAGTGCCGTCGAGGATGGACCAGAGAATGGTGGTGATATCGATAAAAGGGTGGAACGCTATGCCTTTGGGTTGGGACGACGTGCCTATATGTACACCAATGGAGGCGCTGGAATGAAACGTCTGCCAGTGTATAACTTTGGACTGGGCAAGCGATCAAGACCATACTCTTTCGGTCTAGGCAAACGCAATGATTATGACTACGATCAGGATAATGAGATTGACTATAGAGCGCAGCCATTAAGCTTTATGGGTGCTGCAGGTGAGTAATGGGTAGAGGGTAGAGAGATCTGAATTTGATGGTGGATACATTCATACATTAATTTTTGCAGGTAGGAGCGGCCGACAGTACAAGCGAACAACGCGTCCACAACCCTTCAACTTTGGTTTGGGTAGGCGTTAAGGCTCCTCACACCAAAACACAAAAACAGAACACAGATGATATACAAATCACTATTCCAGCAGTATGCCATTTGTGACGGTCAAAGTAAGCTTTGACCATTACTGAAAATTGTTGTTACATGGCTTTGAATTGCACCACAGTCAACCATAAATTGAATTCGAAAACTAAGGTACAACAAAAAAGATATCTTTAAATCCAGTATATTAATATGAAAGAATACCAATTTAATTCAATTCAGTTTATTAGTATGAACGAATACCGATTAAAGCAAGTTCTTCATTTGACGCGTTAATCTGCGCAGTATTCTTGTTTTAGATGCAAGAGATGGAGCCAAGAAAATTGAAAAACAAAAAAATTAGAAAAAAAGCAAAAAAAAAAAAAACATAAATAAACAAAAACAATTGGCATGTGCAATTAAATGATGACAGAATATATAAACGTACATAACTATTCAATTATATACTACATATTCGATCTAATCATATTTTAATAAATACATTTTAATGGGGCATAATTATACTTAAAAAAAAAACAATTATACATACATTCATATGTACACGTTTATAGTATAATACCAAATAAAATATGTGTACTTTTTGGGGCCCTGAGTCCCCTTACTATTTCGAGCATTCGAGTGAACACGCAGCCGTAGGAGAATAATTCGTTGTACCCGCACGAAGCGCTCAAAACATAATATTTACCATAGCTAAAAGTATAAGTATATACCAACCTGTTGAAACAAAGTGATTATTTTAATTTAAATACATGTATGTAATTGTTTTGTGAATATATTTTAATAAACAGTAATCTGGGCACTGCAAAACTGTGCAAGCAAAAATACAAAACCAAAACTTTTCGTTGCAATAAAACATAATCACTTAATAAACATTGAACAGTACATTAAATTACATCATTACGAAACATCAATCAACATTAAATTACATCATATCATTACGAAACATCAATCAAAACAATTGTAACAATTAACTACAGATTTATAATGAGCTCTTCTACTCGTACAGGTAACTTATTCATTTAAAATATATCAAATTAAATCAATCCTCAACTTGCTTAAAATAGTATCAAATGCAAACACTGACGATATAAATGTATAAGGACTACTTCGTATAATTCCAAAATCCGGCTCTAAGCTGGGCAAAGATCTTGGTTGAAAAGTCGGTGTTTGTTGTTCATAACGACTAAACGCACTGACCAATGGCTTTCGAGCATTCTGCTTCATCTTTTCCTTGCGGGCAACAAGCTTTTTCGTTTCACGGACCATGTAGATTGCTTCTGTATTGGTCATGTAGTTGTGAATAATCTGTGGTTTTTAAGATTATATTATATTACTCACATTTTTGAAATGTAACTGAAATCAGACTTACCTTTCGCTTTTTTGGACAGTGGGCAAATACCCAAATAAGCGTACATAAGGTGTTAAAAATTTCACTGTCTTTATCGCACCAGCGCAAAAGCATCTGGGCAATGGTAACTAAACCGCCCTCCTGAAAAGTATTCACTGTGGTGCTATTATAGCGTGCTAAATTGAGAATAATACGACTACAACGCTCGATCAGTTGCTTATCAACCTCTGAACGTATAGCCTGTGCCATGATGCCGTAACAGAAGTGGGACATAAATTCTGAACACCACATTAGTAGATGAGGTACTGTTCGAGACAGACGATCTAAAATGAAATACAAAATTAGATCAGAAAATGTTTAATGACAATTCAGTCGACATATTTACCTAGCTGATTTAAAACGGGTAGAGCATCCGAGGCAATAAATCGGCCACGCAAAATTCGAACTGAGTCCTGAATCTTAGACCGTACCGAATTAATAGCTGTAGCCTGCTGACGAAGCTGCAATAGACGCTGTCGAATAACTAAAAGACCGGCATGTCGTTGTTTTCGACGAGTAAGATATCCCCGCCAGTAACATTGAATAACTTTCGCCGCTCGCTTTTGACGCAGAAGCTCCTTCATTTCCGTAGTCATTAGAGCCTGGAAACGCTTTCGGGCAAGAAAACCACGTGCATGCGCTTGGAAATTGCCAGTGCATTGGGTCAAGAGGCGGAATTGCTTTTGTAGAACCAATACCAAACGTTTCCCACGGAACTTTTGTTGCAGGTGAATTGCAGTCTTTCGAAGTTGCAAGAACTCATTGCGCTTCTTAATCATACATTGTCTGGCACGGAACTTTAACTGAATACTAATGGTAACCGATCTTAGTCTCTGATATTGAATCCTTGTAGTGATCATAGCTAGACGAGCCCGATAATGACGTTGGATTACAACGGCAGCCTCTCTCTGCCTCTGGTACTGAGCACGCTGCTGTCTCATTAGCATTAAGGACCGCACCCAACCTTGTAGTAATCTCGCTTTTTGAATAGTTGCCAAGAACATCTGTCTGTGTACACGTGCTTGTATAGTAGCTCGCCATTTACGCTGCAATGTTATTGTACTTGTGCGAACCCGTTGATAGTTTCCACGATACAATCGCATAGCTAGAAAACTTCGCCACCAGACCTGTATACGGACTGCAGCCTGCCTTTCTCTTTGATAATTGTTCTTTACTGATATCATAGCCAACTTAGCGCGTATTCTCTGTTGCATTTGCATAATAAGTGCTCTCTCATATTCATATGTGGCACGTTGCACTCGCATGGACAGCTGAGCACGATAGCGATGTTGTACTTGAATTGTAATTTGTTTTAGATGCTGGTAACTGTCTCTATCTTTGCGCATAGCCAAATGAGCACGGTAGTGTCTCTGAATGGTTATGGCTGCATCACGAAGATGTAAATAAGTGCGACGCTGTCTTTTGGTCAGCAAATAGTTGCGCCAGTGCATCTGGAGACAAGAAATAGCAGCTCGGGTGCCGCGATACTTGGCACTTATGTATCGCATTTGTCTAAAGGATCGGAAGCGTTGCTGAATAAGTACAACTGACTGTTGAAGGCGCACGAACTGCGCTCTCTGTGTCCTCATCAATTGTCGAGCGCGATATAATCTCTGGATTTTTATAACGGAGTTCTTCATCTTAGTGAAATCATCTCGCTGCCGCCGCATCTGCACTCGTGCCCGAAATTTGTTTTGCAGCACGATGCTGTGAAATCTCAGCTGTTGATAAGAGCGATACTGTCGTCGCATCTCAAGCGTTGCTCTCCATCGTTGTTGCAAGTTAACAATACATTGTCGATCCTTCACAAAAGTACGTCGCACCTGTTGCATTTCCAGACGAGCTAGATATAGCGTCTGCAGGAAAACTGCAGCATTTCTCAGTCGCAAATACTCCTGTCGTTGCCGGCGCATTTGAAATCGAGCCCTGTACTTTATCTGAAGCACCCTCACAGCGGTTTTGAGTTTATGATAGCTTTCATGCTGTTTACGCATCTTGATTGTAGCCCTCCAATAACGCTGCAATATTATAGCACTACGACGTTGAAGATTATAACGTTGATAGCACCTAAGCATCTCCAAACGAGCACGATATCGATTTTGCAAAATTACAGCCGCCTCTCGAAGAATCAAAAAATCTTTGCGTTTTTGCTGAGCGAGTCTCTTACCTCGCCATCTATTCTGTACGAAGATTATCAATTGCCTTTGATGAACGTAAGTTTTTCGCTGTTCCCTCGCACAGCGAAGAGCACGCCAATGCAGTTGGATGCAAGAAGCAGCAGCTTGATGTATTTGATCACGTTGCAAGCGTTCTCTAGCCGCATACGCCAGCAGTTTCTTCGAGAACATGCGGCGACGGAAAATCCTTTGAAGGAATATTGTAGATTCTCTCAGATGGAAGAACTCTTGACGCACCAGGCGACCCAGGCGCTGCGCACGCCACCAAGCCTGAATGCTAACGATTTTCTGATACATTTCAAACAAATGTTTCTGGGCCAAGTAGCGACGAGTGTATTTCTGTAGAACGATTGTAGCTTGTAGGCGCTCTACACGATACAATTTAACGAACTTGCGCATTTGATGACCCCTGAAGGCGGCTTGTATGCGAATCGCAGCTCTATCACGAATGCGACGTCTAATAAAAACATGCAGCCAGCGACGTCGCCACCACAGCTGCAGAACACGAGCAGCAGCATTAAATTTGGGCGATCGAAACTTGTAGCACAATTGCCAGAGCAGCGACAATGTCTTCTCCCGATAGCCATCAACGATGTCAGCTGCGGTGATGTCCCCACCGAGCTGGAAATTGGCATTTTGCAAGGCCCCTAAAGCGAGCTTAACGTTGAATATACGCTGCAAGCGAGAAATCGCTGGAACCCGTAACTGCTGGGTGAGATCATCGCGCAGCAGGATGACCTCCATGACCCGTGTTAGACGCACACCATCTCGCAGATCGATGGCCAGATTGTTGAAGGCATAATCGAACTCGTCAAGGAATGTCTGCTTATGCTGCAATACATATCCCATGCGGCGTAATTCACGTGTGATGTCGCCTAGGTTCGCCAGCAGCTCAGATGAAAAGCGTAGAAGAATATCTTTTGTTTCCTTGTGTGGCGATTTCTTGACAAACAAGCATGGATTATGCTTGATAATGCGTCGTTGTTTAGCTTGATCCAGGAACAACAGAAGAAACAAAGTCTTTTGTAGCGTGTGCTTCTTTATGGTCTCCGCGTACTCTTCGGTTAAAGTATACGCCTTGCTGTACTTCTGCTCCTCGAACTTGTTGCGAAACAGACGATTCAGAATGAATGTACTGAGGCCGACAATATCGCGATTCGATTGCAGATGAAGCTTTTCTCCAAACACTACTTCTAGGCCCAGACGCAGCCACAGCGGATTGAAGCAGAGCAATAGCTCGAGTATTGTGCGCTGCATGACCACATCTAGGTGGAGGTTGCGATCACTTCGAATGCGCAACGCCTGTTTTTGGACGTAAACGGCAACTTTGGAGCACGGTAAGCGCATTTGTTCGCTGAAGAACAGTTCAACTGCAGCGCGACGCAGTGTTTCCAGACGAAACGTGGTTAAGTAATTCATCGATTGCACCTCCTTGGTGGGCGCCAATGACAACTCCTTATTACGCACCTCGTTGAATAGCTTGCCCACATCGATTTTACTATTGTTATCTGCATCTAAATCTGCTGGTATGCTAACTAAAGCGTTTAGCCACTTTTTAAAGTCTGTTTGGTGACGTTCTACAGCCTCCTCATCTAAATACATAGTTGAAGCCAAAAATGGATCGACAGTGGTACTTGCAGCAAAAGGATCTGGATTAATATATGACTGCATGTACAGATCGGAATCGTAAAGTTTAACGGAAGTTTGCTGTCGTGTCTTGCGCGGTTCAACCGGCTTTTTCAACAGCGACATCGTTTGAGACAATTTAAACTTTTTGGACTGCGCATGCGGCCATGCTTTGGAGTTACGCGCAGAGGCATTGGTTGGTGTATAACAACTGGGTTCATATCTTTGTCGCTTCGGTGGTGAAATGGCCATAGTTTCATTACGATGAATTGATTCGCTGCTGGGGGCATCCGAGAAGCTCAATTCATGTGAGCGACGCTTGTGGCCGCTGCTTACTTTTGTTTCCTTGCTACGACGCTGCTGAATATGGGTCAGTGCCAAGTGATCGATCTTGTGCGTTTTCTTTACTGCTTCGTGTAAATTACAGTGGCTCGATTGTGCCAGAATCTCGCACTGATTGAACAGCACATCTTGCTGGGAAACAACGCTTATCTCGCTGGAATCTGAATTATCGAGGAACGTGTTCGCTGACGAGGGTATCTGTTGCGATTGCTGATAATAACGATTCTGTTCAATGGAACGAAGCGGCAACATTTCATTAAGATTGGGCATCGAACCTTGTATGGCAATCTTTGATTGTGGGGATAGCAGCGATAGATTCTTCATAGATTCACTGTACTTGCGCAACGGTGAGCCCACAACATGAATATCTCGCTTCAAATCACGTATTTTCGACGGCATCTGGCCTGCCATATTTGGTGGACTTGAGTCCTCTTCTCGTATGCATGCCAAAGCACGCATTTGCATGGCTGGCACAATTGTCGTGGTCTTGTTAAGCGTAATCGATGGTGTCTGCTGCAACAGATCGTTGCGTGAACCATCTAAAGTGTCTGCAGAGATATTCATTGTTTCGGACAGTTTTACATCAAATGTCCGGTTAGAAATGGTTTGTTCCTCATCCATTGAGGAGGGCAGACGACGTGGGTGCAACTCCTCTGCGTTATGTGCTGCAGTTTGTCCAGGTAAGTTCAATGTGGGAGTGGGCCAGTTAACAAGATTGTCAGGCAATGATTTTGCGTCATGTGACACTTCGACAATAGGTGTGAATTGCATCTTATCAATTAAATTGATGACACTGCCAGGAGTCTTCGGACTAACATTCTCTTTCAGATTACGCCCCTGAGGAGAAATATTTGATGCAGCTCTATACACATTCCGCTCGCTTAGAGGCGCTTGAGCTGTCACTGTAGATGTGGATGTCTTTGTACGTGCAGCAGCAGCGCTGTTGCGCCACGACTGCTTTACTGCTGTTGCTGTGGCAACTGCTGAACTGGAATTGCAACTGGACACACGTTTCTTTTGTTGCACAGCTGCTGCTGCCGTACTATTCTTGAGCATCTTAGTACTGCTAGTCGGAGACTTGAGCTGCAGCGTCTTGCCAATTGTAGGAAACTTACGAGTTGTCTTCAGAAAACAAGCAAAAATAGGGGTTGGAGTTAGCAATCTTTTTCGTTATCAATTAGTGACACTCACCCTTGATGGTTGCATGCTTTTGGACTTCAGAATAATCATAACGTCTTTGCGAAAATTGCGATTGTCGAGTAACTGCAGTGTTTCTTTACAGGCAACATCAATCTGTGGATTCCACACTAATTCCATGACAACCTCGTCGCGAGCTGGAACACTACGTTCCATCCATTCCAGGCTGAGATTGTGGTCCTCTTTGATGGGCCTTGTTACTCTGACCTAGGAACGCGTAGCAAATTAGGTTAATGCCACATTGACAAAATAAATGGAAGGTGCCATGTTGCCAAGCCGACGACAGTTGTAGTCGGATTGGGATTGCGATTAAGTGACCAACTAACCTCAATATCCTCGTCACTGGGATTCATAATACGCACAATACGCTTTGCTGTTTTTCCGATGGGAACATCTTCGAACTGCACAATTGCCTTGGCTGAGAATGGAGCCATTACCACGATAGCCGGTTCGCGGCCTTCGACTCGCTTCTTTTGCTTAATACGCGATGGCGTTACAGTAATCTTTAAATTTGGATAAACACAATATATGTTTGTGCATAAATTAGCTGCAATATATCTCACCTCAAAGGCGCTCATTTTAATTAGCGCGTTAACGGTTCAATACCAATCAACAATATCAAATTACAAGCCACAGAACTGAATAAACTTAAAACTCTGACGCCACAATTAACACTATTAACCAGATTTAGCGCCGAACACAAATTAAAAACGTAGACTCGAAACAAAGCGCCGCTCACGCCGTTGCCATTTTGAAAATAGATTGCAAGGGTTGCTTCGGTGACCAAGCGATTTGGTATAATTTAGCGCATTTCGCACTAATAAGTGGCAGCGCCGCTGCGCTGTGAATGGCAATTTTATGAAACGAGTGGTAAATTTGAATTTTAATAAATTTACTTTTTATTTTTGTTTTGTTTTTTATTTACAAGCCAAACAACAAAATTGAATTACAAGTCACATTAGTCTACTGTGTGGAAAGATATGTGCTAGTCACTGCCCTCCGCCATCTCTGCATACATATTTCTGAAGTAGCCAGGAAATGGAGTCACCGCCGCATCCAAATCTTCGCCAGTATCATTGTCTGGTGGTTCAACGGCAATAAAAGATATAGCAAAGCCGCGTAAAGAATTGTCATAATCCGTTTGGAACTTTAACAGTAGAGTGTCTGAGTTGGAAACAATCACTGGTGGTTTCCTTTTCCCGCAAAAGCGACCATGTATAGTATTCATAGCGTTGCCCTCCTCAGTGACCTCGAGGAAGTCATACTCGCATCGCTCCGAATACTCGATTTCGAATTGAAGAAATTTGATTTTGACACTACTTTCCGGATCGGACTCAATACGCCAATCGCAGTACATATTCCGCTCATACGGCCTAATGCCATAGCGAGGATGTGAGTAGAAAATTTGGGTGTTATTCGTGGCACGCAAATAGCCGCCACACTCTGACAGAAAGGTTGCGTTAAAGCCCTTACGTTGTAGTCCCGCATCCGTCTTGAGCACCATAAACATTTCATTGCTGGATGCAATTACCGCATAAGGTTCGCGGCCACCACAATAGACGCCTAGTGTCGAACTATTCTCCGAGCGACCATCATAGATGGCCACGTAGTCATAAATGCATTCCTGATGGCTTTCCACATCGAAATCATTGAAAGTCAGCTTGATGCGATGTCCCAGAACCGTCTGGAAATGCCAGTAGCAAAATATATTGCGTGCATAGTCGTTGGGATAGTTGGGACTGTGGAGGACCCCTTTGGAGGAGGTGATCTCAAACTTGCACTTTGTCTCCGTGCAATTGTGGCCATTTTTGTGGAGTGTGTAACCATTCCTACAGCTGCATTGGTAGCTACCATATGTGTTGCGGCATCTGTGCTGGCAGCCACCATTGTTCAGTGCGCACTCGTCGATATCTGCATAGCAATAAAGTTTGATGAGGATTAGAATGCATTAGTAACATACGTCAAATAAGGTTAGAAAACTCAGGGACTCTTAATGCTTACCTACAATAAATTCAGCCACAAATCCGTTGCGTTGAATCGTTCGATCCGAATAAAACTCGAGCCGCAGAATATTCTGCTCGGAATTAACGATTGGTGGCAACTCGTTTCCACAAAATATGCCGATCTTCTTAAGCCTATTGTCCCGCAGCTTTGAATATATGATCAGGTAGTCATAACTGCATTTCGTATACTGCAGCTTAGTGCCCTCCAGATCGAAAGCCGTGAAGTTCAAGAAGACAGAATGATTTGGAGGCGCAACCACTTCCCAGACACATTGCTTGGCATTTGGATAGAGATCAGGATATGAAGGAGAATACAAGGTGCCATTGGACATAGTTGCATTCACAACACCCCCACATGCGTCTGCAAGGAGGTAAATATGTATATTTAACTTTGAGATCATTGAAATTGCATCCAACAATTCCTAAACAAACCTTCACAGGTTCTGCCATTGGACTGCAACTCATAGCCGGCGTGACATCCACACTGATAGCTGCCCAAGGTATTGATGCAAATGTGCTGACAGCCGTGCTCCATAAACTTGCATTCGTCCACATCCAACATCAGAGCTGCGGAGAAGCCCAACCTTGTAACAGAGCCATCCGACACGAATTTGATAAACATTTGATTGCTATGCGTTCTATAAATAAATTTTATTAATATAATTGTAGTACCGGCTAAGGACCCAGACGTCATAATCACTCACTTGATATTAGGTGGCAGCTTGTCGCCGCAAAAGCGCCCAATTAGCTTAGAGTCGCTGCGAGCGCCGTCTCTGATCTCAATATAGTCGTAAATGCATCGATCATGCTTCTCTATAAAGAAAGACTGAAACTTTATGGCAACATGATGATTAGCCGGCGCTGTGATGCGCCAAATACACTCTTTGTTGGGCATATACTCCAGGGGATAGTTCGGAGAGTCGATGGACTGATCCTTGGTCAGGTAGATATCTCCGCCGCAGACCACTAGAAAAATCGAAAAGAATAACTTTTAGGATTATAAAAGTTCACATTTAAGGTAAACACAGTTAATGACTTACCTTCAAAACGCGCTTTGAATCCTCTATATCCAAGTGCTGCATTGTTGTTGACATACTTAATTAGCATGCGACTTGTCTCCGTGGTGATCATCTCGCTCTCGTTGATGTTCCTTCCGCATATGCGACGCACAAGTGGCGAGCGATGCCAGTAGCCATCGCGAATCTCAACATAGTCCTGCGTACAGTTGCTCGAATGCAACAGCTGCAGCTCCTGCAGATGGAGTATGATACGTTCACCATTTGTAGCCGTTATTCGCCACTCGCAGACGTTCAACGATGGAGCATTATGGCTAGCACCAACGTGCTGCGGTTCATCACCTACGTCGCCACTTCCCTCTACATTGCTAAGTAGACTGTTGTCAGTATAGATGTAATGGGGAGACACGATCTGTCCGGAATTTTGTTGAAAGGTGCGTCCACATGCGGCACACTTGTAAAGCAAATTGGCCTGCAGAATGTCGCCTTGACTCAGGCGACGACGTTGACCTAATTCAATTTGCACACCAGGATGCAGACCGATGGGTGTGATGGTATCCAGATAAGAGCTCTTAGAAAATGAGTTTTTGGCGTAGTGCATGATAGAGTTATAGTCATATGGTAAGAGTGGCTCGTCGAATTCTTCGGGAGACAACACATCAAAATTGTACGCCTGACCCCGCATAATATTAGCCTTATTGATAATGATGTGCTTGTCTCGATCGCCACGGGCATGCTCATGATGGAAGCCAATTGTGTGGCCCAACTCGTGTATGATGATGCCAAATTTTTCACAGTTTCTCCCTATGGAAATTGCTTGTCGTCCGTTCCCATTCTTTCCAAGAAAAGAGCAGCATCTGTCGAAGCGGAAACAAAATTATGGTTATGCTTTCAGATGTATGTATGTCAAAACGGGAAAATGCAACTAACCCGCAACTCTTGACTGTGAAATAGATATAGTTTGAATGCAGCTTAACATCCCGTTCCACAAACTTAATACATGTGAAGTTCTCCCAGTAACGCATGGCCTGCTTAAAGAGAGCCTTGTGGGCACCACTAAAGATGGAGTCAATCTCGTAAGGTATTACACCATAGTCCCATGTTCGGTCCTTCCGTACTGTAACGGCACGACGCATTCGTTGTGAAAGCTGTGCATTCGCGGATGCGTCAGTCCAAATCATGGGAGGAGCAGGTGGTACCTTTATCAGTGTAGATGGCAAGTTATACGATGACTTGGAACGCTTTCCTCGTTGACTTCTTCTAAAAGAAAGAGGACACACAGTAAAGCTTATGTTCTATTGTGCGCAATTCGACTTCAAATTGCAGATCGGATAGAAGAATCACGTTAAATCTATTTTAACACTTCAAGCTTACCTCAAGATATTTGTGTTGCCCTTCTGCCATATTTTTGTTTTGATGCTGGTGTGCTTAGAGTTCAAGTGTGCATCGTATTTTGTCCGAGTGTTGAAATTCCCTTGCTCAGATGTCTGAAATTCATTTAGTCAGAAATGAAATTGATTAAATCGTACTATACACACATACCTTGAATATTTCAAAATCTTCGGACTGTTCGTTGAAATTGAAATTACAGTTATCAGCATCCTTATTAGCACGAGAAAGGTGGGGCAACAATGCAATTATTAGTAATCCAATACATAATGAAATCAATTTAACTTTGAATAGCATGGAATGTATTTTGTGTCCCATTGTGATTATAGTCTCGCAGTCTCTCTCTGTCTCTCTCTCTCTGTCTGTGAAGGTGTGTCAGACGACCGTGCAGGGCCAGCTTAAAGTTATGACTGAACTCCCGAATGTTCGAATTGCCGAATTATATTTGCTCAGGTCCACACACATTCGTAAGGGTTTTGGGATTTAACAGGTATAAGAGATGAAACAGCAAGAAAGAAGGTGAGAGGTAGAGAGAATCACAGGCAGGAGGATCGCCATGGCAACACCACGCGATCTGTCTTCACCGACAAAACACTAACAACAATAGCCTGTCGACGAGTCGTGAGCGACTAGAACTGTTTGAGAGCCCTTCTTATTTTATTTTGCAAGCTGCACATTATCTGGCTGTCTGCCTGCTGTTACTTGCTTGCATTCAATGAGTTTTATTTGGGTATCCCTACAACTTGATATTGTATTTCATCTACCTGGAACTGGAGCTCAACAGTGTTCGGTATGTTAGCGATTTTAAGTATCGGATCAGGTGTGGTATAAGCAGGTCATAAGTCCCGCGAGTGAACAAAACTTTTCGAGGTAATTCTAAAACCAATTCAAAATACAGATGGCTTCGCAATGATGCAAGGATTTGCAAAACTGAATATATGTTTTACGAGTGCATTTTACAGGCATTTAATTATTTCTCATTCTTAAAATGTCGTTAAGTTTATTTTTAAACATACTAATTATTGGTTCATATCAGTTACGTATTATGTTGATTAAAAAATTACATAATTATTGATTTTCGGGTGATATTGTGTTTGTTTTTTGTTATGTCTAAATCGAAAGAGAAAATGCACTAGGAATATAAGTAGTATTACATAACATTGAAATTAGAATAAAAGTTGTTTACAAAAATTGCACATTGAGATTGGAGTAAGTATAAAAATAGTTGTAGACTAAAATAGATACAATTAATAAAAGAAATCCAGAAAATGCTTTATTTGAAATATCAATGTATATTATATGATATTTATGATATCATACAATTCACATATTTATCATTGATATTTGATCGAGTACTTTTAAATAGTAACATTTTTGGTATTCAGATCTATGTATTTCATCTGAATACCGAACTGTGAATGTTTACTTATTATTACATCATGGTTGAAAAACGAAATGTATGATTATGTTACGAGAGCAAAAATTTTGCTATATGTACGCCACGATATGCCTAAATAGTTAAATAAATTCCGTTGTAATTATATTGTCATGATTTTTGTGCGTCTCTAGCAAATCTAGGGTTTGTTTTCACTTTGGCTTCTGTTTTTGTCTAAGATGTCCAAAATGGATATCTTATGGGTGCAACTCTGCTTCCCCTATGCTGACCAATTTCTAACTGGTTCTCGCTGAAGTCACTGTAGTCGTCCGTCTCCTCAGAATCCTCCTTATAAATGCTTTTAAGCGAGCCTGGAAATGGAGTGACCATCTCTGAGCTATACGAGTTTTCCGCATCCTCGTCACTATTTTCAAATGGATCAACAGCCACATACGATGCTGAGAATCCCTTCATGGGCACCGAGCTATCTGTTTTAAAACGCACCAACAGAGAGTCCGTCATCGAAATGATGTCAGTTGGTCGCTGATTAAGAGAGATCAAAAGAGAGTTTACAGAAAAATATTAAAATGATGCATTCATAATCATTTCAGACTTACCATATAATTACAGTACTGGCCATACATAGGTCCACTGGTGTCCTCCATGCCAGAGAAGACTTGAACATAGTCGTAAGTGCAGTTCTCACTACTTTCAATATCAAAAGTAAGGAAGATTAACTGCACGTTGCTGTTGGGCGGTGCTTGAATTGTCCACTCGCAGTCCATGTTATCATTATAATCCTGATTACTGAATCGAGCATGAGAGTAGAACTGCTGTATGTGGCTAGTAGCACGAAGATATCCTCCGCACGCTGCAAATGGCGAGTACGCGTACATTTTTAAGACGAGACAACTAATGTAAAAATAACAGTACTCACAAGTCGAATGCATTGCCATAAATCCATTCATCTGTTTATTTTTATCCGTTTTTAGCACCATGTAGAGTTGATTCGTAGTAGACGATATGGGGTATGGTATTTTATCGCCACAGAACCTTCCCAATAAGGAGCTAAGCTCCGAATCGCCATCGTAAATTGCCACATTATCATATGTGCATTCCTATATATTTGATAAAACAATAAATAAATACATATCGAGTGTAGCATTGGAAAAATTGAAACTGTATTTTAACCTGGTGCGATTCCACATTGAATTCATTAAAAATGAGCTTGATACGATGGCCCGGCGTGGTTGAGAAATGCCACACACAGTCCGCGTTTGGAGGATAGTTATCCGGATAGTTGGGACTGTAAATAGTTCCAAAGGCAGCCGATATTTCGTACTTGCATTCACCCTCCTTACAGTCATGACCATTCTCGTGCAACGAGTAGCCATTATGACAGAAGCACATGTATGAGCCAATAGTATTTCGGCACTCATGCTGACAACCTCCATTGTTAACAGCGCACTCGTCAATGTCCGTGAAAAAGACAGCCGCAAAACCGGAGCCCTGAATTGAGATATCTGAGTGAAACTCAACGCGCAAAGCGTTACTGTCGGATGTTGCCGTGGGGGGTATGGAGGTTCCGCAGAAAGTACCAATACGTTTGAGTCGATTTTCAGTGAGTTTGGAGTAAATAGTCACCGAATCGTAGCCGCAGTCCGATTGCTGACGATCCGTGCCTTCCAGATCAAAGTGCGTAAAGTTCAAAGAGATTTTGTGCTTGGGTGGAGCAATAATTTCCCAAACGCACTCTTTCGACACCGGATACTTTTCGGGGAAGGAGGGAGAGGTAATGGTGCCATTTGGATACTCAATGCGACCACCACAGGCATCTAGCCAAGTAAGATCATAAAAGATAATTATAATCATTGATTTTCAGTTGTAGATGAAAGCGCTCACTTACCCTCGCAATGTTTTTTATCACTGTGCAGTTCGTACCCAATGTGACAGCTGCATTCGTAGCCTCCGAGAGTGTTAATGCACTCGTGCTCGCATCCGTGATTTAGAGTATCGCACTCGTCCACCTCCTTCATGAATACCGCTGAGAAGCCTGCTTTCTGCAC
Source organism: Drosophila albomicans (assembly GCF_009650485.2). Taxonomy (NCBI): domain Eukaryota; kingdom Metazoa; phylum Arthropoda; class Insecta; order Diptera; family Drosophilidae; genus Drosophila; species Drosophila albomicans. Next base: position 2,175,626 of record NC_047631.2, on the reverse strand, counting down.
TGAAAGGTCCGACACAAATTTCACGTACATCGAATTGCCACTTGACCTGAAAATGACGATGAACAAAGCAGAGTTGTTTTTTTTTTTAGTGAGTGTTGTTGGGTGTCCTCGGGATGTATGTTAGATACCCGCTACCCGAGTATACTGGGTACAGGTTACGGTCTGCAGTTTGAGCACTTGTCGGATGTTGGCACTCACTTCATGTTTGGTGGCGGCTTATAGCCACAGAAAACGCCAATTAGCGCAGCATCCTGTGTGGGCCCGTCTCGCACCTCGACATAGTCATAGACACAGCTGTCATGGTTCTCGACCTCAAACGACTGAAATTTCAACGCCACTTGGAAGCCCTTTGGCACCGTAATTTTCCATACGCATTCCTTGTTGGGCAAATAATCGAGTGGATAGTTTGGTGACTCCAAGCGACCCTCCGCGTCATCCACAGATAAATCACCACCGCAAACAACTGGAGGAAAAGAAAAGAAAGAAGAAAAGGATATAAAACCACTACACTATACTTAACGAGTTTCGCTTACCATCAAACTCAGCTTTAAAGCCTCGATAGCCCTCGCTACGATGGGTGTTCATATAGGTCAACAGCATTCGGCTGGTTTGCGAGGTGATCAGTTCGTTTGCGACTTTACCACAAAAGCGCCCAATTAACGGTGACTTGAAGTAGTATCCATCGCGGATCTCCAGATAGTCAGTGTCGCAGTTATTGGATTTGAAGATATTCTACACAGCATAGAGTTTAAAGTACTGAACGCAATTAACCACATATTCATTTTGCATAGATGGAATTCGTATAATGAATGCCATACCATATTCTCAAGTCGAAGGGCCACACGTTCGCCGTGTGTAGCCGTAATTCGCCACTCGCAGTGCTCCGTTTCGTTGCTGACCGCACCGGCCGTGTAATAAATGGGACTCGCAAAGACGCCAGTGCTCTCCTGGAATGTACGTCCACATTTAGGACATTTGTAAAGGAGATTCGCCTGTGCAATATCCCCTTGGCTTAGGCGCAGACGTTGGCCAATCTCCGGTCGCTTGCGACCCTTGACTTCGATAGGCAGTATTGTATCCAAATACGTTCCTTTTGAGAACGTGTTGCGTGCATAGTGCATTATTGAATCGTAGTCATAAGCCATCCCCAGCGAGTTCACCTCATCCACAGACAACATATTGAAATTATAGTCCTGACCCTTCATAATGTTGTTGTGCTCGATAACGACATGCTTCTCACGATCTGGACGCGTGTGCTCATGCCAAAAGCCCACAACGTGTCCCAACTCATGCACCACAATCCCAAACTTGTCGCAATTGCGTCCAATTGATATGGCCTGTGGTCCATTGCCTCGTTTACCAACAAATGAGCAGCACCTAGAATCCGTAGACCATATAGAGTGTATGAAAATTGAATACATTTCCAAATAATATTTATCCTTGGTATCTGATGCATTTATTAGTTTATATTTTATAATTCAAGGTAAAAATTTGAGCTTTGAAAATATAATTTTTTCATGGTTTATGTAATGTTTTAATGTCAGACGCGGATCTGTCCAATTGTTGGTTTTGGATTCTCTATTTTTACCATGTAAGCAAGCTAGATTCTATTGAGATCTAAGTTCATTTAAGTAGACAATATCGTTTTTAAACATGAAAATGACGTATAACTTACCCGCAGTTCCGTACGGTAAAAACAATATAATTGGGATGGATTTCAGCATCGCGCTCTACAAATTTAATGCACGTTGAGTTTTCCCAGTGGCGCATTGCTTGCTTGAATAGAGCTTTGTGTAGGCCACTGAAATTGCCATCGATCTCATAAGGAATAACCCCATAGTCCCAAATGCGTTCCTTTTTAGCAGTTACGGCACGAGCCACCCGATGATGCTGTTCCATCTTCTTGTTCCTTTTGTAAGGATGGAAAAAGCAGGAAACAGTCAGAATTGTGGTTTTATTAAAATTGTTATGCAAAAATTGTGGAAAAACGACACAAAAAGTTTTACATATCCGGCCGTTATTTTAATTGCTACCAGTTTTTCGAACTATTTATTTTGCAAGCTGTTGAAACTTTGTCTCGCGAATTTCGCTTAACATTTTCAACAGCATACACGCTACTTAGTACTATTTTTTATGTGTGTGCTTGTATGTGTTGCAGCACACAGTTTGCGTACTGGTACAGTTAATGGGAACGCCAATGAATTGAATAGCTAGTAATTTTCAGCAGGCAGGAAATGGCAACGGATGCGAATGAACGGACAGAGGTTTGTGGAAAGATGTGTGGTATACTGTAAAAACTTACTCTGCATTTGGCCATGTCGAGCTATGAATTTCAACATTTGATACATCTGTTACTCCTTCTTTCTCCAGAAATACATCCGTTGATGATTTCGGCGAAGAGGTGTGAAGAGGCGATGCGGTTGATCGGTTTTGACCTCGACGCCAATGTTGTCGGTTCTTTTGCTTGTGGTGATGAATGTGTTGCTGCTGGCGGTTCATTGGGTGATGACCATGTGGTCGATTCAGTTCCTCCCGGAGTCGATCTACTTTCCTTGCATACTCCGTATAGTGAGTGTTCCTACGAATATAACCATGTATTGAAAATGTTGAGCCAACTGTTAGTAATGTTAGTCACAAATTTGTACTCTTCCACTTTCACGGACAATTTTCTTTTATTCCCGCTATACATAGCGTAGAAGGGTATAACTTTGTACCGGCAGGAAATGTATGTAAGGACAGAAAGTATATACATATATTCTTGATCAGAATCTGTATGAACACCTAGATCTCAGAGACTATAAGAGGTAGTGATATATTTTTTTCGACAGCACTTGTTATGTTTGCAGAAAGATCAAGTTTGTTGAATTTTTTTGACACGCCCACTTCTGCCACTGCGAATTTTGGTGCTTACAATAATATCAATAGTTTTTATGATTCCTAAGAGTTTGGCTACGATTAGATAAAAAATGTCGAAAATACACTTTTTTATTAGGAAAAGACCTACTAGTTGCTTTGGCTACCAGGTTGAATTTTGAATGTAGTACTGTAAATATCCGTTGGTATATTTTCAGGTTTATGTAGTATATTAATTTGGTATAGTATAAAATAAATATCGCAATTTTTACTTTTATTCAAAATGGATATTGGGTATCTCACAGTCGAGCACTTGTTATCATAAATATTGTCATCACAACATATTTTATAACCATATTATATAATATATCATATTACTTGCTATCATAAATATGATAAATTTTGGCTATTAAATCGTTTGTTCTTAATGTCACTTAAAGCTGAATTAAATCACTTTAATTTAAAACAAACTTTATTTGCGCGCAAATATAATAGGATAGAACGTATCTAAAAAAATTATATACTTAGTCTCTGAGCTCTAGGTGTTCAAACGAACGGACGGTCATGATGCTGATAAAACATTTGATGTACATTTGCTACCCTATGTATAGTGTGTATAAAAACAAAAATGAAGAATATTCAAGGAGGCAATAATAAACGATTTGTAACGACCCATTTGAGACTGTTGGTCGTCATACACATAGGTGTAGTATTATATATATGTTTTTTGTAAACGTAAAATGTAAGCAGTGGTTTTCGGACTCATCAATTATGCTGTGTATATGATAATAAAGAAATTTGTCTGACTTACCGATGCTTTGGTCGCCGTCTGTGTCTCCTTCGTACCACACCTTGGGCATGCAGAAAGTCCACATCATCGATGTCCAAGTGCATGCCATTGCCTCCTGCATTGCTATAGACGTTTCGCATTGTCGATCTCTGCGTAGGCAAGGATGTGGGCACAATGTGCTGCCGCCGCTGTGCAACGAAATTATTGCCCGAATCGTCCTCGATATCCTTATTGTTTGACTGTATCTTTCGCGCATCCACATTGCGATGTGGGGTTTGTGATTTATTTAATAGTAGCAGTGCTGCAGGAACTCTCAACTCTTGTAAATGTAGTGGGCGACGTCGCTGATTGACTATGGCCACTTGCGGCGTCAATACTTCATTCTTGAAGTTGGGCGGATAAGCAATGTCAGATGGCGTGTGCGCATTGGGCTTTAATGGTTCTTTGCCTCTGTGCTGCACAGGATATATGACAGGGCAACAGATAAAGAGCGCGCGCCAGAAAGAAAGGGAAATGAAAAAGATAATGCTTAGAGATTTTATTTGTTGGCGGACAGTTAGCTTACCAGGTTGGCTTCATTGTTACGAATGTTGCTAGATCCGATAGGGGGTTGCCCAGTTGTTTGGCTGACAATATCCGTGCGCTCGTTAGGTAGTTTCGTCTTTTTCCGAATTATATCCGTAAGACCCTCTTCCTCCACCTGCAGTCCTTCGTTATAGACTTCCTGCTTGAGCTTCTCTAGGTCCAGTTGAAAGCTTGAATTATATTTGCCATCCGTCGCAGGAGCATCCGCTGGCATCTGTTCGGTGGCCATTTGTGACAAAAGTTTCTCGTCCTGTTCATCGTCATCATCATGGACTGGCGTGTGTGCTACGATTGGACCCGCGTCACCGTCGGGTAATGCAATGTCGCCCATGAAGCCACCTGCAAAATAAATTACCATTCATTTAAATTCGGAATTCAGATGCTCGTGCCATAAAACTAATATATTGTTTTAATTATAAATGACAAGACAAGCAGAGCACACATTTTTATTTGCACACCACAACGAATGGTTGCCTGCCAGTTGATTACACATTGCATATCCATTTAATCAATGCAAATGCATCAACTGCTTTTCCCGCCATTCCCCACTGTATGCACTAGATGAGAAGAGATACGAGGGTTGAGCCGCATCTGCCCAGTCTGGATACAAATGTGAACAGAAACCCGGCAACAATAAAAGTCAATTTGCAATATATGAAAATGTTGCATGTTGTTAAATAAAAATGATTAGATAATATTCGTAGCTCAAAAACTTGTTAAAAATTTTTGTTTTAGTATAACCTTCAAGTAATTTATCGACAGTTGCCGAGTTATTTAAGAAATTGTATATTGCAAAAACGGGTGCTTGTTATTTTTGTTGAACATTTTATATTTTTTTTATATATTTTGTACTCCATGGTACATGGCTATTTTGCTTTTATTGAAAATGGGTAGCGGATATCTCATAGTCGAGTTACTTGTTTTGATGCTTACAAAACTCGCTAAAAATAATTTACCATTCTTAAGCTCTTGTTTTCTACAGAGACAATAACCCTTTACAGCATCGTGAACGTTCTAGTGGCAACAAATAAGAAAGCTACTGTGAGATACCCGGTACTCATTTTGAATAAAAGCAAAATAATGCGGTATTATTTTTAAAATATACCAAAGTAACATACCCCAACCTCCTAAAAATATACTAAAAGCTTATAGAGTCCTACATACAAAATATACCATAGCATGTAAAATATACCAGATTGTTAGCCAAAGCAACAAAGACCCGTTACTGTTTAGTTTTAAATAGAAAAAAACCAACAAATCACTTTAAGCTGTATTGGATGGGTATTTAAGAAACTAATATTTATTTAGCATAGATATCAATAGCGGTGTTTTTCAATAAACAAAAACAAGTAAGAAAGCTACAGTAGAGTGTGATCGAGTGTGAGATACCCGCTACCCATTTTTAATAAAATCAAAATATTGCGCTATTATTCTCAAAATACCAAATGGTATATTTGGTATATTGATGTTGTACTACAGTCAAGATATAGAGTGCAATATTTATCAGATGGTCAGCCAAAGCAACTAAGACCCCTCTAGTAAGTAGGCGTTTTTGCCCATTCCAAAGTATTTATTTAATAACTTCGACAATTTTTATATGTTCGTAACCAAATTTTTTCAGGAATCACAAAGACTATAGTTATTATTGTACATACATATATACCAAAATTCGCTTTAGCTTCAAAATTATTCTTTTTTATTTCAATTTTGTCGATTTGCGGGGTGGAAGTGGGCGTGAAACAAACTTGATCTGCCTGCAAACATAACAAGTGATGTCGAACAAAATTTATAGCTGTTTCTCTAAGATGTGGACAGACAGACATGGCTACATCGTCTCGGCTGTTGACGCTGATCAAGAATATATATACTTTATAGGGTCGGAGATGCCTCCTTATGCTTGTTACATACATTTCCTGCCGGCACAAAGTTATAATATCCTTCTACCCTATATATGGGTAGCGCGTGTAATAATACTTCTTTGTTCACAGCGATAAGAACGTACTTTTGTGATAACATAAATGATTACTTATTTATATTACCTACATGACAACAGGGCGTATGTACAATATGCAGTACTTTAAATTTCTCAAGTATAATTTACATCTACATATGTATATGATAAACCACATTCATTACTGTACAGTTCAGTGCATTACACTCAATCGTCACAGCCGCTATATTCACAAATAATATGGATGATCAAGTTAAGTTAAAGTAAATTTCGATAAACTATACTTGTATATGAATGTGTGCTATTCTCCGTAAAATCGCGTTGATCTTAAAGAGCTACCAAACAATATATAATACTAGAGGCATTTAAGCATTTTATCTTGAGAAAATAATGTACAAATATAGTATTTGGACGAAATTGCAACTCCTGACAAAGATATCGGTTATCCTTTTTTAGTCAGTATTGGCATTGTTCAGTTGAACATCTGGCCTATTTCGGTTGGCCTATGGGTAAATAACAAATCGGTCTGAAAAAATCAAAGTTTAAATTGCTAAAAAAACCGAAAAACTGAAGTATACGGAAATGTATATTTGATATAATGATATAACAAGTGTAATTAACAAAAATGGTTATCTCTATTTCTTATAGTTTCTGAGACCTGGGCAGACGGACATGGCTATTTCATGTTAACTGTCGACGCTCATCAAGAATATAACATATATTCTTTATGGGGTTGGCGATGCTTCCAAATGCCTATTACATTTCCTGTCGGCGCTAAGACACAATTCCCTCCTTACCTTTGGGTAGCTGGTATACAAAATTGAATTTCAGAAAGTCAGTAGCATTACATTTTTTCCTTTTTTGTGATTTAACACCTGAAAATCTTTGATAGCCTGTTTAAAAAAAATACCCAACAAACTTGCAGTTTTTACTTTAAACCATAAAAGGTGTATGTTATACCCACTGCATTCTACACGAGGAACGATAAAACCTAACACACAATGCGTCAAAAGTCCGACAGATGGTTCGGATTGCCGGAAACGAAATGCTGCCGACTCAAATGAAGCGCAGTAGAATGGGAAAGGCTAACAAAGAGAGATAAAGAGAAAGAAAAAGAGAGAGAAACGAAGAAATAATATGAACGAACTCAAAACAAAAAAGGAAACGTGCGTATCTTGAGGTTCGTGTAAAATTTGATTACATTTAAGTTAAACGCCTTTAGCTGCTGTTTTAGCTGGGCATGCTGTCCAGCCTGATACGAAGGGAATGGACGCGCCAGTCTTACTGGCTCATCTGACAGAAGTGAAAGTAATTAAATTTTTGAGCGACTCCCCTCAAACTCCTTCAAGCCCGCATCATTCACACTAACGAACTTAGGCAGGGACGTGCCGCATAGGGGTAGGTGGCGAATACGGTATGAAGTGTGGCAGTGCGTACTTGGTCCAGTCTGCAAAAAGTCCCTTTTTATAGCGACCACAAACATGTTAACGCATTTGCCAAGTTGCAGTTTTGGAGCGTTGTGTTGTTATTTCGTGTTTGCTCTCATTTCAGTACCCATGTGGCGTATGCGTAACGTGATTCCTCTCTACCCTTTTATGAGTCTTCGTGTCGTGTTGTGAACTGCGTTTAATTAAAAATAAACCAGCTGGTGCGTCCAGCCGCTACACAACTGATTAGGAGATTTATCATCCCTGAACCAAATTCGAAACTACAATAACAACGACAACACTAATGGACAGTCTATACCAAAATGCTATTGCTAGTATTTGTACAGCAAAGACAATTCCGGGAGTTAATCTAAAGTAATGACTTTTGGAGTATTTATTCAGCTTGAATTTATTGAAAACCATAAAAATAAAATGTTAGGTAGCATAGGAAATCGACACGTGTGTATTGCATTCAATTATGTATTGTATGCAATAATAATACAATATGTTCTCGTACAAAAGTAATGGCTTTTATATAATTCATTTTATATTCATTCATTCATTCATTAACATCAGTAACATCATGAATAGGTGTGTGTGTGTGATTATGGAGACACGCTGTACAAATTTAACTTAGAAATTGGTTACAATTTGCTATTTGTTTAAGTCTTTTTATACCCGCTACCCATAGGGTAGAAGGGTATTATAACTTTGTGCAGACAGGAAATGTATGTAACAGGTAGAAGAAGGCATCTACGACCCTATATATAAAGTATATATATTCTTGATCAACGTCAACAGCCGAGACGATCTAGCCATGTCCGTCTGTCCGTCTGTGTGTCTGTCCGTTCTTTGGTTGCGATCAGATAATAATTGTCGATGTTATTAAAGAAATACTTTTGTATGGGCAAAAACGCCTACTTACTAGGGGTCTTAGTTGCTTTGGCTGACAATCTGGTATATTGTGCCGTCTATTGTATATTTTGAATGCAATACTATATCCATATACCACATATACCATTTGGTACATTTTTAGTATTTTTGCAGTATATTTGGTATATTTTGAGAATAATACTGCAAAATATATTGCTTTTATTCAAAATGGGTAGCGGGTATCTCACAGTCGAGTACACTCGACTGTAGCTTTCTTACTTGTTTCATTATGCTTTCTGCAAGCATACGAATATATTTTACTTTTTAATTAAATAATAATAAAGATGCACAAAATGGGTTTAAAGTTTAGTTCTATAACCAAAAAAAAATGTTTTCTATAAATGCCTGTACACAATTTTAAATTATAGTTGTTTCCAGGAATAAAAATATACTTATCTGTTTCAGAAAAAACCTATTTACATATTTTTGCGAAAGTATATCGTTCGCATAATTACTTTACATAATTAATTTTTTAAACAGGATACGCCTCGAGGTATACAGTAAAAAAGCTGATAATTACGTTTTAGTTTTGAGTAATGGTAAAAATAATTGGTACACTAGCACAGCTTATATATTTGAATAAAAACTAGTTTCAGTTTTTTTTTTTAATTGATGTGGAATGGATTATCGAAATTTGAGTAATGTAATAAATAATCAATTGTACACAATTTAACTATAAAAAGAAGACAAAGCAACATTAAATGCAAAAATGATCGAATTTTGTGGTTCAATGTGGGTTATATTGTGTATCAAGTAGGCTACAATCTATGAATTAAATGCTAAATAAACTAATATAACTCTTCTAAGTTAAATTCAAATATTACAAGATCACTAAAATACATTGAGAACCAGATTATAAGTATGTATGGACACATCTCATTATAGTTTGCAACTAATATACTATATTCACATGCACAAATATAAATCATCACTCACAATAGCAAGGACCCAATCTATTGACTCGTACATAAACAGCGTTGCAATTATTTGTCAGTCAGTAGGATTATGTTTTGCCTCTGTGCATGTGCGTAATAATTGTACATAAGCCACACCTTCCGTACCCGCCCCAGGTGATGTTCACAACAAACATATATATGAATATAGCTGCTCACGCTAACGTGAAAGCACAGTACGAACATAAGATGCTGGCATTCATTAGTTAATTATGCAAACAGTTTAAATGAAGTTTATTTTATTTACACATGTTTGAAAGTATTGTTGGAGTCAACTCTACATGCCAAATTTCGTATTATGTAGTCAGTACTCGTTGTCAGTATAATGACACCTAAGATTAAATGAGTATTAGAATTTCGTCTAAGCCTATATTATACAATGAAATACCTATAAATTAGAACAATGTATGAACTTGCATGAAGAAATTAACTTCTGGAGAACATTAAGTTTGATAAGTTTCATTTGCATGCATAACAAATAAAAAAGCGACAATCGAGTGTGTTCAACTGTAAGATACCCGCTATCTGTTCTCAATAAAAGCCAAATAGTGCGGTTTTATTCAGACGTTGACGCACTAGCGGCAGTACCATCAAGTGACCGGACAGCATGCATTAATCGGAACACTTAATAAGACATTGGACAACTATCAAAAAAAGACTAATAATACTATACTAATAGAAAAAGGAAAAATATTTGTATATATATACAAAGAAAACAAGTAAGAAAGTTACAGTCGAGTGTGCTCGAATGTGAGATACCCGCTACCCATTTTTAATAAAGGCAAAATATTGCGGTATTATTTTCAAAATATACCGAAAATACTAAAAAAATACTAAAAATATACCAAATGGTATGTTTGATATATCGATATAGTACACCATTCATTAATAACTTCCACAATTTTTATCTGATCGCAACCAAATAACGAATCATAACTACTGTAGTAATTATTGTATATACCAAAATTCGCATCTCTAACTTTACAATTACGCTTGTTATTCGATTTTTAGATTTGCGGGGGCGGAAGTGGGCGTGGTAAAAATTTGAAACAAACTTGATCTGTTTGTAAACATAAAAAATGCTGTCAAAAAAAAATTATAGCTCTATCTCTTTTAGTCTCTAAGATCCAGTATTTCATATGGACAGTCGGACAGACGGACATGGCTAGATAGTCTCGGCTGTTGACGCTGATCAAGAATATATATACTTTATAGGGTCGGAGATGCCTCGTTCTACCTCTTACATACATTTCCTGCCGACACAAAGTTATAATACCCTTCTACCCTATGGGTAGCGGGTATAAAAATAACTAAGTAATCTATAAATATTGTTGTATTAAGTGATAATAGCAAGCATATTTAGTAGTTCTACGTGGAATAAAAAGAGGAAGAAAATTCCTAGTGATCCTAACTGGAACAGCAAAACTAATTTGGCTTAATAGCTCCGAAGAATCTATTTCACCAATAATTAGTCTCTAAATAAAAACAACACCCTGCATGGTTCTTCGGTCAGTAAGAGATGGAACATTTATTAATAAAAGTCTACTATGGTGAGATGGTAATCTAATATTAAAAATCAAAAATTGTTTCTGCATTGACTCAATCATATATTATTTATAAACTAAAAAGTATTGCTCAACCAAGTGATCAACTAAGTATTATTGTTGAGGGATTCTACGTCCACGAATTCTGATCTCATAAGTGATTGATAAATACAATTAAATAAATTTTGCACAAATTTAATATCTGCACGTTCCCCAGAAAAAAACTGTTTTAGGAACTTATTTTGTGCATTATTGCATTCGTTCACAATCATCTGGTTGAGTCTTCCATAATAGGAATTTGAGCAACCACAAAAGGTGAGAGATGCAATGAATAATTATATATTCATGTACTCGTATACCTATTTTCAAGGCTAACTTTTTCTTTCTAAGGCTGTTTAATTTTAATAATATCATCTAGGCATGAGATTTTGTAGTATGCATGGGTTTGCTATCTGCGTACGGCACACAGTATCAGGTGGGTTGCATATGGGAGTATCGGAATTGAATATTTTTTACCCTAATATGGCAAGCAGGTGGCAGTGGCATGCCAGCAATTCAGACTGAACAGTTGCTTTTGTGGGTTATCTCTCTGTTGGTCTTGATATTGCATTTGTTAGTTTTTGACTGTAAGGATGTAGATAACTTTTCCTTTTTGCTGCTTACAAATTATAGGCTTTAAACGGCACGTTTAGTTATATGCAGCATATAACATACAATTTTAGCGTCTATAATGTCAATCTAATTTCGTGTCGAAAGTAGAATCTTTCTATTTTAAATACTCATATTCAATTGCATTGCTCGCTTCTCTGTTTTAAATTGCCACATTAAATATTTCTCATATAATATTATAAATTCAAATAATTCTACCAAATTATAGTAAACAGAATACTTTCAATTGATGTTCTTTGAACTAAAATAAGGTAGACGACATTCTCATACATTTTAAATATCATATATTGAAAATTATTACATTAAGTCTTTGCTGGCTCTTTGATTTTTGTAGATTTATTTCCATTTTGAATAAATAGTTAAGTAAAAAACTAATTAAAGAAACTTGATTTGCTTAGAAGAATAACAAGTACTTAAAAAAAAAAAGATAGCTCTAGCTCTTATAGTCTCTGAGCTTGACACATAGACGGACATGCCTATACCGGTTGTATACATACATATGTAGTATATAATTGCTTGGATATAAAAACTGATAATAAATAAATAAAGTTATAAAACTTTGCAGGAATGCCTGGAATAACGTAAGAGAAATTTAGCGAAGTCAATAAAGTCCATTATACATAAAATGTTCTATGATTTTGGAGTTGGAATATGTGTATTTAATAGTTTTCCTCAGTTTTTTCAATTGAACAATAAAAATAAATTGAAAATCAAAGTGCTTTAACAAATTTGAAAGCACAAATAATAAAACAATTAAAAACACAAAAAGAATTTCAATCTTAATAGTTTTGCTATTGTAGCAAAGTAATTGAAATGAAGAGCATTGTCGACACCACATGACTCAGAACATTCCATTGATACAACTTCTTTTCAATTGAGACGTGCAAATGCTTATGAGTTAAAGCTACTCACAGACATTCTTCCCCAAAAGCAACTTGACTGTGTGGGGGTTTGGGGGGTGGGAAATACGTCAAAGCATGGTACGACGTAACTGGCGACAGACAAATTGCAGTACAAGTATACGCACACATACAGTTACAGTTACAGATACAGATATAGAGGAAAGTATTGATATTTCATTTCTGAAAGCATCGCACAGTCAATATCGTTCTCCAACCGAGGTAAATTCAATTGAGCTGAGCAGTCGCACAAGTCGGTCAGGAGGAAGTAAATGGACGTCAAAATTGACAATAGCGCTTAGTTTTCAACGGTGCAATTTACAATACCACCGGATGCATTCAGGGCAGGCGGTAAAATGTGCTTTAGAGACTATGCCATGTTTCAAGTGAAAAGACATTTTGTGCGCATCTGAATCAAGTTTACAACAAACTTTAGCTTTTACTTAAACTTAAGATATTGGGACACAATTTTCAAAGCGCTGCTCAAAAGAACATTAGTAAAGAGCTGTGCTTACTCCGACATAATTTTACTCATCACGCTTTCAGATTAAATTACAGCTAAAGCGGATTTATACCGAAGCAGTAAATATGCGAAACCGCATAAAACAAACAATGTGACTGAGTCCTTCATATCGGCGTCAACGCCAACCCAATTTTAGTTTGAAGGTGCGAACAATGAAAGAGTTCTTTACTCACCCGACTTGCAGGGATCCATGTCGATGTCATTTGACATCTGTCGAGGTACCTCCAAGTGCAGCAACTGCTCGATGGTGTACTTGCTGTGGTAAGTCCGGTGATGTTGATGTTGCTTACGTTTGTGCTGTTGACCGTGATGGTGATAATGCTGGCCGTGAACATACTCGTGATAAGGATGGCTGGAAGTTGTTTGCTCGATGTTAATGGTGGGGCTGACGCCGTTATTGTCACGCCCGAGCTTGACAACGTGATCTGCGGACGTGGTCTTCGATGCATGTAACGGCGGCTCGAGTAGTTTGTCGTGCAGTTTAATGCTTTTGACATGTGCCGAGATTAAGACCAACAGCACGGTAGCCACAAAAAGGGCATAGTTAGTTGTGCAGCTCATGCCTCGGACACCGCGTCCAGATGCAAGCGTAGTTGACAGCATCGAAGAGCACAGTTTGTGCTAGTCGCTTTGCACGTTCGTCCGATGGACTGCCTATTGTTTTTTTTTTTTTTATACTTTATTTCAATTATTTTTTGTAGCTGAATGCGATATTTTGCCGTCTGGCTTTGATTCGTGTCCGCTTATCGCCTAAGCTCGCTCTCAAATGAGATGCATTCTCTTAACGAACGTGGCCTGCAATGAGCCAAATCAATTCTATTCAAAATTAAATATTACTTATACTCCAAGTACTTATGAACTAATATTAGTAACTGATTCCGGCGACATATTGTTAAACATCTAATTTGAACCCGACTGTACAAACACGCATACAATGCAGTATTGTATTTAAGTGTCGCCGCCTTTGTTGGTGTTCTATTGATAACCCTCAGCCCTCGTTTGAAAAATTATTAATCAGAGGTCGCCTGTCGTTTGGGAAGAATGTTGTAAAACAGAAAATAAATAAGAAAGTCACATTTGGGTGGGCTAGACTTATTGTTTTCATATATATTGCTCAGTTTATCCAATTTCAAACATTTTAAACACTATTCTTATTTAATTTAAACAGGAACTGGAACATATGTTGAAATTTAACATATTTGGTTACAGCAACTTTGGAATGGCTTTTGTAAGCATTTACTTTTCTTCATATTCATATTAAATTGAAAAGAATTTTTAAATACTAAAAATAAGTAAATTGGGGAACCGGTTGATACAGTCGCTATCAGCTTAGCACTCAATTAACTTGAGACGAAAGCGCCACACAAGGACTGACTCCAGGTACGTGACCCATTAATTCAGAAGGTCTGGTAATTAAAAATCACTTAAAGCAACTTCCTCTCACTTCTCTCCAGCGCAGATCAACAATTGTTGTCAATTGAAAATAGGAAACCTTTTAATTAACTGAAGTACTGGAGCAGCTATTGTATCCCCGTTATTGATTTAGGTCTTTTTCGAGAGCCGTGTGAGCAAGAGTGCGGATTTTCACGTAATTTCCGGAGTGCACGACCAATTACAATTACAACACCAATCAAAATACAACAAAGCAAATCAAGTGCCACACTAAATTTCTATGGAAAATTAAGTTTGCGTAAGTTGGTAGCTGAATGAGGGATGAAAATGCTTGAAAAAGCTGCCTACGGGTTAGCTTGAAATACTATAGATGTAGCGAGAAAGTAACCACTGAAAGTCAACTACACCCAAATAGTTGCTAAAGTCTTCGCAGCAAATATTTAATACAATACTCGACAATCTCTGTAGTAAGCTTATAGCTGAAAGTGCAACATATTTTCGTAATGTCGTTTCATATTCGTTTTGTTTTATGCGCAGCCATGAAGACGAAGAACAATTAGGATTCGTCACAGCAGCCGCCACTTTAGTTATTACTCGCGTAATTCTGGCATACGCGTAATTGCGTATTCAGCCCATTTTTCGAATGCGAATGGTAATGCCAGATTACAGTGCTGCTTGCAACACACGTAACTCAAAGGTATATTATTGATTCATTTTTAAATTACGAGTAATGCGTTGAATCTCCGCTTTGCAAATAATATGTAGAATGAACACAAGTACTTGTACCCACATTTGTTTTGGGCAGCAGCTTATCACTAAAGGAGCACCCACAATGATGATTCCACGCTTATCTATGTGCGGTTGGTGTGTGAAGAGTTCTGGGTCAGGGTCCTCGGCCCGAAAAAGCTTTAAAGTAAACAAATTAAAATTTCAGCGCATAATATTATTGAACAAGTAAGAGCTCGACAAAATTCATTAATATTCTATTACGTATTGCACAACAAAGCTATCGCTTGGCAATACAAGTAGCCTAAATTCCTGAAACACCACCAGGAGGGTCTGATTTACTTTTGCGGCGTCAATCAAGATTGTCAAGAAAGCACCAGTTTCAAACTACATTAACTACAGAAAATCACAAGTGGAAAATGGCGAGGGAATTGTCGGCAAATGTCTTGCTTATCCTACTATCGTAATACTAATACTGTTTTGTCTGCTGTCTCATATCGTTTTTGTTGCTTTTAGTGTTTTACCAGTGCAGCAGCCCCCTGCTGAACTTCAGACTGCCTCCCGGTTATTATTTGACTCAATTTTGAATTGTACTGTCTTACTGACAGTTGACACTCCAAGTTACAAACTATTTCTGAACTGACAAATAATATAAATTTCGTACCCTTGTCAAGAAGTAGACAGAGGCAAAAGAAATGAAAATGGTTTAAAAAATGCATGACGAAATTCATAAATGAAACTTAATGAGAGAACCATCTGAAATCTCACAAACTATTTATATTTATTATTACAATTATCTTATCTGATACGAACTTTTAATATCATTACCCAGATTTCGTAATCTGTTAGAGAGCTTAATAAAAAGACCGGTATACGATTATGTTAAGTGCATTTAATATCATGGTAAGGAATGAAGTATGAAAGGAATTTAATTGAATATGAATGAAAACTTGGAAGTGACAATTATTTTAATTATTTGAAGTCGAAATGATACTCTGAAATAAACAGTCGTTTTCCCTGTGGCTTAAACACTTTACAAGCCTGACATAAAAAAACGAACGATAAACAAACTGAGAACTGATAGACTGACTGCCAAGCGACAACACTGCAAGGGAGTAAAAGTCCGTAGCCAGTCGACCTGGACATGACGATGCCAAAGCTAACGGCAAATAATTAAACTTGACCAGCAGGCGGCACCTGTGGCCTCGCTGGCAGCTTTAAGCCAATGCATGTAGTAGCAACTATGGTCGAAATGCACAAAGCATTCATGCAGAGTTGGTTGGCAAGGATACTTTCTGACCCGTCCAGGGTCTTTTAGGAACCCCATGTGAATGTAAATACTGTTTAACCATTAAATATACCGAAAACAGAAAGGTGAACCACGGCCTGTGATCCGTAATCTGTGACTGAGAGAGGATTCTGTGAAATGCCAAAGGCGTGATATGCATGCCGACAAAGTACAGAGAGTAAAGCCATGGGACTACGTGTTAGTGTTCATAAACATACATTGATTCCCTTATTAACATGAACTATGTAATATTAGAATTTGTACAGCAACGGTAAGTCATGATTTATATAGGACTATTCATATCAGAGATAGGAATACATTTTTATGTCCGCTAAAATGGGTAGCGGGTATCTCACAGTCGAGCACACTCGTCTGTAGCTTTCTTACTTGTTTAAGATATGTTAGAAAATTAGCTTCAAGTCGCCATTCAGCTGTATTTTAAAGTCAAGTGAACGAAAATGTGCGCATTCATTTTCATGAAAATTGAATATTTTACCAAACAAAATAAAGTTATATCTTCTAGTTCCAGAATTATTTTTTATCTAACGTAGGTATTTTTACAATACAACAGGAGGAAAAAGTTTAAATTGTGTATCTTCGATGCATGAAGTACAAGCAAAGTTCTTGGAAATTATGAATACAGTTCTAGAGCTTTATTCAACATATTTATTAAGCAAAATTCAGACCTTTTATGAAGATGAGGAATACTTGAATCCTTAATTACGAAAGTCGTTGGGTAAGTAAAAATGAGCTAGGGCTAAAGATTACCAGTGGACAAGGTTTGCGACTCACTCGAATGGAAGAGCACTTCAAAAAGTACAACAGGGATACATTCAAGCCGTACATATTGTGACAAGCCAAACATCTCCTCTCAACCACAAACATTCAAACTCACTCTCGCACGGCATATCATTAACTTTACTTGATGGAAACAAGAACAATCAGCACGATGCGAAATACAAAAATTGGTTCAACTACGAAGATGCTTTCGTCAGTTTTCGGCTCAACCACACCGATAGGGAATGAATGTAAATTCGAGACATTTTAAAAGTTTTTTTTAACAAGTCGAGGGTGCTCGGCTGTCAAATACCAGCTATCCATTTCGGTGCGGTGTTATACTGAAATATACTTAGTACTTACAAATATACCATAATACTCTATACATATCAAACATATATTACCCGATAGCAACGGCTCTTTTTTGTCATTTAGAATTATATCTTCAAAATTACGATGGCTTTTTGATCGGAAGTAATTCAAAAACAACAAGTAAGAAAGTTACAGTCGAATGTGCTCGACTGTGAGATACCCGCTACCCAAATTTAATAAAGCCAAAATATTGCGGTATCATTTTCAAAATATACCGAAAATACTAAAAAAATAATATAAATATACCGAATGATATGTTTGGTATATCGATATAGTACACCATTCAGAATATACCATAGACGGCACAATGTACCAGATTGGCGGCCAAAGCAACTAAGAGCCCTAGTAAGTAGGCGTTTTTGCCCATACAAAAGTATTTCTTTAATAACTTCCAAAAATTTTACCAAATTTTCAGGAATCATAACTACTATAGTAATTATTATACAAACCAAAATTCGCAACTCTAGCTTTAAAATTACGCTTGTTATTCGATTTTTTTGATTTGCGGGGGCGGAAGTGGGCGTGGCAAAAATTTGAAACAAACTTGATCTGCGTGCAAACATTGCAAATGCTGTCGAAAAAAAATTATAGCTCTATCTCTTATAGTCTCTGAGATCTAGGTATTCATACGGACGGACGGACAGACACACAGACACACAGACGGACAGACGGACATGGCTATATCGTCTCGGCTGTTGACGCTGATCAAGAATATATATACTTTATAGGGTCGGAGATGCCTCCTTCTACCTGTTACATACATTTCCTGCCGTCACAAAGTTATAATACCCTTCTACCCTATGGGTAGCGGGTATAAAAATAAATTGTTGAAAATAATAATTGTGTAAAGTGTGTCTCTTTTAGTCTCTGAGATATACATACATAGCTATATTGCCTCGGATGTTGACGCTAATTAAGTATATTTATACTTTATAGGATTGGATATGCTTCCTTCTACCTGTTACATGAATTTCCTGTAGGCACAAAGTTGTAATATCCTTGATACTGGGTATAAGAAAAACACGACAATTCGTCTCACCTACCCTGCTCTAACATAAATTTATAGCTCTTTAAGTCAATGCAAGCATAAAACACTCATAGTCAAAAAAACAATACTGACATGCAATACATAATTCGCATTTAGTTTTTGCCCAACTGCTGCGACAGCAACTTTTGATAATTTAGCATAAGAAGATGGATAAGGGGATGAGGGTTAGATAGAGACAGCAAATAAGCTCGACAATACAGGAAAATGTGTTAAGGCACGCTCCCATCTCTGATGCTGAAGTGGAAAAAGATTACGAAGTCGAAGCAGAAGTGCGTGCAAAGCGCAAAAAATAAGAGAGATGATTTAGAAGCAAAGCAAAGAACCACAAAAGCGTAGTTGGCAAAAATATGATATGAAACAAAATGTCGCAAAAACGAAAAATATTGTGGAGAATTGCATACGCGTTCCATTTTTCGAAACGGGAAGTGTAAAGGAAGAAGTAGAGCGTACAACAATTGACGACACTTAATAGCGTTGGCAGTCAATAAGCTGGCGAAGATGCCATTAAATGGTTGCCGATGGAAGCCAAAGGGCAAGGGACATAAACAGTCGCAGCCAGTGAAGCAAAAGTGAGCAGTTTATTTTATATTGTATATATAATATGTATGTATGAATGTGTTCATGAATATGCCTGTGTGTGCATATGCGTGTTAGCTGCCAGGCAATATCAATATGCGTCTCTTGTGCTGCATTCACTACAACACCAGAGCTGTTAGCGTCGAAGTCAGCGTCTACGCTCAATGGTAGCATCAAAATCAGAGCACGTTTTAAGGCGCCACCCACCGCTGACAATTGTTTGCTGGCGGAAGTTGATTTTCTGTGAAAACGGAAGTGTTGACGAGCTGGAGTAGACGACAGATAGACATTGAGACAGACAGGCGGAAGACAGCAGCCATCAACGAGAATGCACTTTGGGTTTTATATTCATTTGTGTTTTCGGTTTTTGAAAACAAGCATGTATCAAACAAACAAAGGAACAGGCAAGAAGTATATAATTATATACATACACAGATACATATTTATGTAACATAATACAGTGAAGACAGCTATCGTAACAAAGTTGCCTTACTGCAGCTCGAAAAAGGAGCATCAAGAACCCCAGACAGTGCCAATTAAGTCTAATGCCTCTGAGACGGCTGCTGTTGGCCACTGGCTCCGTTTTTAATATGCCCCTTTTGTGTTCTTACCTTTAATTGCACGATTGCAACTAAATGTCTGGCGGCAGTCGCAAAGATCGTGTTGCAAACTGCGAAAAAAGACAAACGGACGAACAAAAAATAAAGATTGCTACAGTCGAATGTGCTCGACTGTCAATACCCGCTACCCATTGAGAATAAAAACAAAACAATACAGTATTTAATTTAAAATATACCGAATTATGTGGTAGATTGTCAACCAAGCACGTAAGACCCCATTAAAGTAAAGGCTTTTCCCCAGTATTTCTTAAATAACTTCTGCAATTTTTATCTGATCTCAACCAAACTTTCGCGAATACTTAATACTATGGTTATTATTGTAATTGTATGTTCCAAATCATTGCTCTATCTTTGAAATTATGCTTATTATTCGATTTTTGTTTATTTGAGTGGGCTGAAGACGACGAGGCAAAATTTGAAACAAACGTGCAAACATAACAAATGATGTCGATGTATAGCTCTATCATATCTCTTATAGTCTCCAGTGTTTTATACGTCTTAACTATTGACGCTGATCAACAATACCCTTCTACCCTATGGGTAGCGGGTATAAAAAGATTAATGTGATCCTGTTGCCATCGAATCCGTTTGTCTGCGAATGAGTTTAAAAAAATAAATAACATCAGTCGCCGGTTCGTTGTTGTCTGTGCTGCTGACTTTGTTACTGGTTAGGCCTTAGCCCCTGCTGATCGAGACGCAACGTTCGATACCTTGACTCTCGGTATTGGCATTGTTGGCATTGTCGCAAAAACCTGCGCAATATACAATAAGTGCGAACATTTCCTGTTCTACATACATATCAACAGAAAAACATACATATTATGTAAACACACAAACGCACGCACAACAACAACAGATTCTATTTTAATTACGTTGGCGGTTTTTAAAATGCAGCCGTTCGTTGACTATTGGTGTGTTTGTCGAGACGCTAAGCAGTTTTATGGTGCAGGGACATTTTACTGATTGTTCAGAACATATTTTGTAGTTCGGAATCTGTTGAATTAATTGTAGAAAATTCATAGAGAATATATGTTCGTCGTATCTAGTCGAACAAGTTAACATATTGAATAATTTTCTCAACGTATTTTTTGATTATTTAAAAAAAGGGTATCTTTAATTCAATTAAAAATCAATATGTACATATATTTCGAACATTTATAGGCATTACTCTTGACTTCGATTATTTTGCTGAATAATCTGATATATTCCGACTTATTTATTGATTAGATAGGAAAGACTTACTACTTAATTGAGTAACACGTAGTTAAAAAATAAGACTTATTGAGAAAATTGAACAGCAGCTGAATAGAAGACTGAGAAAGCTATATTCATTCTCTGCAAAACACCCAAAGCGTAAAATACCGGTGATGTCGTTGTCGTTATTGCTTTTGTTGCCTTCGGCCGAGTTCGTGGTACGAATTATTGTAGGCGTAGGTGGTGCAATGCGAAGCGGTGCGGTGCAAAATGCGCAATGCAACGTGTACAGTGCACACGGAGACAGCCGCGTGCCGTTTGTTATTTATAGACGCTGTAAAGCTGACGCTGCTTCCTCTTCACTGCTTCTTTGTCTCCTGTTTCTCCGGGGGCAGCGTCAACAAAAAATAAAAGCAGTAATAGCAAAAGCTGATTCTGATGCGACAGAGAAATGTTTTTATTCACACTTATTATTTTTTCGTTGTTTGTTCAGGGGAAGAATGAACACACAAAGAACACAGAAACTAACGCACAGCCGACAACAGACACTGATAAGGAAGCGCATATAACGATCGATCGATAGGTGAGTGCAAAGATCGCCGTAATTCGATAACAGACTGACTGATTGACCGACCGACCACCGAGCACAGTATAGGAATAAACTGGGAATTGCTTGAATCCTGGATCAAGATATTTATCTCACATTTAACACTTCATTGCATGCGAATCACTTATGTATATCTACGATATTTTTGGCTTTAGATTCACCTGTAGCTACCCAATGGATGCTATTTCTTTAATATTGATGTTAACTCACAATGAAACATATATGTTTATTTGTATTGTAATTCACTGAATACTCTTAACACTCACAAAGAATAGTATAATATAATGGGCATCCTGTTGGCCCTTTTTGGAATATGTATTTTACTTGTGTGCCATTTAAACGAGACAGTAGCTAAAGTTCTCCCGTTTAGCTTTAACTTAACGCATTAACGATGCGCACGTCCGCTCGCGACGAAAGGTTCTCACGTTTTAAAAGATTCAAACATAAACAAAGCAAAAACACAAAAGATAGAAAGATAGAGACAGCTGTCCGCACAGCATCCGAGCATCGAGCATGCGCATACAACAAAAAAGGCTAATAATAACATCTGCCGTTGAGTCGCTTAACAGTTTTTGAATTCGCCTCAATTCAGAACAATTCAAAGTACTAGGTTGAAAATCTAAAATACTGAGCTTTGCAAAAAGTAATCAACTTAACAGACTTCTTATGTATTTTATATAATCGAAATAAATATTTGGGTTTCAAATAAAGAATTAAATAAACCAGCTAGCAATTAAAATAAAAAACATTGAAGCCTACTTCGCGAATAGAATTTCTTTTTGATTTAGTATATGCCAACGGTAACTAATGAGGAAACATCCATGACACTATTGATGTAACTATTTTAAAAATTTAAAAATACGGAACAGCTGGCTAGTAGTGTGACCGCAAACTTATTTTAAAAATATGCCAAATGAGTTTTGCGTCGCATTCCCCGTTTCCACAGCCACTCAGTTCTTTTACGTTATTTCAAGTCCCGTTTTGCCTTTTCCACAGCTACGAAGTTCGTAGTACGAAAATAATGGGCAGTGTGACCGCTCTGAAATACCAGCTGTTCAAATGTAATCAAAAGTTGGCGAACAATTTAAAAAACAGTACGCCCATTTGTAAAATGGAAAACTTTTTTAAATTTCAATATATTCACAAATATTTGGAGAAGGTAGAACAAGATATAATTTAATATAGGCCATTTGTAAGTAGAATTGCTGGCGGCTAATATTTACTTTTCACATTATGTGTGTAAGTTTTTTTTAGCAGACCTCAACGCCGTCAAATTTTCCCCACACAACTCAAACAACATTTCTTCGTGAATGCTACTCCACGATTTGGAGATTTGTTCTAAAATGAAAAATACATTTTTTTATTTCTATTTTTATACCTTGGCGCACTTAATTGTTAGCAGTTTGTTGATTGGTGAGCTCTTTTCAGATGTCATATCGATAAAAATATCGCGGGATTACCCAAAAAGTGCGTTCGATATTTCTACGTTCATTATCGATACTTTCATGTAGCTCGCGCACGTAGAAGAACCGAGTTTTTTTTATGGGTTCTTACATGGGGCGAACGTAACACTCGACCTGAACAGAAAAAACCGAGGTGGAAACGGGACATTATAGGGTTTTACATGGGGCGAACGTAATATAATACTTTCAAGTAATTGCATAAAATCAAAGTAGGTATCGATATTTAAATTAAATATCGATAAGCTGCTATCAAAGTAGGTTTTATATTTATTTAACGCCGTTGTTGCATGTGCGTTGCCTTCGAATTTCTAAATTTGGAACTTTTTTTAAGAAAATTTGTTCAGCAGCTGAAATGACTCAAAAATGCGAATCAACGAATTGCGATAAGGAGGCGACACTTCAGTGCCCCACTTGCCTCAAGTTGGGCATCAAGGGCTCCTTTTTCTGTTCGCAGGCATGCTTCAAAGGGTTTTGGAAAGAACACAAAGCGATCCATGCTCTGGCCAGTAAGTTGATTCTCAGTGCATTACCCATGTAATCAGAGCATAACCGTGAAGAATGTATATTTCAGCTGGCGTGGGAAAGCCAAGAGTCGAGGATAATGGCGTCTATAATCCGTGGCCTCATTTCCGTTTCACCGGTAATCTGCGACCCTTCCAACAGACCCCTAAGAGGATTGTACCCGATGCCATACAGCGACCCGATTACGCCGATCACCCATCTGGAAGGTCACTGTCGGAGGAGGCGTTGCGTGGAACGACAATCAAGGTGCTGGATGACGATGAAATCGAAGCAATGCGAGTCGCTGGACGCCTGGGACGGGAGTGTCTGGATGAGGGCGCCAAAGGCATTGAGGTGGGCACTACAACGGATGAGTTAGATCGCTTAGTCCACGAGGCTGCTATTGAGCGGGATTGCTACCCGTCGCCCCTCAACTATTACAACTTTCCCAAGTCGTGTTGCACGAGTGTTAACGAGGTGATTTGCCACGGCATACCCGACAAACGGCCGCTGCAGAATGGCGATATCTGCAACATCGATGTGACCGTTTACCACCACGGCTTTCATGGCGATCTCAACGAAACGTTCTTTGTGGGCGATGTCTCCGAGAAGCATAAGAAACTAGTGCGTATTACGTACGAATCGTTGGCCAAGGCGATTGAGCTAGTGCGTCCCGGCGTCCGCTATCGTGAGATCGGAAATGTTATTCAGAAATATGTGGCGCCTCACGGATTCAGCGTGGTGCGTAGCTACTGTGGCCATGGAATCCATCGTGTCTTCCACACTGCACCCAATGTGCCACACTATGCTAGTAAGTGTAGTTGTTACTAAATAATATATTGTATTAAAGCACTATTCTCGTAGAGAACTCGGCCGTTGGCGTCATGGCAGCTGGACACTGCTTTACCATCGAACCTATGATATCCGAGGGTGTTCAGAAGGCTGAATCTTGGCCGGACGATTGGACCGCCGTTACAGCCGATGGCCTTTACTCGGCCCAATTCGAGCAGACATTGTTGGTTACCAATAATGGCTGTGAGATTCTCACTAAACGTCGCAACAACAATGGACAACCATGGTTTATGGACAATTTGTAGTTGTGACTTGTTATGAAGCCTTTATTTTTCTTAAAATATAAAACTCTAAATCGAAGTCATTACTCTCTCAAGGGGTGCGTAGTTCAATAGCTTCTCGATGAGATCCACGTGCCCGAGCAGCATGCGTCGACAACAATAACGTTTCAAGCCCAAGGCGTCTAGAGCATCACTGAAAATTTATAAAATTGGTTTCATGATTTACGATTGACTAACAATTCAATTTACCCTTCCGTGTACTCGGCCTGCAGCAAACCGAGATAGGACTCCCATTTGTTTCCAATCACTTTTCCACATGTAAAGCATCGAATTGGTATAATCATTTCGGCATAAATTTGTTTTAATTATAGTAAATCAGAGGTATAGTAAGTATATCTTTTACTGTTGTGTGCTACTTGCATGCCGTGTGCTAGCTAGAGATGGGCATGCATCGATATAATGTTATCGATATTTTTGTCATATGCATCGATATCTCTTAACAGACCATTTTTCATATGAATGAGTTATTAGAAAAAATGAGTTCCTTAAATTTTTATTTTATTTTACAAAATTAACAATAATACAAAATAATATTAAAGCTAATTATCGCGGCGAGCACTAGCAACAAGGCCTTCAGCTTTCCTTAAATAATTTATATCATACCTATGTTTTTGTTTGATAAGCAAATACACGGAAATGCAAAAATTTCAGATGGTCAACGGATGAATGCGTGGCAACATACATACATACAAACACCTTGCCATCTCTTGTTGACATGTTTCACAGGGACAGTTGTAGCAAACGTTATTTTGTTCGCCTGTGCAAAAGCAGATGGCTGCCTTCGCATGTGCTTGCAAAGCGCAAAATTTTGCGTTAATGCTTCCAATATACATATGCAAAAACATTTTTCATTATCCGCTGCATCTAAAGTTAATCAATATTTAAATGCCGGATCTTGCATCCAGGAATGACGCTGTTTTTGCTTATAAAATTTTACCATTGTATATCTCACACGCATTCGATTTGAAAATTGTGAAATACCCCGTTGGTGATGGTATAGACTAGATTCATTTGTTTTCAGAGTAAAAATCGATAAGAATGCAAAACTCTTTTGACATATCGATGTTTTTCTTACCTGTCAAATGAAAAAAAAACGACAAATTATTAAAGTGGTATATTTATCGAAAAAAGTGTAATATCGATGGAAACCACCGGACTACTCCTCTTGCCAATTTTGGCGCATTGAATTATTTCAAATTGTTTTACAATTCTTAAAAAAAAATAGTCGAAAAATTTAAAAAAATGTTTAGAAATATGATTGTTGCAGTGCGAATTGCTTAAACAGAAATAAGTAGAGTCAATTGATGAATAATAAATAACATTTATATACATACATACATATGTATATATTTTTTGAATGTCGTTAGTGTAGCATAATTTATCAAATGGTTAATTTTTTATTGATTTCTTTCTATTGCTTTTGATATTTTTCTTCCTGCCTTAGTTTGTTTACTTTTCACCCCTAAACAGATGTTCGCGTGATGCAGATGACGCTATTCTGGTGTCGCAATAATGGTGTTGCGAAGGATATGTTTTTGTTTCAAGAGTTGGTGTATCCTATGTATTGTATGGTCAGTGGTAAAGTAACAGTAGTTTAAAACTCAAATACCCAAAAAGCAGTTCTTAAACTTTTGATTATTGATTATTAAAGTACTTTTCTTAAATTTTTTAAAATTTAATTATTTAATACTCTCCTTAAAACTCCTTATTGTAATGAAATGTTGGCTTATAAAATTGAAAACCCATTCATAAAAAACTGTACGGAATCATAAAAATACTTAATCTGACGTGATTCAACCGTTCATACTTTGTTGCTTTACCATTAACTCGATGTGTCATTGAAAATCACTTTTAACCCCATAATTCCTTCAAATTAGAGAATGTAATAAATAATTTTTTATTATACTATCGACTGGTTGCTTTAAGATTACATTGGTTTTGTATAACAAATATTTTAAAACCAAACAACTATTTACTGTTGGCTTCTGCAATTTCGACGGAAGTTGAAACAGGAATTAAATCCCTTAAGCCATCATCTTCATGGGACACATCCTTAACGGTTCCTTTATTAAGATCATCTGAGCGCTTTTGAAGACGCTGTTAAATAGAATATTATATTAAAGTTAATGGCGTAAATAGACACATGTGGGCATATGGTATAAAGCTATCAATAGATTACCGTTTCAGGCGTTTCTTCATCTGGGACAAATATGCGCAGTGGTGTGTTGCTACCGAGTTGCTGTTGCACCAAACGTTGATGTTCTTCGAAAGCTGACGAGGCTGGATCCTGCTGCGTTTGCTGGAATTCAAGTTGTTGCTGTTGCTGTTGTTCTTGAAGGTATTGCTGTCGCTGCAGCTCTTGTAACCGCTGATCTTGCTGTTGTAATTGAGCCTGAGCCTGAGCTTGAGCCTGAGCCTGAGCCTGAGCATTAAGCTCTTCCAAATGATATTGCTGTTCTTGCTGCTTCTGCAGCTCAATTGCGGCTTGTTGAGTCTCTAGCTGCTGACGTCTTCCTTCCTCCTCGGCGTAAGCTTGCAACAGTTGCGATGAATCGTGTGCGTTGCCGTAGTAGTTAGATACTATAAATCCACCCTCTGATGCTGATGATGATGCGACTGCAGGAGCGTTATTAGGTAAATGGAATGGCGCAGTCTCATAGTACGACTCGGAAGGCTCCCCTAGTGATGGAGCTGCGATTAGAGCTGCGTATTGTGGTGCGGTATCCAACACAGGATGAATGTTGTGATGCGGATCCTTGGCAGCCTGCAAGATTTGTCCATTGCTGGCCACTTCCTGTGTCAAGTCAGCATTTATATAGCCCGTCTCAATGACGTGCTCTGTGCTGGGCTTGAAGAGCTGCTGTTTGTGTTGCGTATACAACTGATTGGACTGAGTGACCAAGTATGTGGGATTGTAAATGGGAATATGTGCAGCAGGAACGGCGGCGGCTATGAAGGGTTGTGTCGCCTGCTGAGCCAACTGTATGGGATAAATGGGCACTGTTTGTGCAGCTGCTTGGGCTCCAACAATCTGGACCAGAGGTTGAGCGGGCAGTTGACTGATCTGCACATCCGTAGGGAGCGGCTTGTTGTTGCTAGGGGTATTGAAGGCTTCCGTTGCGATCTTGACCTTGTTGGTTGGCAACGACGGATCTGGATCTGGAGCAAATAACTTCTGCGAGCCCGAAATGGGATCACGAATAGTTTGGTCATTTGTTTCGTCCTCATGCCCATTGTCGGGTGGTCCGTAAACCTCCGCGGGTGGATTTTGGGATGGTTGGGGGGGTAGGTAAGCGGTATCGAGACCATCGTCCAGCTGATTGTTATGGTGCAGTGCGAGGTTCGGGGCCGGAACCGTGTAAATAGGTGCAAAGAACTCGTTGTTGTAATTGTTGGTGTGCGAATCCAGCTGGGGGATGCGTGTTGCAGGTTGCATGTGATGGGAGTTATCGTGTCATAAGTGTGATTGTAAAGGGCGCTAATAGATCAGACTTACCGGCAAGTGCTGTAGTTCGGTGTGGGAGTTCGCAGTTGGCTTCTCGTACCTAAAGGGCTTCTCGTATCCAAAGACGGGCTTCGAGTGGGGCTTCGAGTTGTTGAGCTTAATCTTGAGTGGTTTGCGACTGCCAACAGACGAAGGCTTCAGATAGACAGGAGCGCTGAGCTTCAAGGGACGCGACCCGCGCACCAAATTTACATGACTCAATGGAAGAGAAGGAGAATGCGAATGGGAGTGCAAGTGCGATTGCTGCAAGTACGCATGTGAGTGCGAATGGGATGGTAAATGTACGTGCTGATGGGGCAGCACATGCTGATGGGCATGGCTGTGGACTCCAGCACGACCCTTTAGCACCAGGGGCACCGGATGATCACTTCGAATTTGCACAACCAATGTGCGCTGCTTGCCGCCCTTAGAATTAGCTGCTGCAATAGGCGCAGGACGTCCCAATTGCTGGACCCGCTTGGGCGGCCAATTGCTGCTGCTGAAAACTAAGGGACCTTTGACCACGGGTGGCTCACAGATCGCCAGACCCAGCAAAAAAGAAAGCAGGAGCAACGTCTGTCGGTGGAAAAGTGTTGTTTAGGAAATTTAATGGATTTCATAATATATCTATATAACGAATATTCAATTAAAACTTTCTAAGCTATGTAGGGAAGCAAAGGGGCACAGTCAACGGGGTAGGGAGAAAGAATGAAAGGAGGGAGGGTAAAGTAGTCGAGTTTAATCACCGACAAAAATGGCCAAAATTTTTATAAATTGACAGTTTTCTAAAATTTTATCACGTCGCGTGGTCTGCTGTTTATTGGTTAAGTGCTTATATGTTACATTACACCTGAACATGTGTGTGCGTTGTGTTTGTCTAATTAATTGAGTTGACCATTCAATGCAGTCTTTAGCAGGAAAGTAAAGAGTCGAATTCGTTTCATTCTTTGAAGTCTTGTTTTTTGGTTTCTTTCCGTTTTGTTGTGATTTTGAGCTGTGCGGTACATTACTCGGGATGCCAACAATTTGGCTTCGTAATTGTTACAATAATCAATTTCACTAGCCAAAGTGACGCAGATATAGACTGAGTCAAAAACAGACTGGCTCTGACAATGGGAATGTTGTGCCGTTACCTCGCCAGCCAGTTAGCCAGTCAGCCAGACAGACAGGCAGCAATCAAGCGTTCGATGCCTACAAGTGAAATTGGTGGCATACCGTGGCGAGGAACAATGCGGTTAGCGTACTCTCAGTATGCAGAGTGCTCTTTGATTACGTGCTGCATTTGCATTTGCTTAATCGAGTGAGTAGACGACTACGAGTATGTAGGTATGTGTATAATTGAGACTAAATTACTGGACGGTTTGCTATCGTTGCTGTCATTGCAGGCGTTATGAAGAGACTAGTGGCCAATGGTTAGTGGCTAACGGTTAGTTGTTAGTGGTTAATGGTAAGTAGCCATTGCAAAATAACTATTAACAGTCCAAGCTGGTGACTGAACTTATGCGGTTACAAATAATTGACACATGTTTAAAGAAAGTGCAATGCGGACGTAATTAATATAATTTATACACATATGTATTTTTATTTTATTTTTTGATCAATTCAAGATTTGAATTTTTTCAATCATCAATAAAATTTGCTGTTGTTGTAATGAAATACAAGATCAAAGTCAACTACTAAACTATGATGGTGCGCTTCGTAAACTAGCGCTTCTAACCCAATTTTTTCTCCCACTTTGCCAGCTGGAAAAGCAACTTTATAGAAGCTTTCAACCAATTGTTTATTTGTGTTGCAGTTCAATATTTTGTTTTCAGCTCATCCCGCCACACTATGTTGCACATTGAGGTAAACTTAACGGCATGGCATCGTCTAATAAGTAGACTTTGCTCGGCTTGGTGAATGCCACAGAAATCATTTGTCGTTGTGCTGCAAATAAGCTGCATGCAACCAACGAAAACAGAGTGACTCAAGTGTTCCCATTGTAATTTGCTGCCGTTACAATTGAATCCGTAAATGAAAGTGCACGCAATTGCAATTGACCGTCAATTGCAATTTAACAAGTATTCAAAAAAAAAAAAAAAAACGCTCGCTGTAAATTGCTACTTCATTGAATAGAAAAAGACGAGATGCGGCATTGTCTTTATAATACTCCACATTGAAATGAAAAATGAATGTGAAAATGACAATGAAAAATTAATGTAATGAATGTTGAGGGTTGAGAGTTGACTGTCGGTGGGCGGGTATCGAATTTGTAGAGTGAAAAGTGCAACAATGCATGCCGCGAAAACACTAACGAATTTTCAACTAGTTCGGTTCCCACAGGGAGCACTGCTTTAATGTATTAATGTTAATGTCCGATAAATGAAACCACTAAACTCAACATGGGATTTGCTTACCTTCATATTGTTTCAGTTTGTTGCAATTTAAAAGCACACAATCGTTTGGATGAGTGGTTAAATGATGGACGGCTTTTATAAGCAGAAAGAAAGCTTCGACGGGCTGTGTCAGCAGGTCTACTCCAACAGCAAGTAGATGAAGACTAAAATTGCAATTAAGTATATAATCACATCAATTAACTTCATGTCCACGTGCGCTATTGCGCTTTCCTTTATCAAAAATAAACAGTACGCTCAAATCAAAGAGGCTACTCTGCCAAGTCTGCACTGGTTCAAGTCGCGTAGATAACTGAGACCTGACAACTTTAACCGACTTTGATAGTTAATTTTGCCAGAGCTGAAGCTTGTGCTTGGAAGCGTACGCAGAAATGTTGTCGCTCACTGGAAGCGCAGACCATCCACAAAGAAAGTGATCGGCTTTTCTTTCACGTTGCGTCGCGGCGGCTTCGTAGTCGCTGGCCGACGCGCCGTTTGAGAAACTTGTTCAGCTCGCAATGAGCACGCGATCACTACATGAAACGCCGATGTTGTTGCCGATGCCGATGCCGATGTCTATTCCGTTGCAAGTTCACTGTCTCAATTTTGGCATTGGTAATGCCAGACATATACACACGCACGCATAGTCTGATCGAAAGTGTTTTCAATTCTTGATCAGTTTTACTTGTCTTTATAGTACTCGCACCTTCCATTTTTTAAAAAGCTATGTCCACAATTGTCGCACAGAACAATTATTGCCTCTGGTCTGAAGTTATGCAGTTTTAAAAGGGGCCTAAAGCATTTCGTGGCATCGCGAGGCAAATACTCATATATTATCGGCTCAATGCATATTAAGTAAATCTTTATTAAAATGCATGTAAATAATTCGGATTTTTGCAACCTGAAGCAATATCTACCACTGTAACAATTTGTTTAAATAACACAATTTTTATTAGAGGATATGATTAATGAAAACAAATTTCTGATATGGATACTAAATGAAGTCTATTTAAATTGCCAAGATATTTGAATTTAATCAAGCATTTGAACTGAGTTAAAGGTTAAACAGAGTGTTCCTCTAGGTTGCAGATCCCTCACATTAAAAAAATAAAAATACCTAATATTACTATTTATTTAAGCCATTGAAATTAAATAATTTAAAAAGCAATAACATTTGCATGCAAGTAAATTTATTAAAGTAAATAAAATTCTAAGTCCTCACAGATTGAAACGCTTAAACGCTTAATGATAGGGTACACAAATTTTTAAATAATCTTGCGACGTTTATAGATTTTCAAAACTTAAAATTTCAAGTAATACCCTACTATATTGAAGTCGTATTTTTCTGGAATATATAATATATTACTATAATACTATATAACAACAAAAGGTGACAATCAACCAAAACATTTTGTTGTGCCTTGTACAAAAATTGTGTAGTACGAATGTATACAACTAGATTAGCTTACTTTTTTTTATTCAAATACATATGCCCTAAATGTAATTTCATGTACAATTGTGTATTCACACACGTGCGCACAAAAAACTTGTCAGCACCCATTATATTATATATATTAAATTTGATTGCGTCATGGCGTACTTTTGAATTACATCCAAATGGCAGAAGAATTAAATACTTCAACTATTAAACACATAGTGTTTTCTAATATCAGTATGTAACATTTATAAATATATAACTCTATATTAGTCAGCTGAGATTATAGCGAGTTAATGATTTATGCAGGTCGACGTTCACGCTTATGAAACTTGTCCATTAATGCGCATCGAGTGCGTAATTGGGTGTGTTTTATGCGGGTCATGATTGTAAATTTCTAAACTCAGTTGGTCGATGGAATGTTTAGCACTGGCTTACCATATGTAGGTAAATTTTTGGACAGATTGACGTAACTCAAAATTTCACTTTTAATAAGGAAAAGGTTTCAGCCAAGTCGTTATTTAAATTTGTATATTTATTTGAAATATTATTTTTAACAAGTTTCTTTTAACATTAACAACATATTATTATTACACCATTTATTTAATTACATTTATCTGTTGTCTTTAATGTTTATTATATTTTTTATTTTATCTTATTCTAAGACAATTATTTAAAATGTGATTTTCTGATTATTCTTTTATTTTACCATTGTTATGGATAATTTAATTTTATTTAATGCGCACTTGTCTGTAATTGTGAGTAAAACGAAAAAACATACAAAAAAAAAAACAAAGCTAATTACAGTAATCTTGTCTATATGATAACTTTGTTAGGTTTATGTTTGGTTTTGTTTTAATTTATACATTGTGTAATGAAAATAATTCCTAGATATAGTATGCATGTGTATGTATGTGATGTAGATGTAGGTTTGATTTATATGAATGTGATTGGTTTTTACTGTGCTCCAAAATTATATGTAAATTTTATTTTCATTTTCGCCTTTTATAAATATAATAACATTTTTAACTTGCATCATTAAAACATTATTTTTTTGCACTGCTATAAATTGTAGTTTGTTATTTCTAGCTGCAAGTGTTGATTCCTGTACAGAGTACTATATGTATGTTTCTAGCTACTATAAAATGAATTTACATTTAAAATTATGATTCTTTTACATATTCTGATTTTTTTTCTTTTTTGGGAAATTTTCTACAAAATGTTGTATTTAAATATATGGTATTGAGTATTAGTTTAGTCGAAATAGTGTTATGTTTATATTGTTTTATCTTTGTTTATGTAAAGCTGGATCGTCTCAGAGATCAGATTAAGAGTTTGGTATATTAAGAATGCTTAAAGAATTTTTAAAAGCCTAACTTGCTGTTATGAAAAAATGTCTTTAATATGAATTGCAGGCAATTGGGTACAAAGAAACGAGCGCAGCTTTTTTCGACACTATGACCTTTTCAATTAATATTTTATTAGCTTTATATCGTAAACATGATTTTATCAAGTTTCACAACATCGAGAGTTCGTTTTGTTGTAGCTCTTGTTTTATTTTAAATGTAGGTTTTCGCTGTTGTATCTAATCGTGCGTGCGGTTTTGTGTATTTGAATGTATTTAAGTCTGAGTCTTTATATTCCTAAAAATGTTAAAACTATGGTATTCATTTAAAAAATATGTTTAACTTTTGGGTATCCTCTACGTCTTTTGCAGATGCTTGCAGATGTTTTTCATGGATTTTCATTGTCCATTTGCATGTTTCAAATTGCACTAACAATTAGTGAAATGACTGTATTAGATCTAATTTGTTTAATGTTCAATCATTACTTATAATTATGTTTTCTAAGCTATGTTAAGCTAAGATTTCATTGCGCTATTCATATTACAAATCTACACACATGCATATATTTGTGTTTTGCTATTCTTATTTTTATTTTTATCTTTGAAGGCGCATTCTAAATATTCACAATTTTCATCCCTTTCCATTTTATTTTAAAATGTTATTTATTATGTTTCTGTTTGAGTACCTCTAAAACTATATTAATTTTATGAAAACACAATGAACGAAAATATAACTTAGAATATTTTTACTCTCTATCGATGACCTACTTGTTTGTATTATATTAAAAGCTCGAATTCGATTAACTGTACTTGTGTTTTTACGCTTAACTTATATTTCAAAATTTAAATGAATACAATAAAATCAAAACAATTGTACTACTCCTATTCGTTTAAGTGTTTTTAAATACGCGGTTACTTTTATGTATGTGTGTTATTAATTATTTAGTTTATGAAAATATAAAATTTAAAAATGATTTGAATGTTGTGGTGTGACCTAAGTAGATATTACATGATTTCTATACGCTTTGGCAGTGTTTCTTATTTGAACAAATCATAAATAAATAAATAAATAAAAGAAAATGTGTGAAATGAGCATTGAATAATTAAGTAAAAGCTATATTGTTACGTTATTTGATGAGAAGTAGCATAAATACTTATGTACAAAAACAGAGAGCATACCATGCGAGCATGTACAAAATTTGAGGATGAGAGAAACGGGCTGAAAGTTTTTTGGTCTTTCGATCGACTCATATGTGTACATATTTGCAATAAATTATTCTAAAAAAAATTGTTTAGAACACCACAGCTGCTGCTCGTAAATCGCAATAGGCACGCACGTAAAAAGCGCATACGCGTGCATCACACACTAAAAATATTACTAGCTACATTTTGTCAACTGCTCAGCATATTCATAGATAGTTACATTTGTCTATCTATCTTGGGTGTTAGTAACATACTTATACATACATAAGTATGTACGTATTTTGAATATCTTCAGCAGCTTTACACTAGAAATATAATCATATGTATCATATTGAATAGCATTGACATGAATGCGCAACTTACATTTAATATTTACTTACATTACATTAATATTTATTTTGTAAGTTATTTTGTTGTTGATATTAATGTATTTTTTATGGCAGCTTTACTGTGGAATATCCTTGAATTCACTAAATCCTCTTGTAAACAAAATATTTGTAAGTTTATTCCCTTCTGCCCATTCATTTGTTTTTAAACTAAGTTAGCTCAGGGAGAAATGAAAATACCTCCTTTTTTTTTGTGTTTGACGTCTGTATGTAATTTTGAAGTTCATATTCTTATTTTGGATCGATGTCCACATGGCTTTTTATGTATATACAAACATACCTTAAATAATGCTTTAAGAAGGTAAAAAGTGTATTTTGTTGATATAACCATTTTTTATATAAAATTCCAAAGATTTTATTAAGATAATCAAGATGTAGCTGATTGCTGTTCGTGTTGCACTTTTGTTTTTGCTCCATTTTTGTTTTCATTAAGAATAACTTGTGTCTTGACTGACATTATAGTTAAATTAATATAATATGCTTATATAAATCGTGTTTTGCGCATGCTCAGAAACATCTAAATGCAATTTTTGAACTTGAATGCTGACATACTTCCAGGCTTTTCTGTTTTGCCAATTATCCATTTCACAATTTCACAGTTTCTCAATTTTCATTACTTCATGACTTTCACATTCGAAAAGTGTATATCTACATATGTCAGGCATTTCTTCTTCTGTGTCTGTATATCTTTGTCTTAATCTGTGTGGTGTATCTGTATTTGTTTTTATGTTAGTATATGTAAGTGTTTCTCAATGTGTATCTGTATCATTGTCTGTCTTTGTTCTTGTAGTAATAATTGATGACAGTTTAAGCATTAATAATATCGGTGTCGAAAGCTTTTTAAACCGATACATAGCCCATGTTATGTGTTATTATAGCACAAGCATTACAGCTAGTTCGATTTCAATTGAATACACTGAGAAGCCATCTATAAATACTGAAACTTTGGTTCCATCGGTAGTTGGCAGTTTATGGATGCCAACTCTTGCGCAATTTATAGCTTCTTTGCTCGTTTTATATCGCTTTCAAAATACTTGTCAACATTTGCAAAAGCATTGTGCATATGTAGGTTTGCGGTAAATTCATGAGCCAATTCGTAGAAGTGCATATACATATATTTGCATATTTGCGTACATACTACATTCTCATATTTAGTTGCACAAGCTAGAATCATAGGTTTTATCTTATTAAGATTGTTAGTGAAATGGTACACATAGTTCATATAGTTTGTCATTCCACTTTGAAATTGAACCTTAATGTTTTTTTTCTTTTATCAGTTGTTGCTTAATGTGTAGCTTACCTTACTAATGGTTCCAAATTGCTTTCGTCACACCATTGAGATGAATTTTCATTTCGATTCGTTCATTTGATTTGTTGTTATGCAATGATAGCACCATGAACTGAACTCATTGAAGAATATAAATGATAAAATTAGAATTAACGATGTCGAAACAATAAGATATGAGTGCATGGATATAACTAATTGATACATAATAATACATATACGAATAACTAATGATTATTTCATTAACACTAAGTGCACCAAAATATCAAAAAATCAAGATTGATAATCGAATTAGTGTATATTTATTTTGCAGTACTAAAATATGATAACAAAAGGAAAATATAATGGATACAGAAAATAGATAATAGATAATAGATTATGTAATCATAAAATACAAAACATTCAAAATTAAACGTGTAAATTGAATTTCAAGGTTCTAAAAGGCATACGGAATGGTGTGGGAAGCAATCAGCTGATACTTGAACGGTGGATGTTAAAGAAGTTGGTCTTTTTTACTTAGACTTGTGGCGTTTAAATTTGTGGAATCATCTGAAACAGAATGGTCTTTTGTAGTTCTCCCTAGTGGTCGGTTGTTGATTGAGAGATTATCTAAGATTCCACAAACTTAAAAATACAGAATATTACATTTGCAGCACATGCATCGAAAATCTAATTGAATTAAACAGTTTTGATTTGTTCACGTCTTCTCGTGGTACAATTAAGTATGCATTTTTCATATGGCCTACAAGTATAACTATAACTGAATGTGCCAATTGCGTCGCAGTCCGAAAGAAATGTGATGCCAATGTCTGTGCCACAACTGCAATATTCTGTCCACAATTAACTTCTCCATCGTTCAAATATACGAATAAGGACCATCAGTTAAGGCGCTACACAGTAACAATCAAGAGTTATCATCCTTGTTAGAGCCGCCTCCACCGACCCCAGAGCCTTGTGTGTTTGTGCCGCGTCCGCCAGCTGGTACACGAACCGCTGGCGGTTTGTACTCCAGACCCGGATCAAATTGCATTAATACGAATACCTTTAAGAATGATTTAAGTGAACATGAGTGCTGATTAATTGGGAACTTATTAATTTAGATTACCTGATCTGTTGGCAGTAAAGAAAAGTCATCGGGTGGGTTGGTAATTACATATCGTTTGCTGCTCGCATCACAGCTAGAACTGGTGTCCCTGAATCGATATAGTCCGATACACAACATTCCATACGACTTGAGAGCGGCAACGAATAAATCCCCATACTTGCCACATTCGCCAAACTGGGCAAGTGGCCCATCGTATAGGGATATTTGACCAACACGGCACCTAAGAGTTTCATACAGACTCAATTAGTGTGTTGCATGGAAGACAAAAAATCTTATTATATTTGATTTACCTGTCACGATTGCTCAGACTGTCGACGGTACTGTATCCTCCCCTTAAGCCCGCTCCCTCGGCCAAGATTAGTTCTAGTTCAGGCGTCGCCCCGCCAGTTATTAACGAGCGGATCAGCGTTAAGGCATTTTGATTGAAGTATGTCTGTATCAAATGTCAAATAAAAATGTAAGAAATTACCATTTAATCTAGCTAAAGTGCTGGTCTAGCCTTTGAGTTAGGAGCTTCACTTTACCGTTGACATTAGCGAGTCTAACACGCTCACAGCGAATGCAGTTCCGCAGGCAAATGGCTGCGTTAGATAGAGCTCTGTATCTGGATCATCATCGTCGTCTTGATCGAGAAACTGCACGTTACTATCATTGACCAGTTCTTTAAACGACAACCAACAATAGAGGACAGTGTTCAATTAGTGACACGCCTTCTTTCGCATATTGGAAAGCATGACAGTGTATGAGGCTGATCAGTGCAAAATAAAAAACCCTTAAACCAACTGAAATGCCTGCCTGATCAGCCTCATATGCACGCCATGGAAACGTAAGCATTTCATTCGGTCGTTCGTAAACTCGGCCAACTTAGTGCAATGCAGTTTACCTGTTATCATCGGCACATTTGCACCATACACAGAGCCACGGCGCTGTAGAACAATGGGGCTGCCGGCGGT
The DNA here is from genome assembly GCF_009650485.2 of Drosophila albomicans. NCBI lineage: Eukaryota > Metazoa > Arthropoda > Insecta > Diptera > Drosophilidae > Drosophila > Drosophila albomicans. The sequence goes on along the minus strand of NC_047631.2, from coordinate 2,137,234 downwards.
TGCGCTCAGATTATCGAATTCCGGACCCCGTTGACTGAGCACACCAATCGTATCATCAAAGGTCATCGCCTTGATGTTAAGCGAGGCCAGAATGGCCTCCTTGTCGGCCAATGTGGGATCATCATTACTAGGAACTTTAGCAGATAATATGCAACACATATCACACAAATTGACATTCACCGCGCGTAGATCTGCTCGACTCAGCGGCGAGCCATTAAGTACCGATATCTTAGGCAGATTCTGTAACATCTTCCACTCTCTCCGGATATAGTCGACTGAGCCAACAATTACCACATGCTTGAGTTCGTGGTAATGGAAATTGGATGCTCGCAGTGGCATCACCAGATTCCGCAGTCCAATTAAAGGTGAATCCGGATCAGCAAACAGACAAACCACCACATGGCCATTCAGTACCGTCATGGCCGCCTGATTGCGATCCTATGAAACAAAGAGTCGAGCGTCAGATATATCATTTTTGTTAAGTCCTTAATGACTTACCAATATGCAGTCTTCTAAACTCTTAGCCGGACTCCAGTGAAACATGCCTGTCGAATCGTACTTCATTTCCGTCTTCTCGAAATCAAAGTCCTTTGACTGATCGTCCGCGATACCGGCTGGCAACGACACTCCGCCGTTTTGATTTTGTGTTCCTGTGCCCGAGCTGCGACTCGTTGGCCTAGAGGCGAAAAAATCGATAGCTTTTATTAACCGTGCAACATATGCAATGCTTCTTTCTAATTTTTTGGGATATTTCGTGACATATCAGATTATCGAACTAATCAAAATAAACGCTACATCCAAATGCAAAGTGATCTTCGTAACTACGAGTACAAGTTTCGTTCAAAGAATAAATGAGTACTTAAATGCGAGTACTTGAATCTTAATTTATAATTGTGTCTTTGATACGTTAGATAAAAATATACATATTGATAGATAGATTGATAGATATAGATAGATACAGCTAGAGAGATAGTAAGTACAAGTAGTGGTAAGTAATTATTAGACAGAGAGAATAAGGAGAGCTTGTGCTAATAGCAACACTTGTGAAATTGCAAATACTGATACACAAATATCAATACGAATATACAAAAAAAAAAAAAATCAATTCATGAAACAAAGTGATGTAAAGTGATGTAATATGAATTCGACTTCTTAACAACCGACGACGAAGGCAAATTAGTATAGAGTCCATATGCCCAACCATTTTGAAATTTGGTATTTCGAAAATTTAATGTTGGACATGCATAAGCTCACATGCGACAAGTAATAAGTTTATCAAAAAATATTTTAAAGGTGGAATTGATGGAAACCATTATAACTTCTTTTTCAATTAGAAGTTGTACTTAGAGGATAAAGGAAAAAATATTTTCTTTGTTTTCTTCGTTTAAAAACAAAGTTTATCCGCTCTTCTTCTTGAAATGAAAAAAAAAATCTTAAAATTTGTATTTACTTCGAATAATATTGAAAGTTAATTCATTTATATAAATATAATAAAATAATCACACAACATTCTATGGAATTGTCGGACAATTTAAAAGTGTAAACGGAATAATGCGACTAAAACATTATGAAATCATAAAATATATTGTAATATCACAGCTTAGTTTGGTGTAAAGATAGACAAGCTAATTATAGCAAAGAGAAAGAGAGACAGAGAGTGAAAGACAGTAAAAAACATTCAAAAGCAATCTTGTTAAAAGGGATTTTCGCACACGTGATACAATTTTCATTACGAATATTGTAAAAATCTTAAGTCTATGCAATCAAAAAAGAGGTATGAAAAAACATGTACATATAAATGCGTTTCAAATCATTTTTTTATTTAATGGCAACTGCAAAAAGACGATTATAAAAAAAGCTTGGATACGTTCACGAACATTTACACTTGCACACACACGCATACACAAAAATATACACATACATTAATAAACACACACATACATTTAAAGAAACACGCACAGCAATGTTATACAATATTACTCATATGGAGAGTTATGAGTAGTAATGATTTAATAATAATTGACATTAATTATTGATGTATGGAACAGCTTTCAATCAACCAATTAATTAAGTGAGTTTAAAAAATGCGCAAAATTTGAAAAAGTATTTACGAATACTAAGATAAATACGTTTGGATTTTGTCTCTTGCAATTTGGTTTTAAGTAAAATTTCTAAGAAATTATGGACGCATACATGAGCTTTTTAACTTCGTAAGCAAGTTGATAGCCCGCATAAGGGTTAGCATCATTTTCTGGTGGCCTGAAACAAAATGTTGTTCGTTGGATTTTATACATTTAGACTGGTAAAATTGTTTTTAATTGTTTTGTGTACTTTTTTTTTTTATCTAATCTGTTTTTTTAACATATGAATGAGACAGTTCTTATGAGGTGTAAGAGTATTTAAAGAGGTCATAGTTTTTAATAATGTGTACATTGTTAAAGACCATTTACATATGTATGTATGTATGTACGAGGCGTGGCCATCATTGAAGGCCATCACATTGTGAGTCTTTGTATTATGTTAGGTGTATAGTAGGAGAAAAAACACAAATAAAAAATGAAACTGTGATTGTAGTTCTTAAATAATAGTTTTGTAACGTTTTCTTTTATGTTGTTGTATTGCAAAGAAGGAATTACATAAGAATCATAAAATGCAGTTGAATAAGTAGCGACGACCTAAAGTGTTGTTCTTTTGCTGAATTACCGATTTATCGTGGTTCACTTATGTGTACTTGTACTTTGTAATTGAAACCGCGTGCGTTCTGTTGTGTGTGGTAAGAATGGTTACTTCCGTGCTTCCAACCATCGTATGCTATCGGACTATGTTAAGTCTGCTATATAAATTTGAGTCACTCACCTGTTGTACTGTGATGGCGATATAACTTGTCCCTCCACCTGTCGGTTCACATTCACCGTAGGCTTTACCTTGTTCACTTGCTTGACCGCTGCTGCGGCGACTGCCGCAGCACTAGCCGTATTATTCATGTGATGCATGCCACCTGCTCCGTTACCTGTGCCATTCGGACGACGCACATTACGATTAAGTACTGCAAAATAGACGAGGAATGAAGAGAGGCATTGAGCGATTGAGTTACAGCTGCAGCTATAGTTCAATGACCAACATAAGTGAGAAAATCAAGGTGTAGACATACTTATGATATTTATGATATTATATATATACATATATATATATGTATGTATAACTATTTTGTAGATGACTAAGCTTAGACTATGTATGAGAAACTTACGATTTGTGTCTTCTCTGTCACGTGTAATGTCACCTATGTTAATTACAGTTGAATTTTTGATAACGAAGGCATTGCATTTAGCGTTGGCATTGGCATTGTCATTGGCATTGGTATTGGCAGTTGCGATTGTTTTTTATTGGCGTTTATAGCAAAATACGGATATAAAGAAATAGCAGATACATTTAATTAGTATTGTTTGTACTAAGATCAAACGCTTAGATATAACATTTTATTGGCAAAGTAATCAAGAAAGTTATTTTCGATCCGCATGGAGAATAATCTATAGTTCTTTAGCGTTAGGTATTAGTCTAGTGTTAGTTTTGAATTGGAATTTGGAATTTTAAATGTGATTTGTATCTGGTCACAAGAAATTAAAAGGAGTAATTAACAAGCAAATATTTAAGCAAAACACAACACACACGCATACACAAATTTTTACAAAAATCCATTTAAGTTAAAACACTCCAAAGTAAGTAGACATCGATAGTAAATATGAAATTTAATGATTGTTAACAGCAGAGACGACAATTCAGTAAATATATTGTTATACTTTAGACATTTACAGTATTAGGATTATTTCAAATATCAATTGGGGTTTCCTTTCATAGTTCGGATCTAACGGAAATATCTTATCAAATGACACTTGTTCACGTTGTCGTGAATAGAACTGTAAAATTAAATAAGGACGTACACACATATTACAAATTATATTAAGTAATGTACACTATTGATCAATTGATTCAGCTTTTTAATTTCAAAGCGTAAATTGCCTTTTCAAAATGTCAAGCATACTCAGTTGACCGCCAGTGTGTATGTATGCGTGTGTGTTAAAAATGAAAAAAATTATAGCACACTTTTAGGATCAAAAGTGCTGTGTGGTTGGTCGAAACCTCTTTCTCTTGTGTTGATAGATGTTTGTAGACTTAATGGTAATCGTTTTTTTCTGATGTATTATAGATTTTACACAAGCTGATTTTGAGACATTACCCGATACAGATCCACGCACATGCACCCGCTTGGGTAGATCTGGTGGCGTAAATGTGGGTGCAGGATGGTGTTCATCTGTAAGATATTTTTGGTATTGTTATCGCACAGCTTAAGGTAATCATATTATAAGGTTTTTTTAATTGTGTGTAAAAGGCAATACTTTTTGGTGAGGTTTATAATTGTTTTGGTTTTTTTTTAAGTTAAGCTGCATATGTAAATTTAGTGTTTGAAATTAATTTAATTTTGAGTTTAATTATTGCAATTTGCTTTGCAATATTCGATTCCATTGTAAGCACAAAATTTTGCAAAAGCAATTTATGAAATTTTTAAGGCTTTTAGGATTTTTACATCCCCAAGAAATTTAAAAAGTGCTTTTCGAACTAAAGTCAACCAAAGAAAAGTCAGGATAAACTTCAGGAAGTTTTGTAATGGTTGCTAAGCATTCATAAGAAATTAGCAAATTTGTAAGTAGAGAATTAAGGCTCATGCAAATAAGAATAAACTACAACATCAGCGGCTATAAGAATAAGTTGATAGTAAGTAAATTTCAATATACTACAGAGATGAAAAAGCAGGCTTTCAAACTAGAATATAACATTATTATGTCTTATTTTGCTTTAATATAATAATATTGTACTATTAACTGCAAATTTTATATGCATATGTATATGTATTATACTTAATATCTTAAATGATAAGTATACAACAATGAAGTGTATTTTACGCATATATATGTTATATTATTGATAGCTTCGACTTGTTAGCAAGATTTCTTGACTTAAAAAGCAATTAGTTTTAATTTTACTTTTTCCTGAAATCTAAACCCATTTTTAAGCCTTTTCTCCCTAAATATATTTCATAAATAATTATCAGCTCCACTATATAACATCACTTTAAAAACTTGGACTCTTCAATGATTATTTAATTTAAGAAATTAAAATTGATGTGTTTGCTGCATATTTCTAAACTTTGTGATTTGATAAATGACGAAAGGGCTGTAGTAGACAAGGATTGGGGTTTGCAAGAATTTTTGCTTCAATGAAAATTATGTTTCGAGTAAGAAATGGATTCTCATAAAATTTACAATTTGTTTTATATTTTTAAAGAATCTTAAAAAAAATGTCAAAAAACCGAGTTGAATAAATAGAAAAGTCAGTAAAGTTTTTAAAACCGAATACATTTAAAGAAAACACATACAAAAGGAAAAAACGTGCATTAGCACACTAAAAAAGTACTAGGGAAATGTCATAAATTCTAAAATGGAAATCCTAATAAATGTTTTTATGATAAATACAAATGCTGACTTAATTTATTTATTTGTTTAGTATATGAGATCACTTAAATTAATTGACTTACTTGACAACGAGTATTCATCGTCTTCTACACACACACACACACAGACATATAAATACACAGTACGAGTGTTGTAGAAGTTGAAGAAGTTGGAACAAATGAATAGATATACAAGTAGGAAAGTATAAGGAAGCCGCAGAGTGAGAAATTTGTATAGTTTTGTATAATTCTGTTAAATTGAATATTACATGTGTTTCAATACTATCATTTTATAACAAATGAATATTTCCTGAATTTCTAAATACTTTTTAATTTGAATAAGTTTGTTTTTTTAATATAAAAATAAATAATACAAAAAGTATTCTTCCTTCGATATTAATACAATGATAAATATTGGGGTAGTAGTTATATGAAACATATGTATGTACAGTACAATATACCATGAGTATATTCAAGTAGGTATGATGCATGTATGAGGTATAATTATGCCAAATATTGATTTAAATATTTAATGCTAAGATTATTGGTCACATTGTAGAATGGAATAATTAAGAAGAATACTTCATCAACAATATATAAGAATAATTCTTGAATTATTTATTTCAGATAAGTAGTGAACAAATACAAAATTTGAATTTGAATTTATCTTTTCGACATTACTACACACACACGCACACACTCACTAAATAGGTAAGATAATATGTTATGAAACGTACACAAATCCGAGAAGAAACAAGTAGAATCGATTACGTGTAAATATGTGTATGATTTACTTTCAATATTATTTGTGTTTCATGTTCTTATATTTAAGTGTGTGTGTATTAGATTGTGACGTGTGTACTGTTCGTATAATGTTAAATATTCTCACTTTCATTACTACTTGTGATTTCAGATTGAATAAGTCAGACAAGGTGTTGACTGACTTATCGACGGCCAAAACTGCTATTTGCGAATAACAGCATATTATGATAATTTAATTAGAAGATTAGTCGATATTACAAGTAGTACAATGTGATGAAATATTGTTTCTGATCTGGGAGGAATAACGTTTGTTTTTGTGAAGTCTTTCGTTTTAAAATATGTTTTCTTATAGAGTAACGGAAGAGCAGAAACATGGAAGAGTTATATGTATGTAAGTATGTAATATAGCGACAGAGAGCTAGAGAGAAACACAGAGAGCGCGAGAGAGAAAGAGAGAGACAGAGAGATAGAGAGAGAGAGTAGGAAAGTTATACGTACTTGCACGCCCAACCATTTGTACGGCTCGGACGCCTTTCCGGAAGGTGGCCACTGTTATGTTTCATGAAAACAGAATTGTATAGGATATGTGTGAATAGGTAAATGATGGTAAGGTAATGATATTTGGTTTTCATATTCTCTTTCATTTAACAAATTAACATAAGAAAATAATTGAAGTACAAAATAATGTCATTATTATATAACACATATAATAATGAAACTGAAAATTCTTCAGAAATAAATATATCAGAATATCACGCCACACTCTGTACTTCACCTTTACTTTCATTTAACATACGTATATGGTATATAGTAATATATGATTGCAAGTACAAGTATGTATAGAATATTTACTAGTTATGAATATTTGATGTCTTTATGCACACGAGAGGCAGAACCAAACCAGAAATCTTTGCAAACTAATAGAACTCTAGGTTTTTATGTTATATTTATACTGAGCATACGATAGGTAAAATACAAGAGAAACAACGAACGAGAGTTTTAATAATAGACCGATAGTGATAGCATCTGAAATATTAATGAGTTCTCTGCCTGGTGTTTTTCGGATTTAAGACGAAACCCCCTACGCCTCTTAAGCCCACTAAACTGATCATTTTCTTGCTATTCACAATTAATTTCACATTTCGGGGACTTTTATGTTCCTCAAATTAAGCAGGTCGTTGGGTTGGATACGTTATATAATATAAGTTATGGAGTTATTTTTAGTGCATTTTTTAATAAAGGTACTTAGCATATTGGCTCTTGTAGCATAAATAAAAATATCACAGAAACACTTGTACGTTTAATAAACTGTAAGAAGGCTCCTGATTAACATTATTATTATTATTAATGACATTTATGATTCTTGTTTATTAATTTAAAAAGCATGTATTTGTTTAACTTTTATTTTAATTAAATTACTTTGCTTTTAGAAATGGTTTAAGTTCTTTTGAAAAGAAAATCAGGTTACCGAATTTTCAATTAACTCTCCAAAAACAATTTTAGCACAGATGTGGAAAGGGCACATTGTTTAAATATTTTTGGAGTTAAGCAAATTTAAAACAGTAGTACAGTATGCAGTTCAATACTTTAGTAGCAACAAATAAATAGCTTTCATTAATATAATTTTTTGTTTGTTTTTTTTTTTCAAAATATTGCTTGTTGTTTTATTAAAAGCGTACCCTCCATTGTATTCATGACCGATGTGATGCCTTGGTTGACCATTCCCGTTTGCATCATAATCATGCCCACATCTGTAATATGTTGAGGGATTACAGAACCACAAAACATACAATAAAAATATATTTTGGTACTCTATATACTTTACTAAGCAGCAGCGGTGGGCACGCTATTTCAAGTCAACATGTACAGTGAAATTTGCTACATGAGTAATAACATAAGAACGTCGATCGGCGTGCCGATAAAAATCTCTTCAGCTAAGTTGTCCGACTTAGAAAGGTGGCAAACTCTCAATGGGGTTATAAAAAACGCTGCAAACAATTTCTAGCCAAAAAATATCAAGTGACGAAGCACAAAACTTACAAAGATACGAAATATAGTATAATTGAAATTAACTATAATAAAATAAAAAAAATTATTGTTCTGTGTTGCACAATTTCTGAGAAAAATTATACATGTTGGACGCATTTTAATTTTTAGAGTAAAGAGGTGTCCGGAACTTTCTTTTTCTGAAGTGTTATTTGATTACTGATGCCCACCGCTGCTTTTGGATGGTTTCTTTGTCTGTATTCCCACACAATGCGAGCATTCTTTCCTAAGCCAGACGCAGGTAACTCAAACATTATTATAACTTACTAACTACTTAAAATCATTACAGCTACCCATAAATTAACATAAGTAGTAGTATATATATATATAAAAATATATATATATCATATATATGTTTTTATTTTTTTTCTAAGTATAGTTATATTATGGTATAAATTATATGTAAACGGATTGTGTTTAGATTGGTAGCACGACTCTTATAAATTTATGTACAACGCGAGTGAAAATCTGAAATTAGATTATTTACACATTATCGGGTAAGAGGGTTAACTACGCTTATATTTTTATATACATTAATTATAACACGAAAATATTATATAATTGGGATTTCTTTATTTAAATGTAGAATACACGACGCATCATTTGAATTACTTATTGCTACTATTAGTAAATGTATAATTTAAATAAGTTTCAGTAATAAGGGAGCTGCAAAAATTAGTCAAAAATAGAATTCATAGTTTTTTTGTGACAGAAGTGTATTCAAATCGATCTTGTGCTCAGTTTCATGCGCTTCTTATATTTTGTAGTATTTTTTTATCCAACATTCTCATTTATTAAGTAGAACAAATATAATACAGCGAGATTTTTCAAAGAATGGTAGGCAGCGAAAGGATTAACTAGACAGCTTTTTAAATTGTGCAATTTCAAAATCGTATATAAAATATATTTCGACAAATTATTGCTTGAAAATAGGTAGTGTTTTTAAAAGCTTTTATCTTTAAAATACTTTAAAATACCAAAAAGGAAAAGGAAGAATGCACGAGTATCCTTTTCATGCACAAGTTAAAAAAATATTCGTTATGAAGTATATTTTCTGTAACTAGCTGGTTGCTCAAATCGCCAAAAATTTTGTGGGCTTAAGGAACTACCATTTCAAACGATTCACTCATGGCGCGAAGCTTTTAAGATATTATATATAGAAGAAAGGAATTCTAGATTTGGAGCTATTATTTTCACTTGGTTAACACAATTGAAATATAAACTGTAATGAATGCTGTGATAGTAATTGTTGGTATTATTAAAATCCACAAGGAAAAAAAAATAGAGATTGCATTTTTCACAAACATATTTACAATTTGATACATTGTGTGACTCATCAGAAAGTATGGAGTGTGTTATGGATGTTATATATGTACGTTGAACCAGCGAGTGTATTAGAGAGGCGGGTTATAAACGAGGC